>NC_089747.1:15922500-15987500 GCF_040412425.1 Macrobrachium rosenbergii
TTGACCTAAGTAACGGAATAGCGGGCGATTAACTTGGTACTTAATTCAATGCTTAGGTCAGAACTGACAAGTTGGAGTTTGGGGGCCGCGTCAGCACCATCCCTCCTCGTTCAGTGAAACTGGCGTACTGGTCCGGAGAGAGAGAGAGAGAGAGAGAGAGAGAGAGAGAGAGAGAGAGAGAATAATGTGTCGTCTCGTCACGAATAATATCGACTTGACTCTCAGAGAGGTAGAGGTAGATGGAATACTACACAGTAACGTACACCGATTCGCCACGTCGTCAGAAGGAAGTGGAGAATGCAACCCAGGACGCTCATTTCTATCGCGTTTTCCTCGTACTTCGCGCGAGCGGATGTCACACTAGGTACGTAACTGTCCCGTAGTATGGCATACTCTTCCGCCTCGGTTATTGAATCACAGTCAGGGATGATGAGACACATTACGGTTTTCTATATATCGGAAGCTGAAGGTAATAATTCCTCCTGAAAATCAGATGATTTAGCATCCGGTAATTTGAAGCGAAACGCATGAGCATATTTTAGGGTTTTATGTTTAGATACGTTACATATGATTATACGTATCTAAACATAAGTATTCGGTAACGAATTTCGATAAATGCTGTTCGTGCAAAAAACCATTCAATCAGAAAGCGTTGTGATTGATGATGAGTTTGAGACGAAAAAATTGTTTGCTCTAACTTTTGCTTTGTGTCAGACAGAAATACTGATTTATAATACGGCTTCAAAAACAAACACATCTGTGAGAAAGCTCAGTTGGCGAATAAATGTAAACAACGGAAACTGAAGCTGTAAAATCTTGTGGCTAGAAAATATACAGTAATTTAACCGAATAAATCATTGCAGACAATCCTGACAGACGAGATTATTCTGTAAATCCCAGATAAACAATTAAATAAAGGAGATCTGGAGATGATAATGACACGCCAGTGCTCGTAAAGAGTTTTCCCATTTGGTTTACTCTGATTTGGCCTGTGGACCCTTTTTTTTTTTTTTTTTTTTTTTAAGCATAACAGCTTGTGATAAGCCTTAACAGTAGCGCTATCCATTAGTCATGACGCAACGATGCCATGTCGACACTGTTGGTTGGTTTGCTTGTTGGCAAAGATCAAGCCGGCTTCAGACCAACACAGGTCTGCAAGTGGTGGAGAGTCATTGGCTTTCAGTTCAGACCAACACAGGTCTGCAAGTGGTGGAGAGTCATTGGCTTTCAGTAACAGTCCTCCCAAAGGCAATTGAACTTGGCCGAAGCAGCTGAAACTATGTCAACAAATGTGTTTTGTCAGGTTAGGGTTAATTTTATTATCTTTTTTTTTACCCCTATAGTGTTTGGTTCAGGTTTGAAATATCTGGTTACCTTTTATGGAAACGGGTTATTATTATTATTATTATTATTATTATTATTATTATTATTATTAGGGTGAGGCCCCCCCCTCATAGTGCCGGAACATTAAAAGAGAGATGACCGTTTTACTTCATTAAGTTTTTTTTTTTTCCTCCATTTCCGGGTAGTGTGGACGACCGAGGAACCTTTTGTAAGCAGACTAGCGGGTCAGAAACTAGCGAATTTCGTACGTTACGGCCGGCAGGAAACCCGAAACCCCGGTTCCCAACAGGGTCCCCCTTACCGTTTGGTAGTTTTCCAGTTGCTTTTTCTTTTGGCAACACCGATAAAAGCACGGTTTTCATTACCATTATGAAGCACAGAGGGAGCAATTTTTTTTCGTCGCGTTTTCTATAGCGAATATTTGGCCCCAAAAGCGGTGTCCCGCGGTCATTCACAGGCTCCTACATTTCTTATGATTATCTACTCTGGTGGTGGCAGTTCACGTATATTACTTCCAAAATTTATTCAGGATAAAATATATTAGGTTTATCTTGTTTTGTCAATGGATTTGTGACGTTTAGAGCAGCCATTACTTTCGTATGAATAAATATGAAGAAGATATACGTGTTTTTCGTAAGCTTGGTGCTGTTGAAACAGCTGTTATTATTATTATTATTATTATTATTATTATTATTATTATTATTATTATTATTATTATTATTATTATTTACTCCACATTTTTTGAAGTTTAGTGTCGAATGAAACTCTCTCAGCCCTGATGAAAGAATGGAAGATACTGAAGGATAAATATACAAGAATATGATCCGGTCCAGTTTTCATGTTCAATTCCGGTACCATTGCATGGTCCAAGAGATTTCCATCACTGCAGCAGTAGTTTGTTGATTATTGTAGTTCTTCATTGGAGGTGTGGGTAGAGCTCTCGGCTAGCACGCTGTTGGCCCAGCGTTCGACTCTCCAACCGGCCAATGAAGAATTAGAGGAATTTATTTCTGGTGATAGAAATCCATTTCTCGTTGTAATGTGGTTCGGATTCCACAATAAGCTGTAGGTCCCGTTGCTAGGTAACCAGTTGGTTCTTAGCCATGTAAAATAAATCTAATCCTACGGTCCAGCCCTAGGAGAGCTGTTAATCAGCTCAGTGGTCTGGTTAAACTAAGATATACTTAACTTTTGATTATTGTATTTATATATATCAGTATCATTATTATAAGTCTGGCGTAAATAACTTGGGAAGCCTTTCACGAAGATTACTGATAGGAATAAACAATTAAATTCGGGACCTGATATCCTAAATTTTCTCTCTCTCTCTCTCTGAATAGTGGTCAAGCCTAAATAAACATTGTAAACTGTTGGTAAAATGCTGAAAACACAAAATCTCTCTCTCTCTCTCTCTACGACGAGTACTGATAAAGTTTGCCCACTTACCTGAATTCTCTCTCCCTCTCTCTTTTTATTACGAATAGTGACAAAGTTTGCCCACTTAATGAATCTCTCTCTCTCTCTCTCTCTCTCTCTCTCTGCCACGAAGAGTGATGAACTATCTACTTACATGAGTATCTGAATAGCCTCAATTTTCTCATTTCGAAAGCTCCACATTTCTTGCCGATCCAGATGTGCCACAGAGCGGAAGCCAGGAGGTGAAGGCTGATTCGTATTTACAAAATAATCGTTTAGTTTCTCTTTTTCTGCTCACACCTCGATCGTTAACTCTGCCCGTGTATCTGGTCTTACAGTTGAGTAGCTTTATAGTCACAATTTTCAGTCGTTTATTTACATCAGTGTTTTTAAGTTCATTTTTGTATTAATGATTACAGAGTTCAGCGTTTCTGTAATCGAGCAGCACCGTCCTATCTTGACACGGGAAAGGTGACGTGATTTGCGGGTTAGGTTTTCGAGGTCACACCTTGATCTAGTCGGCCTTTCGGACGATATATAAAATAACATCCAAGGTCGATAGAAGGAGACGTATGGACCTCGATAACATCGAGCCGTCTTGCTTCTTGTGTCAGACTACTTGCCCGAGAGAGCGACCGAAATAAACTAAAGAGGGGCAAAGTCACCTGGTAAAGTGTCTGTGGCCGGAGGTTGTCATGGTGGTGAGAGTCGCCCCGCCCGATGTGGACAGTCCTCGGTGATACACAGATTGAAAAGGGGAGAAACAGAGAGACTGTGACTAGAGAGAGAGAGAGAGAGAGAGAGAGAGAGAAACAGGACACGTCAGAAGGGTGTTAGAGAGGAAAACTGCGCGGTTGATCAAATCTCGATTTATCCTCTTATTTCTTTTGTTTTCCTCCTGTTTCCTTTGAGCGTGTTACTCTCGATGCTTTCCTGTTGGCCTTTCACTAACAGACATCGTGGATTATGGATCTTTGGTAGATAGTGACACCCAAGAGTTTTCGGGGGTCGTTATCTAAGACCTAATATTCCTTGGGGGACATTATCTTTGTGATGTTTTCAGTCTTTTGTTTATGTTTTTACGGTCATCCCCAACGGGCTTGTACCAAACACGCCGCAAAGGTGGATGCATGCCGGGTTAAAATCCGAAAGGGTGATGAGGAAAGATCCGTGTTTTATTACAAGTGGAAATTCAAGTTACGGTGGTTTCTAATGAGAAAGCTCATGAATCTAAATCAGCTTCCTATATTAGCACATGCGTCACTTGCGCAGCTTTAAACATGAATGTAAATGTCTTTATCTGCATACTGTCACATGTATTTAATAGTCTTTATTTCTACCCCCTAACGATAAGTGACGATAAACGGTGCTTAGCGTTCTCGAAGTTACTTCATTTCTAAGAAGCCACGTGGAGAGTCCAATAAGAGACATGGGGAGTTGGGTCTGAGGCAGATCTAGAGGCAAGAGAAATCTAGACACACACACACACACACACGTTCATCCATTAATAAGACCGGTATGATTACGGATGAACTAGCGAAAAACATACCATCTTTTAAAAATGTACACTTCAGCATGACAAGCCTGTCTTTGTGTTTAACCAGCTCAGTGGTCTGGTTAAACTAAGATATACTTAACTTTTTTTCGCAGCGGATGGCCTGCTACTAGCATATGCTTAGAGGAGGAATCTTAAAAAGAGCTTAGAAATAACAATAGAAGCCAGTAGAAATTTGTGGATGGGACATAAACGAAAGCAACAGTAGCGTAATAACTTTCAGCATGAGAGAACAGCCGCTAGAAATACAAGGAATAAAGTAACAAAAACAAATCAGATATCTGGTTAATCTCACAGAAAAGAAAACAGATTGCATTAAGACTCAAATAAAAATTGGTAGATAGAGCTCAAAGATGTGACACCACCTGTAAGAAAGTTACGTAATAAGCTGATGATAGGGAGTTTTTACAGAAACGTCAGTAGTAAAACTCCGAAGAGTAGTTTAGTGTGTGGAGAAATACTTCAGGAGCTTCCAAATATGCTCCTAATTGTATACTGAAAAGGAAGGTAGGAACACCAGTTAGGAAATGAAGATTAATAGGAAGTAGACCACAATATCAGAATCGTGGGAGGAAGAATGTAATAAGCAAATTGTTATCTATGATAAACGAAATAAAGAAACACACTATTATTATTATTATTATTATTATTATTAAAAACATAACAGACACCTCACACGTCTTGACTGTCGTCCTAACCGCGCAACGTGTCCTCGCTGCTGGGAGAAAGGGCGCTGGTGACTGGTACAATACATGTACATACGCTACCGGGGTCCAAGTGATTACAGGCAGGGCAGCCGATCGAGACTACAAAGTCTACCCCAAAGCCAAATCAGAGTCCTTCAAAAGAAGGCATCGTGCTTACCCCATACAAATGGAAAAAAAGCACGTTAAAAGAATTATAATTATTATTATTATTATTATTATTATTATTATTGTTGTTGTTGTTGTTGTTGTTTTATGGACTTACTATGGTTGTTTTCGGCGTCCGTCATGCTTTCCCGATGCCAGTTATTTATAGAGGCTCGGGTTTGTTGTTCAACCATGTGATTAGAGAAGTTGTTGTTAATGAGTATTTCTGCTGATTTTTCTATTTCTTCCGTGGTTCCTTTCCACTTGGAACAGTGTGAGAGGGCGTGACGGACGAAGGCTTCAACCACGGACTTTTTATACCTGTCTGGGCACTCTTAGTTCCTCATTGGATGGGTCGATATCGTACTCAGCTAGCTCTCTCCTAGGCCAGAGTTCGATTCTCCGGCCGGCCAATGAAGAATTAGAGGAATTTATTTCTGGTGATAGAAATTCATTTCTCGCTATAATGTGGTTCGGATTCCACAATAAGCTGTAGGTCCCGTTGCTAGGTAACCAGTTGGTTCTTAGCCACGTAAAATAAATCTAATCCTTCGGGCCAGCCCCAGGAGACCTGTTAACCAGCTCTGTGGTCTGGTTAAACTAAGATATACTTAACTTAACTTATGAAAGAGGTTTTCTTTAGTTTAACTCATTATGTTGCTTTATTATCCCGTTTATACAGCCATATACTCGTGCGATATTTTAGGTGCAGGGCGTCCCTGCAGCCTCGAAAACCTGCAGGAATGTCAGTGCCATTCATTCTTTACTATTCTTCTCTCAGCTTAACTATATTCACACCATTTTATAGGGTCATTATTTTACATCCATGGCGTGCCCAGTTCCGTGATATTCACGGTGGCGTAGCTGGCAATCCCTGCCCAGGCCGCCTCCATGCGCTTGGCGTTGGCATCCTCGAGAAGGGCTTGAGTCCCATTGAACAGTTGGTTGGAGATTCTATTCGTATGGATGACCCCGTTGATTTGCACGTGCTTCACCTGCGCCGCGTGCGCTACCAGTCCTGTCGTGTACACGTCCTCCAGCTTAAGAAATGGCACGTAAGGGGCATACTTCAGCAGTAGTCGTGCCGCTGCACGGCCCACCACATAAGCTGAACCATGGAGGAATGGAGGATACTTCTTCTCTGGGTATTCTCCCTGTTTAACAAGAGCAGTTAAAACATAGGTCAGTACATGGAGGGGAGTGGTCACTCGAGAATCAGTTAATATATGAAAGATATTTGAGTAAGTTAGGTGAATATTTTCTAAATTGAAAGGTGATGTCCAGTCTTTTCATGTTGAATTAAATTAATCACGCTGTCATCAGTTTATGGAAATTCTAGTGCTTTCTGAATGAGATTAATCGAAAAGGAAGAAAAGTTGACTCTTTGAAGGACTAAATGATAGAAGTAAGTTGTTTGTGAAGTGGTTACAGCACAGAAAGTATAAAATTGAATGAATGGGAAGTCAGTAATTAGAGGGATAATTGCTTGTCCTGAACATTTGGAATGCCCTGTTAAATATCATGTTCTGTGAACAACATGGATGAATGGTATTTAGTGATGGCCTGAATATTGGTGAGTATAGAACTCCTCACCTCTGTCAGTGCCCATTTTGTATGCCGTAGAGTATACGTTGGGGCCTCATACCGTCCGTAGATATAGGCGGTTGCAATATTATCTCCTGGTTGGAGTGTGTCGTTAAGCAGGGGTGTCGTTGTTCCCTGAAAAAAAAAAAAATTTGTGGGTAATAGACATTTATTCTGCAGAAGAGTTACATTTAAAATAAAATGTTCCACATTTTCGAGAAAACGGATCGACTTTTGTATTTGTGAGAAAACAATTAGATCAACATTTGTACTTATGAGAAAACATTTAGATCAACTATTGTTGCACTTAGGAGAAAACAATCAGATCGACTGTTGTACTCACGAAAAAACAATTAGATCAACTATTTTTGCACATAGGAGAAAACGATTAGATCAACTATTGTGCTTGCGAGAAAACTATTAGATCAAAAATTGTACTTACGAGAAAACAATTAGATCAACTATTGTACTTACGAGAAAACAGATCAACTGTTGTGCTTATGAGAAAACAATTAGATCAACTGTTGTGCTTACGAGAAAACAATTAGATCAACTATTGTGCTTATGAGAAAACAATTAGATCAACTGTTGTGCTTAGGAGAAAACAATTAGATCAACTTGTACTTAGGAGAAACAGTTAGATCAACTTAGATCAACTTGTACTTAGGGGAAAACAATTAGATCAACTATTGTACTTAGGAGAAAACAATTAGATCAACTATTTTGCTTACGAGAAAACAGTTAGATCAACTATTGTACATACAAGAAAACAATTAGATCGACAATTGTATTTAGGAGAAAACAATTAGATCAACTTGTACTTAGGAGAAAACAATTAGATCAACTGTTGTACCTAGGAGAAAACAGTTGGATCAACTTGTACTTAGGAGAAAACAATTAGATCAACTATTGTACATACGAGAAAACAATTAGATCGACTTGTACTTACGAGAAAACAATTAGATCAACTTGTATTTACGAGAAAACAATTAGATCAACTTGTACTTAGGAGAAAACAACTAGATCAACTACTATACCTAGGAGAAAACAATTAGATCAACTTGTACTTAGGAGAAAACAATTAGATCAACTATTGTACTTACGAGAAAACAATGAGATCAACTATTGTACTTAAGAGAAAACAATTAGATGAACTTGTACTTAGGAGAAAACAATTAGATCTACTATTATACTTAGGAGAAAACAATTAGATCAACTTGTACTTAGGAGGAAACAATTAGATCAACTGTTGTACCTAGGAGAAAACAATTAGATCAACTTGTACTTAGGAGAAAACAATTAGATCAACTATTGTACTTACGAGAAAACAATTAGATAGACTTGTACTTAGGAGAAAACAATTAGATCAACTATTGTACTTAGGAGAATGCCACGATGGCCGAGTTGGTTAAGGCAGCATCCTCAGACTTCTAAGAGGTCTGTGGCGCGGGTTCAAATCCGCAGCCGACCGGTCAGAGAGGCGGACACTTTGCTATCCGAGTAGACACCCCGGGATTATGTATGTAATCAACGGATAGGTTTGCTTAAAAGCAAATGGGTGTTAAGACTATTACACACACAAACAAAGCCACTCCAACATCATCTAAAAGCATAACAAACACCTCACACGTCTCGACTGTCGACCTCACCGTGTAACTATTCCTCGCTGCTGGGAGAAAGAGTGCTGGTGAACTGGTACAATACATGTACACAATACCGGGGTCTAAGCGATGTCAGGCAGGGCAGCCGATCGGGACTACAAAGCCTACCCCAAAGCCAAATCAAAGTCCTTCAAAAGAAGGCATCATGGCGACCCCATATAAAAATGGGAACAAGCTGGGAAGAAGAAGATTGTACTTAAGAGAAAACAGTTAGATCAACTATTGTACCTAGGAGAAAACAATTAGATCAACTTGTACTTAGGAGAAAACAATTAGATCAACTTGTACTTACAAGGAAACAATTAGATCAACTATTGTACATACGAGAAAACAATTAGATCAACTATTGTACTTAGGAGAAAACAATTAGATCAGCTTGTACTTGCGAGAAAACAATTAGATCAACTGTTGTACTTAAGAGAAAACACTTAGATCGACTTGTGCTTACGAGAAAACAATTAGATCAACCTGTACTTAGGAGAAAACAATTAGACCAACTATTGTACTTACGAGAAAACAATCAGA
The DNA here is from genome assembly GCF_040412425.1 of Macrobrachium rosenbergii. Taxonomy (NCBI): domain Eukaryota; kingdom Metazoa; phylum Arthropoda; class Malacostraca; order Decapoda; family Palaemonidae; genus Macrobrachium; species Macrobrachium rosenbergii. The sequence continues at coordinate 15,931,437 of NC_089747.1, forward strand.
TAGACTTATACTTACGAGAAAACAATTAGATCAACTTTTACTTAGGAGAAAACAAGTAGATCAACTTGTACTTAGGAGAAAACAAGGAGATCAACTTGTACTTAGGAGAAAACAATTAGATCAACTATTATTTAGGAAAAAACAATTAGATCAACTTGTACGTACGAGAAAACAATTTGATCAACTTGTACTAAGGAGAAAGCATTGAGATCAGCTAGGATGATTTCTACCGCGGTAACGCTTAGGTAACGTGACCTTAACTGAACCGAATTCATTTTCCCTTAAGTAATATCGTATTGGACGAAACGTTACATTTTATCAGAGGAGTTGTTTAACTAAGTAAAGCATTGCCTTGCTTTCTATTTTCATCGGAAAATACTTCATAGCCTGAGTGATTTATGCAGAAGAGACTCAGTCATCTAAGGAATGTGGTTAATGGACCTCTTAAATAATGACAGGCACCCTTTACAAAGGATGAAAATTTTATTGACATGGTTTGAATATAAATCCCGAAGTGATTTTTTAAATTGTACTTTGACTGAAAGTAGGAAGCGATTCATATTTATTCCTTCTAGATTATGATACGGATGAATCTTCAGATGTATTAAATGGCTCCTAAATCTTAATTTCTTTTTTCTATAGCGTAGCAGCAAAGTCATATTTTCAGCGAACTTTTTTCAATAAATGGTATTCTTGGCTTCTCTAATCCTGCACTTCATTTTCCTTTCACAATGCACTTTTGTTGGTATCCAGCTACCAAGGTAACAACGTTGCTCCACATTTTTAAATCTTAAATATCAGGCCACTTGTATTTAGCTCTCAGCTAGCTTGTTCATGGCCGTTTGTTATCGCAATACATCCTGCATCTGCCACATTGATTTTGCTGTCCTTTTTTGTCGCTAGTCATATCTGCCTAATACAGCAATTTTTTTTCTGTTCCTTTGAAGCAATAATCTCTGCCGTGCATTATTGTCAGCATACTTCACGAAGTTGGCATTTTGATTATTTACGCTGTACAGTCAAATTGTTTTCAACTTTTATAAATTCACTTTGCAATGAAGGTAGAATGATTCTAATCTGGTGAAATCACACAGCCATCTCTCTCCCCAGATTTCACCTCCCCCCCTTTTTTCTGTTCTTTAAATCTCTGTTATTGATTTTTTATCCCAGTGCAAATTTTCTTTCAATCTAATAGCTCCTCTATCGGCTCAGAGTCTTTCTACCATTTTTACTAGCCCGCTAAGTTTCACTCTATCAAAAGCCTTTCCGTATTCAGTGCAGCATGCACATTGATCCTTTCACACGTCAGGTGCTCTCTCTTATTGCATTTTCAGTGGAAGAAAAAAAAATAGAGTTGCTGTATCATTTAATTTTGTGAATACAAAATGCTCCCCTTCGATCTAGTAATTCCCTCCTTCAACAATCTGTATATACAGAAATGGATGTATGTATGAGTGTGTGTATGTTTCAGCATAACCTTGAAATGTATTGATTGAGCAATTTCAGCCAGACTTGGTAGACACATGACTTGCAATCATGAAAAGAATACTGTTTTGGTAAGACATTACTAGCACCAAAGGGGGTGGGGGTGGGAAGGGCTTCCCTGAAATGGGGCTGGGTCTGCCCATAGACTAAGCAGCTAAATAAACTCTATGAATTTATCATACCTCATTTCAGTATACATATGACTTACTATCTGGAAAAGAATACTGTTGGGGTTAGGACATCACTGGCACCAAAGGGGGTGGGGATGGGAAGGGGTGACGTAAAAATAACCGACAACGACAGATATTAGTGTTAAATCCATAGTTTTTTAGGGTGCTGAGATGAATGGTGACACTTCTGATGCCCTTTGAGTCCAGGTTCAGCCCTGATAGGAAAGGCGGGGTGTGAGAAGTGGTGAAAAATAAAATGTAAAAAATGACAGATATTAGTGTCTAATCCATAGTTTTTAAGGTTGCTGAGATGAACAGTAACATTCTCGATGCCCTTGCAGTCCAAGTTCTGCCCTGATAGGAATTGGGGGTGAGAAGGGGTGAAATATAAAATGCCAAAAATGCTGGACAGTGTAATTAAAGCAACTATCTTAACAGGAAAGCGAGAGAGAGTAGAGGAGGTGTTAGGGAGGAGAAAGAGGGGAAAGAGTGAAGGAGAGTTAGAGAGAGTGAGAGGGAGAAGAATTGGGAGAGAGATAGAGTGGGTGTTAGGGAGAAGAAAGAGGGAAAAAGTGAGGGAGAGTTTGAGAGAGAGAGGAAGTGAGAAAGAGAGAGTAGAGGGGTTGTTAGGAAGGAGAAATAGGGAAAGAGTGAGGGGGAGTTGGAGAGAGAGAGAGACAGAGGGGAGAGGAAGTGAGAGAGAGTAGAGGGGGTGTTAGGGAGGAGAAAGAGTGAGGGAGAGTGTGAGAGAGAGAGAGGGAGAGGAAGTGGGAGAGAGAGAGAGTTTATCGATTGTCATTAAGAGTTTTTCCGGGCAACTCCGGGTTAGTCAGCTAGTTTCATTATAATTTCCATAATTAGTTTGAGGGGATGATTAGATATGGCAATAGCCCTGTGTTGAGGGGATGATTAGATATTGCAATAGCCCTGTGTTGACAGGACTCCAAAGTACCCATTTTTTGGGGATATTCGTACCTCAGAAAATTGTTTCAAAACAATAAAAAAAATATAAGAACTTTGTTTAATTAATTTTCAAAACCATATTGTCTGTAGTCAGGAATTTGTGGACATATAACTTTGTTTAATTAATTTTCAAAACCATATTGTCTGTAGTCAGGAATTTGTGTTTTGGACAATTCAGAAATTTAATTCACCCAGTACAAGAAATACATGGCCTTGACGTAGCCAGTATGTCTAAGTTTGTATTCTCCGTTATTACATGAATTAAATGGCTAGAGGAAAGTAATGACGGAAAATTCATGGGAAATCGTCCATACCTTCAGACCTCCAAGGAAAAGTAGTGTACATTAGAGGAAAATATGTAAGTTAGCTATTTGCTTGTAAACGGTGAATCAGTTTTCTTTGATTTCAAAGAAAACGCGTTTATCTCTGAATTGGAAACTACATTAAACTAGCGTTCAACCCATGCACTTACTTTTGATCAAATATTTATTTATTTTTTCATTTTTTAACTTTTCCTAATTAATTCACTTAAGGTACCCGAGTTATAAAGGTAATGGTTTATAAGTGACCAATGTACGATAGAGCTATACAACCTACACGGTTGTGTAGAGCTCCTCAAAACTAACATTTTGAACCCCAGTACCATTAGTCGTCGCGCACCAAAATTTACTTAATGAATTTATTTAAAAACCCCGAATTTTCACTCTTCCGTAAAAATGAAAGTTCTATCTCAGCTTCATCTTATCCCCGCCTGAAATCGCTCCTGTGCGTGCGTTTGTACGTGTCCGTTACAGACTGTCTGGCGGAAGTTCCGCCCACGTATTCAAATTCTCCAATGAATGCAATTGTTCCCAGTAGGCGCGTTTTTTGAAGTCCCTCGGAGCCTCCCAGGCTATCGAATCCCCCCAATGAATTTGAATGATTTCCGATGACAAGAAACTGGCTATGTATTATATCACATGACTTTCTTAGCCAATTATGCTGCATTATCTAAACCACGTCATTAGGCCTGTATCGCGCTTTCATTTGAATTTTTAGATCAACGTTAGTCTTGAGTATGGCTATTGTAGATGCAACTTATAATGGTTGTCATTACGATCAATGGCTATTCATTCGAAATCTTCCTTCAAAATGTGAACATCTTGAGTATTTGCAGTCCTACATTTTTTAAAAGGGTTCTTCATCAAATTACGACTATAAGGTAAGACAATACCGTCCCCCTCCCCACCCCCATAGCTAATACTGCAAAATTATAATCAGTAAACACCCCATGTTGCGTGGCATTATTTCATGTCGGCAACTTATAAAATTTTACCCATTTTTAAAAAGCTCTTCATCAAATTACGACTTATAAGGTAATACAATACCACCCCCAGCCTCCATGGCTAATACGGCAAAATTGTCACGTATGTGGCAATATTTTATATTGGCAACTTATAAAATTTTACCCATGTTATGCAAAAAAATGTAACCGAAGCCATGAGCAAAATGCGAACTAAAACAGTGACGTACTGACGAGTTGTGTTGATGGAGATTTTTTGTCGGAAATCCATATTTTTTGGAGATGTTCGAAAGCCCTCAACTCCAAAACTGGATTTTCGACGAGCATCTCCACCAGATTCGTTGAAAACGCATGGTAATGCATCAGAAAAACTATTGTTATCCAATGTGTGATATTGGCAACTTTTCAACGCTTACCATTATAAAATTTAAGTTATCTGTATATATAAGTATACTACATGCTGAAATATCTACTATAGTGTTCTACAAGAGAATTGGCTTTTGTACTGTGCACGGGAGAATGCTTCTTTTTCAATTGTTAAAAAAAAGTTATTGAACATTAATAAGTATGCTTGCTATATTTAAAAATGGGAGTTCGTAAAAAAATCCTTTACTTAATTTGCATATCTGATATCCAAATTAGAAGAGTAAGCATTTTAATTGAAAAAATAGTGTATTGGTGAGAATGAGACATTAATTCAGAAAACAGGCTAAGAATTAGGCATTCATTGTTGTGTAGTAAAGTTATAATTAAGCATGAAATGACAAGATTTAAGAAAGTACTTGAAATCGAGTAGAAAAAAGTTATTTCAATCCTTATAACCCATTCTGAAAATATGTAATGCATATAAAATCAACTGCAATATATACACAGGCCAAAAATCATAGTAGAAGATAAATAAACTTCAAGGATAAAACTCACCACTGGTACAGGAGGCGTTTTCATCTGTTCTTCGAAGAAATTTTTCAAGTGGAAAGGATTTACTACGACGTCATCGTCTATTTTGGCAATGAATGGTACCTGAGGACACCGGTCCACTACCCACTTCAACAACGACATTGTCTTGTAGGTCAGATTACTGTTGGAAATAGTATTTTCATCATTCAGAATTTTTATGTGGAAATAGTATCTTCATCATTCAGAGTTTTTTTGTTTAATATTGTTATCCATTTAATGCAAAGTCTGGCAGAACTGTTAACCTGCCCAGTCTCAGAGGAAACACGGAAGAGTGCTCAGTCTCAGGGGAAACATGTAAGGGTGCCCAGTTCCAAAGGGAACATATAAGGGTGCCCAGTCTCAGAGGAAACATGTAAGAGTGCCCAGTCTCCGAGGAAACATGTAAGAGTGCCCAGTCTCTGAGGAAGCATGTAAGAGAAAGGAGGACGAAAAAGTGACTATCAGAATTGAGCATTATTTGGTGAGCACAGCACATTCTCACAATAGACAAATGTTAAACAGCAGGGTTAATGAAACCAGCTGAAAAAGAACAGAAAATGATGTACTCAGAAATTGTATTATTAAATTGTTACCAAAAATCCTGGGGTTCAAGGAACAGGAAATTAACAAACAAAGGAATGGAACGTTAACGAGCAAAGAAGTGTGACTTTAACGAACAAAGGAAGGCGATGGTAATGAACGAAGGTATGGGATGGAAACGAACAAAGGGACGTTTTATGTAGGTCTTAACGTAATTGCAAGACATGTCTTGTAACGCCTCATGCAAGATGTTTATGTAACAAGCGCGGGATTCTTAAGTTCTGTGGACGCGTTCAGTTTAAAGCTATTGTACTAGCATTGCATCATGTTTTAAGTGTACAAGTATAATCAATTATTGTTTTGTGTGATATCGAATCTGATATACAGACTTTGATTCTGTAAATTCTACCTATGTATGTAGGATATGATTCCTTATTATGTATTGAGCTCCGATGCTCATTTGTTTGTATTCTATCATTATATACGTTCATATATTTTGTATACTCTTCTGATATGCCCTGAGATGTACTGTAGCTTAGCCAATAAACTGAAACATGAAAATATAGCTCTGTTATCGCCCTCCATCCTGGACAAATCCCGACGAAAATGGGATGTTAGTTCACACATTAAAAGATCATCTTTCCTCCTCCACAGGTAAGAGTAAAGAATAGTTATAATGTGGATATACGCTGAATAGCATACACCACAGAACGTCAACGAACAAAGGGACAGTGGCGTTAACGAACGAAGGAGTGGGACGTTAACAAAGGATTGGATGTTAGCTAACGAAGGAAGGGGATGGTAATAAGCAAAGGAATGGGACGTTAATACATGTCCCATTCCTTTGTTTACATTAGATTCCTTCGTTAATGAGCGGGGGAGTGGGACCTAAACGAATGAAGGAATGGAATGTTCAACGAACAAAGGAGTTGAGACTTAAAGAACGAAGGAATGGGATGTAAACAAATGATGGACTGGGACAACAAAGAACGAAGGAATGGGATGTAAACAAACGATGGACTAAACAAAGAACAAACGAACAAGTGGATGAGGTTAACATCAGCAAATCAGCAAACAAAGGAATGGGGAGACGTCAATGAACGAAGGAATGGGACTTCAACGAACAAAGGAGTGGGACATCAACTAGCAAAGGGATGAGACGTTAACCAACAAAGGGAGACATCAACGAACGAAGGAATGGGATGTCAACGAACAGAGAAATAGGGAGACGTCAAAAAACGAAGGAATGAGATCTCAACGAACAAAAGAACGAGGAGACGTCAACGAATGAAGGAATGTGATTTGAACAAAGGAATGGGACGTCAACGAACAAAGGAATGCGGAGACATCAACGAACATAGGAATGGGGAGACGTCAATGAACAAAGGAATGGGGAGACATCAATGAATAAAGGAATGTTGAAATAACGAATGAAGGAATAGAACTTCAACGAACAAAGGAATGGGGAGAAGTCAATGAATGAAGAAATGAGACATCAACGAACAAAGGAAAGGGGAGATGTCAACGAACGAAGGAATGGGATGTCAATGAACAAAGGGATGAGGCGTCAACGAACGGGATGAGAGAATGGGGAGACGTCAACAAACGAAGGAATGGGACTTCAACGAACAAAGGAATAGGGAAACGTCAATGAACGAAGGAATGGGATGTCAATGAACAAAGGAATGGAGAGATAAAGAACAAAGGAATGGGGAGATATCAACGAACAAATGAATGGGGAGACGTCAACGAATGAGGGAATGGGACTTCATTGAACAAAGGAATATTTAGACGTGAACAAATAAAGGAATGGGGAGACCTCGACTGTAGATAAATGAAATGTAAGCCATTCACTATTATTTTACTTTGTGATGCTTATATCCATTACATTATTATGTAACCTATTATGAATATTACTGGCGTCTAATGTATAATAAATACACCTCCCATGTACTATGCGATTTGTATTACAATATTATGTTATGAATATGGCAATGACCCGAGGACATGGCAACATTGTATTTTTCCCGCCTCTGCCATTGCATCTCAGTGTATCGTCCTGTTCCTCTTCCGAGACGTATGTCTCTCCGTCTCGTCTGCTTGTATATACTACTCAGCAATGAACCTACTTGCTTCACATGGTGTTCCTTCCTCCCTTCAAGAAACATCCACAGGACGTAGCAAGCCCCTTTAGAGCTCAATAAGGCCCCCAACATGGCGCAGTGATTTTTGAGTTCGCAAGTAACTCCAAGAAGACGACGGACGACGCCGCCATTGTATCTTGGATACTCATGGATTTAGTGATAACTTCTGCTCCAGTGTGCAGTGCCTTTTAAAGTGTTATGTGTGTGTGCTCAGTGTTGCCCTAGTGTTTCTAAGTGGTTTCTCAGTGTTGTGTGCCGTATTTCATATGAAACAGTGAGAATAGGGCTATGCATGATACCCCGCACATCGACATCCAACCACCTCCGACTTTTTCCGGGGGTAACTGAGTTTGAACTGCAATGCATGACGCGTGGGCGTGACGTCACAGTCACTGACTACTCGCCAGCCACCAACGGGTACTATGTTACCTCCCCCACCCCTGGGAACCATACCGCTATCCCGTACACACCGCACTGCCATAGATACGTTTTTATACTGTAATAACTTTTATTTTAAAGAAGGAAACATTATTTTTTTCGCTCTTTCTTTCTTTCTGCATTGGAGCACTTTCACTTTATAATATGCAATGGAGCATTCGCTATTTCAAGAGGAATCTACCGATACCCCCACAAGCACAAGGGAGGATAATTTATTCGTAGTGGAGGAAAATTTAATCGAAGTGGAGGACAATTTATTCCAAGTGAGGAGTACAACCGGATATAAGGCACCGCCGCCCTCTCCCCACATTATACCCATCCACAATCAGCTACAGGAGCCGATTTTCTTCACTTAATCAAGTATTTGGAGCAAACTCGGTTACAAGAGGATGCCAGAAGACACCAGGAAGATGAACTACGACGTAGGGAGGACGACAGACGTCGACAGGAAGATAATGCACGTTTCACAGCATTACAGAGGCTGGTTCCTGCTACTTCTTCAGATAATATCGCCGCCTACTTGTCAGTTCCTACTACACCATCACAAGCTCTTCAGTGCCCCCACCCCAGAAAGCCATCACCCAGAACCCACCGCCCTTCGAGCAGATGCCAGTTTTCAAGTTTTTTCGTGAATGGAGACGTCGATGGGGTCGATTACTCGGTTATGGTCTATTTATCCAAGCTTCCCAGAGAGAAGCAACTCATTCAGCTTAGAATGTGTCTTACTCTCGACACACAAAGGATCTTGGAACACACCCTGGATATTCCTCCTGATACAGATAAGACCGTGAAGAGTCTTGATGTGCTACAGGCTCATGAAGAGCCTACGTAATGAAGCCCTTCAAGAAGAGAACTTTTGCTGTAAAAGCAGTTAGGAGGGGGAAACATTCTCAGATTTTTATGTTCGACTTAAACACGTTGCCGAGGAAGGGACATTTGCCCTGGGAATTCTTCAGTATGTGAGGAGACTCAGCTCAAGATGATAATTCTCATGGGAATTAAAGATGAGGAATTAATGCAGAAACTCATCTCCCTCAATGCCACAGCTCTCACTGCAGGAGGTTGTTAACACTGCGCTCATACCGCCGAAGCTGCCAGGAAGGCAACTTCTGCCATCCGCTCCACACCCTCTCAACTGTGCGCCATCTCTACGTACAAGAAACAGAAAGGACACGCAAAAACTTCTGCTTCAGTTCCAGCTCCCAAATCTGCTGTCCCCTGAGAGTTGCACGCACACACGTTCTTCGGATAAGTGCCTCCAGCAGCTGATAGTAATTGCACAAACTGGCGGTCGTCAAGGACATTGGGCCAGGACTCCCGAAATGCCCTGCAACACTGTTCAGTGTAGAGTTTGCCATCATATGGACATTATGATAAGTACTGCAAGTCAAAGAAGAAGCTAACACACAGAGTGGCCCATCAAGTGGGCAGTACTGCCTGCTTCAGGGTAGACCTCAGGCCTTAAAAAGTCCAGCTGTCGGCGTGTGGAAGCTACTGGCAGATCACCCAAACCCATTTGTGTACTTCTTTCCCATGGAGGTGCTACATTTGGATTCAGATGTTTACCTGATACAGGCGCCGAAGTCACCGTCATTGGGATCACAGCACCTTTGATCTCTTTGAAGATCCCTAGAGCAGTCTGAAGCCTTTCTCTACGAATGTAACAATAACTGCAGATGGCTCACTTATGAAACCTGCTCCCAGGCACCTTCCAGGGCCACCCTTACTCTTAACAAGAAATCTTGTTCTGCCGTGATACAGGTTCACGATGGCATCCCAATGCCACTGTTGTCTTACAGTCATTGTCTGGAACTAGCCATCATCCTCCTGACTTCCCCAAAGCCACCATTGAAGTTAAATATGTGAACAGGTGCAAGGAACTTCCCTCTGCCACCACGTCCCCTGCTGAGGCCAGAGAATACTTTCTACAAGAATTCAAGGACGTGCTGGTCTCCAAAGAGGATCGCAAGACAGCACCACTTCAGCCAATGACAGGTCCTCCCTATGATTCACCTTAGGATGGTGCAGTGCCTTTTGCTGTTCACACTCCACGCCAGATCCCTTCGCCCGAAGCCAGGTCAAGGAAGAACTCGACTCCGTGGTCGCCCAGGGATCATCAAACCTGCCGGTGAGGAACCGTCAGAATGGTGCCACCCCTCGTCGTGGTAGCTAAAGCCTCAGGTGTGCGCATCACTGTTTGACCTCACCAAGCTCAACAACCAAGTCTCCCGACCAACACACCCTTCTCCAACTCCATTCACCGCCATCCGCAGTGTTGATTCAAAGGCAAAGGTATTTACCACAGCAGATGCCTTATGTGGATATTGGCAGATGGAACTCGCCAAAGAAGATCAACACTTCTGACAACATTCATCACACCGGCGCCGATTCAAACACTGTAGAGGACCAATGGGTTTCTCGCACAGGTGACGCCTTCTATCAGCGGTGACATGGCCCTTCACAGGTATGCAGAATTGCGTCAAGGTGGTGGATGACATACTTCTTTCTGACAAAGATTACTTCACTCATCTTCAGCGAATCCAGGAGATGCTTACCAGATGCCGAAGTTCAAGATTACTCTTAACAGGGATAAGTTTGCAGTCTTTGCATCCCGCTATCATTCTGTGGATACCAGCTCTCAGAAGAGGGCATATCAGCTGATCTGATAAGGTCAGTGCAATCCACGACTTCCCCCCCACTAACGGACTGATCTCCACGATCGTTCATGGGGTTGGTTAATCAGCTAGCTGAGTTCACCCCCAGATATCGCCACTGGTGCTCAACCACTACGCCCACTGATGAGTCCAAGAGAGCATTTATTTGGACTCCAGACCACGATGAGGCATTTCGCCGAAGGTCAAGACAGCCCTTGTCAGCCCACCAGTCCTGCCTCCTTCGACCCAGCCCTGCCAGTGGTTCTTCAAACTGATGCCTCCTGCCTCTGTGGGGATTGAATCACGCCCTCCTACAGGACCATTCATGGTAATGGCAGACTTCGGCCTTAGTACAGTGTGGCTCCCTCACAGATGCTGAGTCCCGCTATGCCACCATTGAACTGGAGATGTTAGCTGTAGTCTGCCGCCTAAGTGTCGGTTATACCTCACAGGCCTTCAGCATTTTACCCTCATTACGGATCACCGACCACTCATCCCAATTCTTAACCACTATTCCCTCGATGCAGTCGAAACCCTCGCCAACGTCTAAAGGGGAGAAGATTTCAGCGTGCCTCTACACAGCAGTGGCGGCCAAGCAACAGCTCTGCATCCCTGATGCTTTATCACGAGCCCCAGTCAGTCATCCCACCCCCAGAGGATGAAATCACTTGTGCCGATGCCGCAGCACACCTAAGGAGTATTGTAACTGTCAACGCTGTCACCTCCAGGAAGATTTTCCACCCCAGGATGCTGATAGAACTCTCCAGGAACTCGAGCCGCAGCAAGAGACCCATCATATACTGTCTTCTAAACTGTGTGACTTCAGGATTCCCTTCAAACCGTTATGACCTTCACAACTCCTTACTACCGTTCTGGAAATTAAGGGATAACCTTTTCAGCTGATGACGACCTTTGTTCTTTACGAGGACCAAGAATTGTGATTCCTTCTGCTCCTTCGCCATCACACACTCGCCCTTTTCATGACAGTCACCGAGGTGTGGAAGCAACAAAGCGACGTGCTAGACAGACTGTTTTTTGGCCAGGCATAGACTCCGACATCACTAGTACCGTCAGAGCCTGTGAGTCTTGCCAGATGTTACAGCCCAGTCTTCAACAGGAACCCCCTCTGAATGATGATCACCCTACAAGGCCCTTTGAGTCCGTCTCAGCTGACTTTTACGTCGGCTGGAAAATCCTTCCTTGTTGTCACTGACCGACTCTCTGGATGGCCTGTTGTGGATTCAGTGTAAAGGACACCACTGCCTCCAACACCATAAGGATTTTTGTCGCTACTTCAGGAGGTGTTGGTGTTCCCTCCGCCTTAGGACCGATGGCGGGACCACAGTTCACCAGCCTAGCTTTCCAGATTTCTTGAAACGTTGGGGTGTACACCATGTGATGTCTTCACCACACTACCCACAGTCCAACGGCCATGCCGAAGCTGCCGTGAATCCATTAAGCACCTGATCCTCAAGACAGCACCTTCTGGCAATATAGACTGTGAGGAGTTTGACCGGCCTCTTGGAACTGCGTAACACCCCAACATCACAGGCCGCTCTCCAGCACAAATCTTGTATGGCCATCCACCTGTACTTGTGTACCTGCTCATCCACAGTCTTTCTCAGAAGAGTGGCAGGCCAAATCTGAGGATGTGACCGTGTGCAGCCACCCGGGCTGAACAAGTGAAGCTGCAGTATGATCAGCATGCTCGCCCACTTCCCAGGTTGAACATTGGCCAAACAGTAAGGATCCAGGATCCGACTTCCCACCGCTGGGACAAGGTTGGCGTTATTATGAGCTATGGCAGATCAAGGGACTATGAGGGTGCGTCTTCCCAGGGCTGAGCTTGGTGGCGTAATCGCCTACGTCCCAGTGCCAGCCCCCTGGTGATGACCCTCTTCCCCACATCCCTGTGGCCCCTTGCACGGACACAGAAAGTCCTTAGTATCTAACCCTCCACTTGTCCCACGCAGATATCAAGGCTTAGTGGAAAGAGCCGCTCTAGATGGAACTAAGATGAGGGGGAGGGAGGTGTAGATAAATGAAATGTAAGCCTGCACATTCACTATTATTTTACTTTGTGATGCTTATATCCATTACATTATTATGTAATCCTATTATGAATATTACTGGCGTCTAATGTATAATAATACACCTCCCATGTACTATGATTTGTATTACAATATTATGTTATGAATATGGCAATGACCCGAGACATGGCAACATTGTATTTTTCCGCCTCTGGCCATTGCATCTCAGTGTATCGCCCTGTCTCCTCTTCCGAGACGTATGTCTCTCCGTCTCGCCCGCTTGTATATACTACTCAGCAATGAACCTACCTTCTTACATGGTGTTTCCTTCCTCCTTCAAGAAACATCCACAGGACGTAACAAGCCCCTTTAGAGCTCAATAAGGAGCCCCAACATCGACGAATAAAGGAATGGGACTTCAGCGAACAAAGAAATGGGGAGACGTCAACAAACGAAGGAATGGGATGCCGACGAACAAAGGAATGGGGAGACGTCAATGAATGAGGGAATGGGACGTCAGAGAACAAAGGAATGGGAGGTCAGCGAACAAAGGGATGAGACATCAACGAACGAAGTTATGGGAAGTCAGGGAACAAAGGAATGGGACGTTAGTGAGCAAGGGGATCAATTCATAGGGAAGAATATAAAAGACTGATCACACTAATCAATGCTCAAGCTGTTTTGGAATAATGTGCAATATTACCCAAGCTGCAACATGAACACAGGACAGAAGATTCCACCTGGAAATTACTCACTTGTAGGAGTCGATGAAATCGTACTGAATGATGTCGTTGTATTTGTCGGACTCTTTGTCAACCTCCTCTTGCAACGCTATGTTTTTCGTTGCTCCAATAATGAATATTTGTCTATCGGGTAGCACAATAGAATAGAGATTAATATGGGTAGTGGTTGTGAATTATCAAATGAGCTATTATAGATTACCTTGTATACTTATATAATTATGCATAATTGTTTCTTTCTTTCATTGAAAATAATGTATTTTTTCATAGCTACCATTCATATATATATATATATTGTCACAAATATGTGCTGTTCTCATCTCTCTGCTCTCTTAACGTAGGGATTAGATTGCAATCCGTTAGGGGTAGTGCCTCAGACCCGATGATATGGAAAGCAAAATAGTAGTTTGGTCTCAGTTTTGAGAGAAAGGTCAAAGAAGGTAAATGAATTAGCTTAGTCACATGGAGGATAGGCATAGTAGTAGTTACTTTATGCCCTTGTCCCCAAGACCTGTATCCCTGTGCTCTCCTTTTTGCTGGTCTTAATTGTTTTTTCAGGAATGTCGGCACCTCCCCCAGGCAAGTCACCATTTCCGTGGACTCGAGTCATATAGACAGACAAACATCCACAAAAGAGCCGATGGAAGTCAGTCCCATCCCATTCACCCTCGAGAGCAGACCTTTGATCTGCTAGGTCCCAAATCTTGGGTTGTATCTCTTTGTCTTGGCATGCTGCCACACTGTAATTGGGGTCACAAGCGACCCAGACTACAAGAAGTCCCAGCATTGTTTAATTGAGGACCTATTGGAGCAACTAGCTGTCTTGCAATAGTGCACATTGCAATTTGGATTGCCCAGTAAGCCTGAAATTAACAGTTAAGTGCGAGTTTCTGTATCTCTCACTAAGTCTCTAGTATCCTTTTCAAGATTTCATCTTCCAAAGTAAGATCCCTTGCTGAATACTAGTATGTGTGTTCCCCATATGAATTAAAGTTATTAATGAAATAATCCTTTACTTGGTGACTTAGAGTAAGTCACTTCTCCATTGTGGTAAATTATTGCAAGGGAGAGAATCTTTTATGCCTGAATCCTCATCTGGGAAATCTACTTCCAGAGGTGTGATATCTTATCCCCTCGTGTTTCTGCCACCGACCTACCAGTGAAAAGTTGCATTAGAAGATAGGTAATTCAACCTCGCTACAAGCAAGTTACACCTGCTTCTGTGACTATTTGCAAGATAGAGATTTTGTGTGTAAGAGCTGGTGGCTTCCGTTGCATTATTATTGTATAAATAATTCACTTATTTCTGAAAGCCAGTTAGTTGTAAATTTGTTGTAAGATTGTTGTTGCACTTGTTTTACTGGGTTGCATTCCAGTCATGATTTACATCCCATGCTTGAACTGTGTGAAATTAAGTAATGTAAGGTAACTGCGGTTTTCATGGCAACCTATTCCTTTGTTAAATGTACTAGAAGGTAAGTTAACTCTTTGGTTACATTTGCTTACATATTTGGTTCTGGGTAAGTGGCCCATACGGCAGTTTTTCAAAGCAATATTCATTCCATTCAGCCAGACTCAACCAAAGATGTAACATACATATGTTTATTTACCACATTTTCCCTGTGGCATATGTATATATATAAATCACAGGTGAATGTAATTATATATATATTTGTCAGTATGTTGACCATTTTCTTTTTATTAGAGCATTAATTTATTAAATTTCTGCAATAATTATTTTAGTATTAAGCCATCTGGGCAGAGTATATTAAGGTCTCTAGTATTCTCCTCAATGACCCTTTGATCTTTAGCCTGTTGTTACAATTGTTTTCTCTTTTTCTGGTTTGACGATGCGTTTGCCCCGCCTGCTGACGAGCATTCTTCCCTTGCTTCCTCACAGTAAGAGGCAGTCTGCCTCTGACTTATATATTAAGAGGTTGCTGATTTGCCTGTTGCTGCTGCTGCTATTATTACTAAATATTTTGGGATTACCTGTCCTTGGGGATTGCAGCTGTGTGGATCCGTCTTTCCCTGCATCTGGAAGGATTTATTAATTATTCATCCGCGCCTGTGGCTCAGTGCCTGCCAGAGGGGCCTCTGGTAAGGTACCCTTTTACCTGTTGAGGTCATCAGCTTGACGTGGTAACGGCGTTTGGGCTCTACCGTTGCCTGTTTGGACTTTGGGCCCTATTATCCCAGTGTACTCGGGATATCTCCAGAAGTGGAGTTTGCTTTTGGCATTATTGAGACCTTAGAATATTGATTGTATTTTATTTTTATTAAGTCAGCCTGTATTTTTGTCAGGCTATTCTGTTTTTATCTTCTCTTACTTTCTGGGCCCCCTCCTTTTTGTATAAGTGTTTTGCCTTTGTTATAAGTAGTGTGAGTGTGTTTTGATGCTGTTAGTAAAGGGTAACTGGTATTCATTTAATTTATGTATCTAAGAGGTTCAGGTGATACGTCAGTCTGGTGCTCATGTATTAAATGTTGAGTAGTTTTTTCATGGTGTTTGTTCCCATTGAATTATTTTGCACGCTTCCTATATTTGTACGACTGATTCCACCCTTTGTGGACTTCAGTGGTTTTTTACTTGAATATTGAAAGAGATTTATGAAGTATTTATCGCATGGTGGTTTAAGACATTACAATATGTATATTATATATGTATGTGTATGTATGTATATATATATATATATATATATATATATATATATATATTTAGTCAACATAAGTAATCAGTCATTACACGTAATGACTGAAATTTCAGTCATCACGCCGTAATGCACGCCAGGGGACATTTGATCCCCTCTAGGAGCTAGTACTAAACACGACGAAACAGTGAGTCACCTACTGTTTCGCCGGGTTTAGTACTAGTCCCTGGGGGTCAAAATGTATTTCGCCGTGTTTAGTACTAGCTCCTGGTGGATCAAATGTCCTAAGTGCGTTACGTGATGACTGAAATTTCAGTCATTATGTACATAATGACTGATTACAACAGTTGACTGTAACATATATACACACGTATATATATATGCACGAATTAACATAAGCTTTTCAGTCCTTTCAAAAATAAGTTTGCTGGTCAAGAAATCCTTTATTATCCGCCCTTTCACATTCTAAAGATGTAAAAGTACGACCTTGTTTTCCCAAGATTTAAGGTTTTCCCTGGCCCTCTGTCAAACTAGGCTCCCTGGGAAGGACTGTAAGATCCCAAGACTCCCTTTGGTATCCCAAGTGGAGTGCCTCATAATGAATTTTGTTTTAATATTAGAAAGAGGCACTCAACGGGGCTCCTATTTCATGAAGATACTAGAGTCATTCTGTCATCCGTTCCAACTTTCTAAAACCTCAGGCTGAAACTGTAGCCATCTCCAAGTTTCTTGAGCCCCAGAGATCCACATGGGTCTAAGGACGTATTATTGAGTGGATCCGGCTGTTTTGAGGAATCTCAGAAATTAGGAGCCGAGTTACATACCTTTTTTCGAAATTATGGTCAAATAGGGGATTCTTGAGGGAGCCTAGTGTACCGCGGTCCAGCAGAGGGTCTTTTCTAGCTTCCCAGTGAAGACCACTGTTCTACAATATGGTGTCTTCCTGGGCTTCGATTTGGAGCCAAGGGACCTTGGTCTGACTGAGGGGTCTTTCTCCAGGGCTTCCCTCAGGGGCCAAGGGGGACCTCACAGGTTGGGAAAGTATTGATGTACATTTACGTCAGTGGAATCCGAAACGATCAGTGACTACTTGGTAACATAACGTGCTCCTTGTTAAGATCAAAAAGAATCCTTTACCTCATTTTCGTGTATGGATAAAGTCTGGGGTTGGCCCAGGTCCTCCTAATGAACTCTCTTGGTTCCTTTTTGTGAACAGCAGAGGTCACCACCACAAGGATGAGAGGGTCATTGCCATCGCACACCTGAGTGGGGTTTAGGTCATGGGTCCAGGTCACTTGCTCAGGGATTAGGTTTACCTTGGGCCCGGTTGTGCTTATTCTCTCATTCTTGTACATGAATCTGGAAGTAGGATATTGTAGGGTTTTTCATATAATCACATGAGTAGTGTATGTGTATATATATATATATGTATTAAATATATAAGTAGTATATTTATAATAAAAATTGAATAGAGAAAATTATAAAATCTATCATGAGGACTAAACATTTTTGGCCCCAGCAGCATACATCTACCTACCAGCCATAGAAGTTTTAATGCTGATGATTAAGCTAAGTGGTGGATGGCCTTTGAAGGTCAAAAATTTTGATTTAAGAAAGGAAAAATGGCTTATTTTTAATTAAAATGAAATGTCGACCAAAACTTTTGAGAGTTCTGAGAAAACCATTGATGTTCAAATAATCTATTTTATAACTAAATTTTACTAAAATGCCTTCAAAGTTTTGTGATCTAAATGGATATTGCCTGGTTCTGTCGATTGAGAAGGATCAGTTTATTAATCTCACTAGGGAGAAAATTCCTAAAAATTTGTGTATTCTAATTTAAGGTCTCATTGATTGGACCCTGATGCCTTTTTGAATATTGAGCATTTGCCGAACTCATCCCTAATAGCTCTTACTTAAAACGTTCGGAATCCAACTGGGATGAGGACTGGGAGGTGTCATGAGGCTTCTTGGTTGTTCCTATATGGTTATTCGCAGTAGCCTGATTGGCTGCTGGCTCGAAACCGCTGGGCGTGATTTGGTGCTTGCCTTTTCTTTCCTTTCGTCTTTGTGTCTGCCCTCCTTGACTTCCCTTTGAAAGTCAGTGGCGCTTGATCGGTCAAAATTTTGTTTCTTTGTGCCGATGAGCTGTAACTGGTTATCCTTGATTCTCGCGAGTAATTCGCCTTCTTGGAGTTGGAGGTGAGGAGTCACCCTGTCAGTCATGGGCACGTCAGCTGTAATTAATTCCCTCCTGCAAAGATTTGATGAAGTATTAAATTTAAAGTTCTGTTCCAGAGTCGTTTTAGACATTTACTCAACTATGTGTAAAGGAAAAAATGTGTAACCATTATTAAGTAAAATATTTAAAATCTCGGAAAGGCTATGGCTTACTCTGTCTCCTTACCCTTTCAGCCTTGTTTGCACAGCCAGTTAATTAATATCTAAATAATATTTAAAACTTTTAATGTCAGGTGTGAATCGAGTGTTAGACGTTTAATTTTCTTTGACCAATTCATGAATCGGCGATTGCTTGAATTTACCCGACAAATTCCGGTCTCTTCGGGCTTTGGGTGGGAGAGGGGTAGGTGTAAGTGTTGCCATGTCCTTATGTGAATGCAACCAATCATGGGAGCTGACCAACCCGGCACTGCCCGGGATAACTGAATGACAACTGATAAACTCTCTCTCTCTCTCTCTCTTTCTCCCAAAAACACCCTCTTTTTTTCTCTCTTTTCTCTATGTCTCTTCTCCCTAACACCCCCCTCTACTCTCTCTCTCTCATTCTCTCGCTGTCTTCCCCTTCCCAACCCCTACCTCCTTTGGTTCCATTGGTATCTTACCTCCACAGTATTCTTTTCCAGATGTAAGTCATATGTATACCGAAATTTGGTATGATAAATTTGTAAAGATACTAAGTCTGCAGGCATAACCAATCCCGTTTCACCAGCAGAACCAGTCCCGTTCCAGGAAAGCCCTCCCTCCCTTTGGTGTTAGTAATGTCTTATCCCCACAGTGCTGATTTCTAGATAGTAAGTCATATGTATACCAAGTGTGGTTGAGATTGCTCAATGCATTTCAGAGTTATTGTGCCACATAGATTTACTTAGACTTACAGTTATGTATTGGAAACGAGTTTCCAGCTTGAGGCTTGAATAATTCCAGACTTAACGGGAAGAGTGTTATGAAGTGAATGTTTTTAATATTCATTGATGCATAATTTAGATACATGTGGCTGCCTAATAGTTTATGCATTCGCAGGTTTATAAAAATCTGTTAGTGGTGTATTTCATGGCATCCCTGCAAGTGCTACAGTTATCATCGTTGGCGACATACAGTGTCCGCTTACTGGTGATATTAAATTATTTTGATCACTTGGTTGAGCCCGTAGCAGTTGAACTTATTCATAGCATATTAATAATATTTTGTACACAATAATATAATAATAACAATAATAATTCATTACCCTGTAACCATCTGCACCTTTTTCACACATGGATGTGGTCTCATTTTGGAGGCTTATTCTTAGCATATTAATAAATTTTGTGAATAAGTAAACCAGTATTAACAATAGTAATAATAATAATAATACTCATTCAATGCCTTAACCTCTGCTCTTTTTCACACATGGATATAGTTTGATTGTGAAGGCTTATTCTTAGTATATTAATAAATTTTGTAAATAAAGGAATAATAATAATAACTAGCAGATGCTCGCTATCGCTCCCATTTGCTAGTTTCCATAACATACCACACCCATACCCATATCTGTATTATACCCATATCTCTACTATGCCCATATCCATTCCCTACCCATATCTGTTCCATACCCATATCGATACAGTACCCATACTTGTACTATACGCATACCCATGTCTGTACCATATCTATATACCCTTACCCATATCCATGCCCATCCCATACCCATATGCATACCATACCCATACCCACAGTTAAATTAACCCTACTACTAAGAGTCAGCAAAATTCTATGGGCAGCATCAGCCCCATTTACCTTCTGGTCATATACAAACAACTGACCATATCTTGGTGTAGGTACAGGAGCAGCTGTTGATTGGTTTTGAATCAATGCTGATGCCATTGGCAGTTCCGGACCATCATCATTAGAGCTTTCTGTTGTTCTAGAATTACCTGCTGAGTCCATTTCAAAACGAAAATAACAAAGCTCAGCCAAAAATCCTTTATTATATATCGTTGGTCCACGTAATGTTGAAAATTTCTGGACAGTTATTAAAATATTATTCTTGAAAGACGTCTTCACAACTCAGGATCCTTTGAAGCAGTCTTTAGCTCCTGAAGCTTTCTTGGAGAAATGCCCATTGGATTATAACCTCTTCTTAAATTCTTAGACTCCAGGATCCTGTGAAGTCGTCTTCCGCTCCTAAATGGATTCCTATCGGGTCCACTTCCCTTCAGTGAAGGAATCCAGAATTTGTCTTCGGAATCATTTCTTGCACCTCCAGGAGAAACGCCCATTGGATTATATCGTCTTCTTTAATCATAAAAACTCCAGTTGTATAACAGGAGTAGTATTTACTGCGATCCTCATAATGCAGGTGGTTCATAGTTACCACATGAGGTTAATTAAACATTTCATAAATTCTAAATGTCAAGCAAGTGATATTCTTATTTGAAAACCCTGTACATTACTTTTATAAAAAAAAAATGATGTCCTTACAAATCTATAAACATTTTGTTAATAGTACTCAATCTCAACACATTTTCATCATAAAACATGAAGGGGGAGGGGAAGGGAAGAGGAATGGGAAAGGAGGGTGAAAAAGGTGGAGGGAAGGGACACACACAAAAGGCAGACAAGGAAATTAATCTAATACAGTATATTATTCTTGAAAGACATCTTCACAACTCCAGGATCCTTTGAATCAGTCTTCGGCTCCTGAATCATTCCTGGAGAAATGTCCATTGGATTATAACATCTTAAATTCTTAAAGACTCCAGGATCCTGTGAAGCCGTCTTCAGCTCCTAAACTAAATGCAGGTGGTTCATAGTTACCACATGAAAAACTTGTACATTACTTTTATAAAAAAAAAAAAAAAGTCCTTACAAGTCTATAAACATTTTGTTAATAGTACTCAGTCTCAACATAATTTATTTCATCATAAAACATAGAAAAGGGAAGAGGGATGGGAAAGAAGGAAGGGGAAGAGGATTATCGTTTTTCCATGAGGGAGTTGAGGTCCCGGGAGAGGGGTGGATGTTTAGGGACCGCCCTGCCTAAATCAGTTTTGGGGGGTTGGGGAGTGGGAGGAATGGGGACGTCCCTCATGGAAAAACGATAATCCCCTCCATTCCCATCCTTCTTCCCTTTTCCTTATGATGAAATAAAATATGTTGAGACTGAGTACTATTAACAAAATGTTTATAGACTTGTAAGGACATCATTCTTTTCATAAAAGTAATGTACAGGATTATAACGTCTTCTTAAATTCTTAAAAGACTCCAGGATGGGAAAGGAGGAAGGGAGAGAATGGCAGCCAACGAAATTAATAAAACAGATAATAATACGTTACCATATTACCCTCTGCACCTTTTTCACATATAGATCTAGTTTTATTGTAAAGGCTTATTTTTGGCATAATAATAATTCATTACCTTTTTCACACATGAATATAATTTTATTTTGAAAGCATGTTCATAGCATGTTAATGAAATTTTTACACAGTAATAATAATAATAGATAGCCTTTACCGTGGTATAGTGGACTGTGACAGCAGGCGAGTGAGAAGAACCAGGCCCATAGATGTCATGAGGGCAGCCAGTACCAACCTCTGAATGGCCCAGCAATCTGTAATGGACGGAGGAAGAGTCAGGATGCGTTCACACCAAATGCGTCTCGTCGCGTCGCGTCACTTCGAGTCAGGCTAATTTATGACTCACCGCGAATCGCCAACCCAGTTTAACACTGCTTTCTATGGTCCTTTGAAAGAAACCGTTCACACCGAATGCATCGAGTGACGCCACGTCGCGTCGAGTCAAGTCACAAATAGAGCTGGACCTATTTTTGACGTCAGTCGTTGTGAGTCTCACGTGCCGATCGGAAGTTCTATGCTGGTCGAACTACTGATAGTTATCTTGTAAAATTCAATAAAAATAAAACTTGCCTTAGAAAAATGGCCATTTTTTCCTCAGTTCCAATTGCCCGCCTGTAGTTAGTATTGCTCTTCTTAATGGAATGTCCTGTTAGCTGCAGAAGCTTCTTGAAATTTTCATTTGTCATCCTAAAAAAGTTGCAGAATTTTTCTGGGTGATTTACAAGGTCAGGGAATAAATGGTTGAAATTGTCAAATTGTGTCCTCTTGGTGTTCAAATGATAGCCCACATTATAGGTTTACTTGTTTACGTTTGCGACGCCAGAGCCACACCAGAGCATTAATTTCACCAAGAGAATATGCACCCATTCTCATAAAAAGCTACTGTGCCACTGTCGCAGAAATAAGATGCAAATGAGCACAGACTTGACTTGAGTTGACGCATTTGGTGTGAACAGAGTTTAGTCAAAATGACTTGCATCAAATGAATTGACGTGACTCGACGCGACTCATTTGGCGTGAACGCACCCTCAGTATGTAGCAGGTAATCTGTCTGTAACTGTCGACGGAGATGGCACTCATGACCTTTAGGTAAGGTGTGCGTGGATGATATATATATATATATTTGTGTGTGTGCACGGACACACATGCACGCAGTGTGAGCACGAACATACATACATGCAGACATACACACATATGTTTATATCTTCATGATATTCTCTTGTAAAATGTAAAAGTATGATTTTTCCGCAATAATGTTGTGATATACTTTGTAATTGTCGTATGATTTTTTTTTATACAAAAGATGTTGTGTAGTATATTCTGTATATTAATAATAGTTATATAAGAATGTCTTTGTAATGTCAGATCTCGCAAATGTTAATGATTTAGGTAACTTAACAGTGTATTTAAAATCATTTAGATAACGTAATAGCGTGATGATATGTCACCAGTGTAATGTTTTTACCACCTTCAAATATTATGATGTTCTTTTCTGTATAGTTGTTGGGGCCGTTCATATGTAAAGAAGTTTATTATATCCTTTATAGGTGCTTTATTGTTTCTGGCTTTGTTTGTTATAGTAACCTTTGAGTCCCAGGAGGCTTAGGAAGACAGTGTAGTTTTCTTACTTCATTATCACACTAGTAAAAATAACACTGTACATATACAAGTTAATATATATACAAGTTAAGTAGTATGAATACGAAACAAAGTACGAGCCTTGCTTTCTTCTCAACCCACAACTAGTGAGTTTCACGACCTCACTCTGCTTCTCTGTCTTCTGTCTGCTCTGTTCTGCTTCCGTTTCTTCCTTGCCTTTTGAGGGTTCTTCAAAGGAAATGCCCATCCCACAATAGGCGGACCATTGCTTCTTGTCCCACCTTGTTAGACGTCCTAAGTGGTTGGAGCTTATCTAACGATGTCCCTTTGGGTGTAATTAGATGAATTAATCCCCTTCTTCATAGGAGGGAGTAATAATGTCAATGGAAGTCTTTAATTTCCAGCGAGAGTTAGAAGGTAAGCTCACAGGTGAGACGGGTAAACATTCCTGTTACTGGTTGCATTAGATTAGACTCGCACCGTGTTTTGCTACGTAATCACAGCACAGGAAGTGTTGTTACTCTCTCTCTCTCTCTCTCTCTCTCTCTCTCTCTCTCTCTCTCTCTCTCTCTCTCTCGTCTCCTTATTATTTCATTCTCTCTCTCTTTCTCTGTCTATTTATCAATCTATCACTTTTCTCTCTCTTATATTTACGCTATTCATAATTAATATTCTCCTAGTTATCATTACAATAGAGAGAGGAGACTTTTAGTCTGTTAGACCAGATGTTCGAGCTGTCATCAGTCAGATAAGTGTGTTGAAGAATGTCTTTGTAATGTCAGATCTCACAAATATTAATGAATTAGGTAACTTAACAGCGTATCAAAAATCATGTAGATAATGTAATAAAGAGAGGAGACTTTTAGTCTGTTAGACCAGATGTTTGAGCTGTCATCAGTCGGATAAGCATGTTGACAGGTAAGTGCTCCTTAGATGTAAGATGTTGTTCTGAGTCGCTTTTGTTGCAAGTCGAGTGTCGTCATTTGAGTTTGGGGAGGACTCACATTCTTCATCTTGTTTTATAAACATGACAGTCATGATTAGCCACATGTGTATTGTATCGGTTGTGTTGAAATCTTGTCCAAAGCGATTTCCCTTAAAGTCACGTATCTTTCTCGGTCGATTACGTCATGTTTTGTAAGATTACATCAGCCATGTCTCGCTCCCAAAACGTTTTAGAATGTTCCATGAATCTCACTCCCAAAACGTTTTAGAACGTTCTTTGAATCTCGCCCCCAAAATGCCTTAATAATGACGTCATCTAGTTGTGTTACTTCTAGCTGGAATCCTAAAAATTTGCTCATTCTGATTTTAGAGACATTTTGTGTTGGCTCTCTCTCTCTCTCTCTCTCTCTCTCTCTCTCTCTCTCTCTCTCTCTCTCTCTCTCTCTCTCTCTCTCAAGAGAGAGAAGTTATTAACGTAAAATCTTTGTGTGGTCATTAATATTTAACTTAGTTCTGTGAGATCTAGTATTAGTTTTATAACAGTGTTTGGTAACGGCGCCTATCAAAAAAGTGCTTTGGTGAATTTCAAGCAGCTGCATTTGGGGTAATTTTGTGAAAGTTTTCACAAGCTTGTATAAGGTAAAATGACAACTGAATTGAATTTTGTGAATGTTTTTGATCTGTGCTTATTAGACCGGTCAATTAAGTGAAATTACTTTTGGTGA
Source organism: Macrobrachium rosenbergii (assembly GCF_040412425.1). Lineage (NCBI taxonomy): Eukaryota > Metazoa > Arthropoda > Malacostraca > Decapoda > Palaemonidae > Macrobrachium > Macrobrachium rosenbergii. Next base: position 15,956,312 of record NC_089747.1, read on the forward strand.
ACCTATTTCATTTTGTTATTTACACATTTAAATTTTGTGTATTTTTGTATGTTCTTGTATTTGCAATCTCTTAGTTTTTCACAATTTATATACTGGTGATTCAACATTTATTTGCTTAGCATCTTAAGTGTTTCTTAATAGTTTAACATTGCATACTGGACTTAATTTTCATTTACTGAGATTTTCTTTTCAAATCTTAAGCATCTCTTAATATTTTAAATTTTGCTTGATTAATTTAATTTCTTGATAAATTAACATTTGTGATTTAATTCAAGAAATGATTAAATTTTGTGTCGTTTTGATTTCAAGTAATAGTAAATTTTCTTTAAATTGTGAATTTTTATTTATTAATTTTGAATTAAAAATAAAATTTTATATTTAAAGTTTTACAATAGTAGTAGGATCAATTGTGTGCATAAGGCATAGTGATGAAACAAGTTTTGTTCCTTTAGTTTTGCTGATGTGACTCTAACCTGGGGAGACAGTTAAAGTTGTTTGATGGAGTGATGCCCTTTTACTTTAATATATTTCTTGTTTAAATGTTGGTACCTCACACTAGTTTTGATGAACTTAGTCTGATTTCTCACATGATTGCCTTTAGAGTACTCAGTTGTAATTTTATTGTTATGAGAGTTCAGGTATCTGGCTGAAGTGAGGTAAATTTTTGAAATCTATGACTAGTAGTGTAATAACCAGGTTACTTGGAATACTTCGTGACAGTATATACATAAATAAATGTGATTTATCGAATAAGGTTGGAAAATTAAAGTAAATAGATAAATTTTCATAAGAGCAATTCAAATCATTTATACCAGGTATTTGCGAGGTGGTTATCGACAGATGTCGATAAGTTAAACATCACATTATAGATTAGGAATTATATGATTGTAATCGCTTGTGGGCAGAAAGAGAGCATGAATGCGAATTATTTGAAATTCCTAATTTTTTCACGCAACTTATAATTAATGTCTCCGGTTCAGAGTCGTCTTGAAGAAATTGAGTCACAAATTGCGTGATCAAGTAAGTTTGGGATGAACGGTAGGCGTAGAAAGTGACACAGAAAGTGTTCGAATAAATGTCAGTGTTAGCCACTGTCATTTCTTCTTTACTTCCTTAATAAATGACAAGGTTATACTATGACGACATACGTTGTTTAGGTTATAAATCTGCCGAGTTCGGTACAAAGACATACACACACACTATATATATATATATATATATATATATATATATATATATATATATATATATATGTATATATATATATATATATATATATATATATATATATATATATATATATATATATATGTATATATATATATATATATATATATATATTGTCAGAGATTTATATTCCTCCTCATGGTAGCTAGAAAATAAATTATTTTAGGAATAAAACCACCTTTCATTTGACTGTTAGGCCAAGACAACATGGCGGGCAAGGTAGGCCAATGCATATTTTTGAACTAAGAAGGACAGTTAGCACCCTGTTTTGAACTCATGTAGAGGAAACCCCCACCTCAGCTGACCTGGGTTAGCACAGTAGCAACCCCCATCACGCGATATGTAGGAGTGGCCAGTCCGTTAGGGAATGGGAGGCAAATCCAGGCTGTGAGGTAGATAGGAACTTAACCTCTAAGTACTTAATCATAAGACCCAATTTTCTCCACTCTTTTGTTTGTCGTATGACTTTTGCAGATCGACCTAGGCCTACACTCTGAAGCAAAACAATCTGGAAGGAGCTCCCTGGATTCCTCACACCCATGCACAACCAGCACCTGAGACACACAGGCAATTTTTCCCTCCTTTTACTGGTGACAAGTAACCAAGTTGATCGGCCAAGCCGTAAATGTTCAGTGCAAAACATCTACAGGCCCCAGGTACGTCGACCGCAATTAGTCAGTAAGTCAGCTCCTTTCTCTCCGTGAAATTCTCTTTTTTCCATTTCTCCAAATCTCAATTTTCATTCTCCTAAAACACAGCCCCTTTGTTAAGTCAACCTACGCCCCAAGCGGCCCGTGAATCGCCCCATGACTTGCTTTGAAACCAACCTAATTCAATTCAGTGATTAGTATTCAAATATTCCCTCCACAGTGTAAATTAAGGGCCAATTAATTTAAGTAACTCAAGTGGTCAATTCCTCCATAGTACATAGATTCATATGAGAAATTATTTGTGCTAAATCGCTAACCCTGGCTTTATTTTCCAGGAGTTCAACCACGCTCTGCTCAGTCGAACCTCCGCCTTGTGAATCAAATCCTTAAAGAATACTGCCATCTCTGAAGCCAAGGAAGTCGGGATAGCATTTCCCCAGCTGCACACAAAGCCAATTACGGAAACTATTACAAGCCTCATCACGCTTTCCAATTTGAGACGTGCCATTTGCGTCACCGTAATTTTCATTTCCATAAAGTTTGATTGCCTGCTGGATCCTCAGTATCAGCCTCATTTGATTGCTTCATGTGTAAATAAATTCACTGTAACGTAACAATTGACTCATTCCTATGGCGACCTTCTATTATTTTATCAAATTGGTACAATGAGGTAGGTTCTTCAATTTAACCTTTATTTTGTTTACAGCTTGTGTTCTCTTTGGCCCTCTGGCAGTAATTTAATATAAACCCCTTTCATCCTCCAAAGAGACTCAATCTGTAAATATTATATATATATATATATATATATATATATATATATATATATATATATATATATATATATATATATATATATATATATATGTATGTATGTATGTATGTATGTATGTATGTTTTTTCTGTATATGTTGATTGATCTTTTACTCTTACCTTGGCATCGCTGAATCTGACTGGGGGATCAACACTCACAGAACAAGAAAATTGTATGTTAAGAAAGATCACAATTTTAGAAGGGACTCAAATTCAATAGAGAAATTCTGGATCTTAATTAACTGCATGTATTTACATTTAATCATAGGAGTAAATTACAGAGAGCCATTCGCTCTGGCTCTTGGCACTTGTGGTGTTAACTGACACAAGAATTAACTAACTGGAGTGCCAAACAGTGATGCAATCTCGAACGATACAGCGGTAATTACGGCCTTTTTGTAAACGTGGAGAAAGGGCACATTGACCCTCTATAAATTTGAACAAAATCTAACTGTACAAAATGAAATTTCCGAAGACTCAAGGAGGGTGACGTCAGTTTATGATCAGGCAATTTACTGATTAATTCTGATGATTTTTATCGACAATGAATTAACAGGTCTTGACACATTGAAAGGAAGGGAACGGAAATGAGAATAAGAACAAAAGAATGGACGGAGGAGCCTTCTAAGCAGACTCTACCATGACTGCTGGGTGGAGAATTTGTACATCAGCCTCAACAAAGACTGCATCAAATGGGATTTCTTATTTACACTCGGAGAGGCTTTGGGTAAGGAGTTTTGGGGGAAGCCACGAATGACGTGCTTCCTCCTAACTGTCCGGTCTGCGTCTCTCTCACTTGTCCTCTCTCCTAGCCGTTATGCCCTCCTCGGGCATGTCAGGTGAAAGTTCACTGGTGTGGGGAGACCGTTATACATCGTTGTACTTCTCCCAGAGACAAGGTATTATCTGAAATAGATCTTCGGCCAGCAGGTCATAAAGGTAAGTTTAGAATGACGCTTTAGTTAGGCGTAGGAGGAGTATAATGGACCCTGAAGAATCTATTGTCAATTTTGAACTGGCAAAAACAGATTTGCAGCAGGCTTGTCTCCTTGGGCTCAGACTGTCTTCCAAACAGAAAGCATGGTGATAAGAGAAGTATTTATCAATACTTTCAGCAATATGTATATAAATTATATATACTGTATATATGTATATACATATACACACACACACACACACACACACACATATATATATATATATATATATATATATATATATATATATGAAATTTTTATCACACCGTGATTTTTATACAATCATGAAGCTACAAATGTCGCAATATCAGAAATCACGCTACCTCGGTATATCTCGTTGGAGAATTGTCGCCGAAGAAGGGCTTTATATAAGTGATAAATGACAATCGTGGGGACACGAACCGCGACGAAAGCCTATTCAGCGACTCCAGTTGACGTAAACCATTGAGCCCTCTTGATGGCTCAATGGTTTACGTCAACTGGAGTCGCTGAATAGGCTTTCGTTCGTGTCCCCACATTCCAATCATTTATCACTTATATAAATCCCCTTCGGCGACTACAACGGAGATATACTGAGGTAGCGGATTTCGATATTAATTTGTAGTTTCATGATTATATATATATATATATATATATATATATATATATATATATATATATATATATATATATATATATATATATATATATATATACACACTTATAAAATTGAATACCAACAGGAAAATGGCAGGCAGAAGTTCAGTACCAAGCGCTTTCACGTGTTGTTTATTCGATTACAGTCCGTTAGTCCGAAGGCCCGATAGTCCGAAGGTCCGATAGTCGTAGGTCTAAGCCGGCATTCCGAGGCAAGCGCCCCCACCCCCGCCTGATTAATCCCCCGCCTCCATGGCTAATACGGCAAAAATTGTAACCAGTAAACACCCTAGGTACGTTATGTTGGTATTTTTATGGGTGTTTACTGGTTACAATTTTGCCTATTAGCTATGGAGGGTGGGGCTGATTACAGTCCGTCGGACTATCGGGCCTTCTGACTTTCGGACTATCGGACCTTCGGACTATCGGGCCTTCGGACTATAGGGCGGTCACCGTTTATTCACACATCGTCGGGGCACAAATGAGACGGTCGAGAAGAAGGTTACAAGGTAAACGAAAAGAACAAGAATACCAGGTGGTTAGTTGTTTTGTTACATGGTGCGGACGGAATTGTAGTGTCCAAAAACATTAGCAATAAATACATTTAAATCAAACTGCAAAGACGAGTGACGGAACAGCTGTGGTGTTGTGCTCCCAGTAAATGAAAGAAAGAGTTGATCTGCGTTTCTTTATCTATCAACTGCACTTTGATGAACGTAGAAGAATTAGAAAGTATGTTGAAACTAATAAAAGTTGATCAACAAGCAAAAAGCCATTGAATTCAACGAAATCTGCATACAAGAAAAACTTTGCCCCAAAAAGCATATATATATATATATATATATATATATATATATATATATATATATATATATATATATATATATATATATATATATATATATATATGTGTGTGTGTGTGTGTGCGTGATTTAAATAGTATGTATGTATATAGATTTAAATAGATGCACATTGGTATATATATTATATATATATATATATATATATATATATATATATATATCAGTAGTGCTCATATCACTGTCATCATCAATTTCTCTCTCTCTCTCTCTCTCTATATATATATATATATATATATATATATATATATATATATATATATATATATATATATATATATATATATTGTTTTCTATGTATTGTATGCATGTATATGTGTTACATATACAGGTTTGCCATGACGACTTGTTAGCATTAGAGATGGCGGGGATTCCTACATATTATGATGCATACAGTCCACGTCATGAACTGATTGGGACTGAGTTGTTTTCCGAAGGTAACTATGTGAATCTACCATGAGGCCTTTAGAAATGGGATCTCACCGACGAGTTAATCTAAAGACCTCATCTGAAGCAAGTGTTGAAGCCTTTTCAAGCGGTTACGACCACCAGACTCGACACAGGTGGGAGCTAACGAGGGCTGAAAACAGCAAGGGACTGGCCCTCGCCTTCCATTAAGGGCAACTGCCATCTCAGAGACACCAGTGTCGTCTTGCGACACATGTATATTTTTATACACAATTACGCTTGTCGCTTGCCAGCTGTTCACATCTACCAGTGATCAGGATTACAGAAGATTGTTAATCGAAATTTTGGTTTTGATGTGTATGTATATGTATGTATGTATATATGTATATATATATAAACATACATGTATATATATATATATATATATATATATATATATATATATATATATATATATATATATATATATACATATATATGTAAAGTAGTTCCCTTTGATAACGGACAGTCCCAGAAAACCACCAAGAGAACAGTCATCGCCACGTCATTCCGTCAGATGTTGATACAATGATGCTTTCAATTTCAAATCCCCGCTGCACCTCCATCAGGTGAAGGTGTTCAGTGCTGAGACCTCGCCACGTGTATTGCTTCGCCTGTTTTGTGCTTCACCTGTTTTCTCATGCCCAAATACCTACACAGGTCTTCACTTCCATTCTTCCATCCTCCATGCTAACGTTCGTCGATACATTTTCTTTACCATACTCGTTTAAGGTCTGTGCAACTTTTTTTCATTATCACCAGTCATTTGTGTGGTAGTATTTGCAAACATCAACCACTCCATACCTCATCTAGTACTTCTTTTCTTACTGTATGTCTGTAGACGTACATTTCCCGATATCTCTCTCTCTCTCTCTCTCTCTCTCTCTCTCTCTCTCTCTCTCTCTCTCTCTATGAATTTATGTATCTATCTATCTGACTGTCTATATAAAATATATATATATATACTGTATACATATATATTCATATGTTTTTAGCTGGGAGATCTAGTTTAACTAATGGGTTACACTGGGGATGTACGCAACTTACTTTGGATAAAAAATTTGAACTCTGGCCTTGAGTTCAGGTAAAACCATATACATCAAAACACAGTTGAGGGCCGACTTCAAAAGAGGAGTGATTAGGGAAACTCTTGGGTTTAACTTAATTATATTTACAAAAGAAAAATGTCAGAAGAATGGTAGCGTAGCTGGTACAGGCAAACAAGGTCCCGTAATACAAGATGAAAGAAGCAAATGAATGGGAATTGCTTGAAGAGACACAATGGGAGCCCACTTCATAGGGCGCTGTAAATGGTGTAGTGGGGGTCACTACACCCACACATGATAATGGACAGATCCACAGCTTACTAACTCCTAATCTTTAATCAAACCACCTGTGGTTACTGAAAATAGCACTTTGATTGAGGAATTACACAGAAAGTGCCTAGACTGAAGTCGATTCCAATAGCTCGAAATTTTAACGATGTATGTTACAGCACACCTGTAAAAAGCAATGCAGCTTTCACTGAAGGAATATCGCACTAGGAAAAAGGAAAAACAGAAAAATAGTTAAGGCTGACAGGGATGTGACTGGTTAAAAGAACCTTAAATTTAGCACTTTAGCTTAAGCAGGAGATGATGTTCCTCATCTTCAAGGTGCCAGCAGTGGGGAGGACAAGTGAATAAGGTCACAGCAAAAGGTATCTGGCTCCTGACAGCCACATGTGTCCAGAAGGGGCAGTTCAATAGAGCAAGGGAAAGGACAGGAGTCCTGGATGAGCAGCTGACCAATCTAAGGCCAAATGTGTCCTTCCAAGGTCTTTTATAGTTTTTGGGGATTACGATCCTACTCTTCTTAGGTGGCGCTGGTGTCGGTAAGACCGTGTGTCACTGCAGGCACGAGGGGCCACATGGGTCAAGTTCCAAGATGGTGTCGAGCACATGAGTCAATCCTTTGCCTCTCTGCTAGCTGACTGGCTTCGGCCGAGGATTTGCATTCCTACTGGATCAGCACCTGGAGTTTATTGTCCCTGGCAGTCTCTCAGACAAGAAAAGGAGATTAAAGTATTCTTCCCCAAAGGCAGTGGTCAGAGAGGTCTGTAGGGGCGAATTTTGCCTACAGTGTTCTCTGCAATAAAACAAATAAAGCAACTGAATAATCTTTATATTACATTGTTGACAGATGAGATGGCACACGAAAGTTTTAGTCTTTACAATAAATATATATTGCAACGGGAGATACCCTTCCCAAGTCAGCTCGCCTTTCAAGAACCTTATTTTCAAAGAACTTGAAGTAAAGTCATTTTATCTCACTACCGACACTAACAGTCAGTTTTGGAGAAACTGCCTTTTCTCTAAATCTCTAGTTTTTGTTCCCTTGGAGGCCCTTTATCCCCTTTCCCTGAACTTGTAACTGCGCTGAGCCCTTTTTCCCGGTTACTAAGTCGTCCTTGGAGATAATCCCAGCTCATCAGGTAGCAGAAGTGAAAGTCAGACGGACAGCATAGCGGGCAAACAACACACAAGGTCAAAGTCCTTACCATGTGGTCCACAGTGTGACTCACGAGGTCAAAGGTAGTGCGCCAAAGAGCCATAGAAAATGGGACGCCTGGAAGAATGGGAAACTTAATCCAGCAATGGCATAAAAGGGGGCCCCCCACTAGCGCTCGGCAAAGATGCCCGGACGCAGCTCCGACACACAGTCCCCTTTGATCGCTGCTCCTCTAGAGCCTATTCCGCCACATGGCTGCATACCCAGTCCAGTATCTTTCCAGTGCCAGTTTCCCTAATTCTGTCCCCCCCCCAATTCATTGGTACATCTGCAAAGAATCATTTCTTCAGAATAAGGTAAAGTGCCAAGAATCTGTGGTTTTACCAGTCACGTAGTTCTTTTCTCTTACTACTCATTTTCTGTTTCCAAACGCAGTTCTCCTATAGGCCTGACTTGTTATTAATTTGTGTCCATAAGTGATTTTCAACAGTGTTTACAATTGAGGAATCTTGGCACCATCAGCTCACCCTTATTTGCGCTAATTTCGCTAAGTAATCGTATGCATTCTCCATTACAGACGGAGTTTTCTTGCTGTGGGTCCTTTGCTTCCATTGTGCTTTATTGTTGTGCCCAAACCACTGCAATCAAATCATCAGTGCCCTGGAAGTGAAATCCCAACACCTCAGTTATCATCTTTTCATCTTAATTTTGTGTTCCGGCAGGACCCCATTTACCTGCCTTAAACATTCCCACATCTTCTGATTATGTTATTGTAAATATGTGTGATTTTAGTTATTCTAAGAGTTTATCTCAAATTCCCTTTCTAGTAAGGCCCTCAGCTCATTACCTTTTCTTCTTATGTTCTACTAGACCATGCATTTTTAATCAGATCAGTGTCATCCCTTGTGGTGAGTTCCTTCCCCCTAGTTTAGAACATAAAAGTGGCAACCATTGCTCAAGATTTTGTACCTGCAACAGTGCAGATCCCAGCAAGTAGCCTCGCTAAGCTGGATGCAAAATGAGAAACGAATCTGTTAGCTTAAATCTCCTTAAACAAGCACATACAATTGAACAGAGGTGCATTTTCCGTGGTTTGGGCGTGACTTAATTCAGATGTTTTTGTTTGTCAGTTTTTTTTAACATGATCGAACTTTTGCCTTAAAGATTTGGCCTATTTTAACTCACAGGATATTTTTGTAAGCGAATCACTATCATTTATTGTTATTTTTGTTATGATGGTTTCATTATTAGTATTATTAAGTTTAACTCGTGAATTGTTTATCCAGGACTAGATAACATTCTCTCTCTCTCTCTCTCTCTCTCTCTCTCTCTCTCTCTCTCTCTCTCTCTCACACACACACACACACACACACACGCACACACAAATCGAGGAAAAGCCTGGCCGCTTACCTGGAGTTTTGATTAGCCTCAATGGTTTCATTTCTAAAAGCTCCAAATTTCCTCTTGATCCAGATATGTCACGAATCGGAAGTCAGGTTCACGAAGGAGGTAAACACGAATTCGTATTTCCGAAACGCTCGTTTACTCTCTTAATTTCTTTTCACAGCTTTCTTGCCGTTGGCTGTTTGCCCGTTTTTCTGTTAGTGTGTAGAGAGAAGTATTATACTGTACCTGCAGTTTTCAGTGTTATTCCGTAATTCGCATTTTTCTGGTTTCTATTTCATATCATTTTCATCGTACCACGCGTGTTGATCAGTTGATTTATTTCTTAATGTATCTATTTTTTTATTGATTCGAAAAGTTCGATCTTTCGGTGAATGAGCATCGCCATTCGCTCAAGACGAGGAAAAATTGATGATATTCCTTGATGTGTTTTCCAGGTCACGTGCAGTTGATTAATCATTCACTCTAATGATATAAACTTAAAAGTTTGACTTCGTGGCCCAAAACTTCCAGGAAAGCAGAACCCTCCGCGAATCCGTACAGGTTCGAACGAGCGCTCCGGAGAAACTGGAGAGAGGAAGCTCAACGCGCGCGCGCGCAAGCAGCACCTGCCAAAGTGCCGTCGAGACAGGGTCAATCACTGCTACTACTAAAGGTTTTTCACGTGTAAGACTCTTCGAGGCCCTTCGGTTTTGATGGCGCACGTTTTGACGTAAGTAATGAAATAGCGGACGATTAACTTGGTATTTAATTCATTGCCTAAGTCAGCACTGACAAGTTGGAGTTTGGGAGACGCGTATACGTCATCCCTCCTCGCTCAGTGAACTTGGCATACAGGTCCCACAGCAGAGTCAGTATAATAGGGTCTGTTCAACTCAGGCGGTGGGGCGAAGCTAATAATGTTCCGTCACAAGCGTTACACTTCCGAGCTTACCTATTGAATCAACTAAGCAACCTTTAGTTTTTATACATTTAATCCATTGCATGGTGTGTTTGAGAAAATTTTTTAAATAGGTTACATGCATGATGTTTTTCTAATACCCAATCTCTCATTTAGTCACCAAGCTTTGTTTTATTTTCACATAAAATATTGCAGATTCAGCACACATAGCTACTACAGCTTTCTTTGATGTTTATTCTTTAGTTATTCATTTGCTTTCCTACATATATACTGGTTTGGTGTATTCTCTTCAAGTCCATTTTTACAACATGACAACTTGGTTTCTCTCTCTCTCTCTCTCTCTCTCTCTCTCTCTCTCTCTCTCTCTCTCTCTCTCTCTCTCTCTCTTTCAGGTAGTAATATTATCAAGATTATAAATAACTGTTAAGAAATGTATTTGATTCTGTCATTGTTTTCGTATCTCATTTTGAAAAACAAACTTTTTATATTTATGATAAAGGTTAGAATGATAGGTTAATTATGAACCCTAATTGTTATACAATAAATACATAGAAAATGTGGGTATTTAGGACGGTGTAAAAAAAAAAAGGCTGTTGCATTTGCACAACTTGACCACAAAAAGAAAACAATATTAAAAGTATGAGAATTATATCATAGAGCATGTAAGGAATCAAAGGAATAAATGATGAAGAATATGATACAGAAACACATTTCAAGCATGTTTCTCATTAACACTCGATATCACATAAATATACATCCGAACACATAAGTTTACATATGACGCTTACTGTATACATAAGGGTAATAATTATACTTACACATGCGTCAAACTATTATAATATTTTCCGGAGAAAGTACAAAAAGGTATTTGCACTTATTTGACTTCATAAGAAAAATCTATAATCCTTTAGGGGATAAAATGATCAAACAAATAACAAACAACTCAGGATGGTCTTCACTTGAACAATTTTATATATGACAAAAAGACAAATTCTTTCAAGAGATTGTTTTTTAATTTTCTTAGTTAACATCCGCTTAGTGATACTCTCTTTTTTGTATGATAAGTTTTTTTTTTTTTAAATAACGGATTTTAAAGAAAATACTGATTTTAGCAAAGGAACGCACAGTTTCATCAGGTAAGGATAGTTTATCAGATTTCTTTAGCTGCGAAACCAAATTCAGTAGGCAGTCTATGCCATCCTGTAGTGTCTCTTCGTTTGTGGCATATTTTCTCATAATAAATAGTTGGGGATAGAAGTGTTCAGATGGAAAGTACAAATTCCCTCGGCTGGCACTCTTAATCCTTGTGTTGCTATCAGTATTTGTGCCACCTTTTGTTCCTAGATATAGGTATTTGGGGATGAATTTTCTTGCCATATATCCCCCAGTGTATCTTAAAGATTCTTCTTCAATCTTATCACCTACATCTGACACTGGGTTATCAAAATCAGGACACACATCATCACACCCAGCTGTTGCCTCATCATCATCGTTTTCATGAAATTCGGTATCACTGAATAGCATAGACGTTGGGCATAATTCGAGTGCAAGATTGGAGTCATTTGATAGTCCTGTTGCGCTCGCTGCAGTGCACGAATTGTGAAGGAAGCTATCACATGATGTACAGGGATTAGGCCTACCTGAAATACTACCACTTGAAACACATTCCGTATTCTCCACAATCCTACTAGAATTACTCTTTTCGTTCATCAGAGAGACGTTCTTGCCAAGCAGATACTTCCTTAAATTGAACGGGGTTTGGGTGATCATGACTCCCTGCCATTTGTCTGATGCAGCCAAAAAAATGTTCAATACAGTCCTGGTTGAACCGTCTTGTTATTATGTATTCTGTCTTGAACAGTTCTGCAACATCTCAAACAATCCTTTTAATGCTTCGCAGGTTAATATTATCCCTTTTTGGAATGGGTAAAGACTTCTTGTTTTTTCACTTTTCACTTTCATTGTTTTCATCATTTCACTCATCCTATCAAGTATTCCTTTTTGTGCTTCACTTTCAACTCCAAATGCATTACGTGACTCGACATCTCCGTATTTTCCATACGAGTTCATGACATCGAACCAGTCATTAACGAGTAAAATAAAGTCTGAGGGGTGTGCCCAGTCATCACCTTCTAACATACCATTCTCACCTGAAGCAGCGCAAGATTTTGATAAAAGTGTAACTACTAGACACAAGCGCTGTCTTTGAGATCCTGACACATTAAGATTTATTTCTGAGATCTTATGAGCTTTTAAGTTCATCTTCAGTTTTCCATATTATTTCTTGACTATACCGTGCTGATACGTACTTAGCAGTGGCTAAAACAAATTCTGAGTCAATTAAATGGTTTCTTAATAACTTAAGCATATGAGGTGCAGCTGCAAAAACGAGCATTTCTCTATCTGCACGTGGGTTTTTGAAGGAAATTCTATTTTGAGTTAATTGGGTCTATACCAAAATGCTTCCAGATTCTCTTATTAGTAGGTCCTAAGTCATGAACAACAGCAACAATGATATAACCTGCATTTTCAATTTCAGCTATTATATTCAGCAACTTATTGTCTAAATCCGACTTATCAAGCTCATAAAAGATAGGCTGTTTCCACCTACCAATAAGACCTCTTAGCATTATTACCTGGACATTGTTGTATGGTTTGTACAGGGTACCACTCCCTTTATCATAGCCCCATTCGCTTGCTATATTCATTTCGTCAAATGATAGGACAGCAATTTTTTCAACGTCTTTTCAGGTGTCACTTTTTGATCTTAACAATGACATAACTTCTGCCACAACACCTGATTCACATTCAAATGACTTTGCATGCCTATTCAGAGTTGAAATATCTTATTCTTTTACATTTTGTGTTTCTTCTGACATTGTAGCAATCGAAGACAGCGAATAACCCGACACCGTTCATAAATAGTGTGCATGGAGGCTGGGTAGCTCATGACAATGAGATGGAGTCAGGCGGCAGTCTGGCCGGATGTAACTTACGATGACGTTTCACAAGGGGCGGGGCGGACGCTCATTTTAATCTCGCGAAACGCATGAGCATATTTCAGGGTTTTATGTTTAGATACGTTACATATGATTATACGTATCTAAACATATGTATGCTGTAGCGAAATTCGATAAATGCCGTTCGTGCAAAAAACCATTTAATCAGCGCAGGCGCTGATTGATGATGAGTTTGAGGTGGAAAAATTGTTTGCTCTAACTTTTGCTTTGTGTCAGACAGAAATACTGATTTATAATACGGCTTCAAAAACAAACACATTTTTGAGAAATCTCAGTTGGTGAATAAATGTAAACAACAGAAACTGGAACTGTAAAATCATGTGGTTAGAAAATATACAGTAAGAATCACTTGTGTAATTTAACCGAATAAATTATCGCAGAAAAGCCTGACAGACGAGAGAATAAAGCTGTAAATCCCAGACAAACGATGAAATAATGGAAGGAGATCTGGAGATGATAGTGACACGCCAGTGCTCGGAAAGAGTTTTCCCATTTAGTTTACACTGATTTGGCCTGTGGACTTTTTTTTTTTTTTTTTTTTTTTTTTTTAACGTGTAATAAGCCGTAACAGCAGCGATGCCATGTCGACACTGTTGGTTGGTTTCCTTGTTGGCAAAGATCAAGCCGGCTTCAGGCCAACACTGTGGGTCTGCAAGTGGTGGAAAGCCATTGGCTTTCAATAACAGGCCTCCCATAGACAATTGAAGTTTGCCGAAGCAACTGAAACTATGTCAACAAATGTGTTTTGTCAGTTTAGGGTTAATTTTGTTATCATTTTATTTTTCACCCCTGTAGTGTTTGGTTCAGGTTTGAAATATCTGGTTACCTTGTATGGGAACTGATTATTATTATTATTATTATTATTATTATTATTATTATTATTATTATTATTATTATTAGGAGTGAGGCCCTCTCATAGTGCCGTAACATTAAAAGAGAGATGGCCGCTTTACTTCATTAAGCTTTTTTTTCTACATTTCTTATGATTATCTACTCTGGTGATGGCAGTTCCAAAATTTATTCAGGATAAAATATATTTGGTTTATCTTTTGTCAATTGATTTGTGACGTTGAGAGCAGCTGTTACCCTCTGCTCTTGGTATTAATAAATGTGAAGAAGATATACGTGTTTTTCGTAAGCTTGGTGCTGTTGAAAAAGTTATTATTATTATTATTATTATTATTATTATTATTATTATTATTATTATTATTATTATTATTATTATTTTAGGTTCGAATGAAACTCTCTCAGCCCGCGATGAAAGAATGGAAGATACTCAGGGATAAATATATACAAGAATATGATCCGGTCCAGTTTTCATGTTCGATTCAGGTGACGTACTTGGTCCAAGAGGTTTCCATCAGTGCAGCAGTAGTTTGTTAATTATTGTAATGATCAGTATGATTATAATAAGTCTGGCGTAAATAACTCGGGAAGCCTTTCACGATGATTACCGATAGGAATAAACATCTAAATCCAGGACCTGATATCCTGGTAATTCTCTTTCTCTCTCTCTCTCTCTCTGCAACAAGTAGTGGTAAAGTCTGCCTATTTACCTGAATCTCTCTCTCTCTCTCTCTCTCTCTCTCTCTCTCTCTCTCTCTCTCTCTCTCTCTCTCTCTCTCTCTTTACTACTTATTAAATACATGTGATAGTATGCAAAGGCATTTATTTTCGTGTATGTTTAAAGCTGCCCAAGTGACGCATGTGCTAATAAAAGAAGCTGATTTAGATTCAGTTAATATATGAAAGATATTTGAGTAAGTTAGGTGAATATATTCTAAATTGAAAGGTGACGTCCAGTCTTTTAATATTGAATTAAATTAATCACCCTGTCATCAGTTTATGGAAATTCTAGTGTTTTCTCAATATGATTCATCGAAAAGGAAGAGAAGTGACTCTTTGAAGGACGAAATGATAGAAGTAAGTTGTTTGTGAAGTGGGTACAGCACATGAAATATAAAATTGCATGAATTGGAAGCCAGTAATGAAAGGAGTAATTGCCTGCTTATAATTATGTCCTGAACATTTGGAATATCCTGTTAAATATCATGTTCTGTGAAAAGCATGGATGAATGGTATTTAGTGAGGGCCTGAGTATTGGTGAGTATAGAACTCCTCACCTCTGTCAGATACCGTAGAGTATGCGTTGGGGCCTCATACCGTCTGTAGATATAGGCGGTTGCAATATTATCTCCTGGTTGGAGTGTGTCATTAAATACGGGTGTTGTTGTTCTCTGAAAAACAATAGTGGGTATTAGAAATTTATTCTGTAGGAAAGTGCCACATTTAAAGTAGAATGTTTCACATTTTCGAGAAAACAGTTGGATCAACTTTTGTATTTTCGAGAAAACAATTAGATCAACTATTGTACTTACGAGAAAACAGTTATACCAACTGTTGTTGCACTTAGGAGAAAACAGTCAGATCAATTATAGGATTTACGAGAAAACAATTACGTCAGCTGTTGTACCTACGAGAAAACAATTATATCAACTATTGTTGCACTTAGGAGAAAACAGTTAGATCAACTATTATTGTACTTACGAGAAAACAATTAGATCAACTACTAAGGGATTCAGGGCCGATGAAACATGGTTTTTCGGCAACACCTTTTTATCAGAGCATCGGATAAAAGTGAAAGTTGGTAAGTGTATTATTTAGTACCTAAGTTCAATAGTTCTGGCACTTATCGGAGTAAAAGTGTGTTTCCTATGCCAGAGCCATCAAAATCGCAGGAAAGGGTTTTGAACACAATAGTGACGTTAACCTATGACGTCACGAGGCTCCACCCACAGTGAAGAGAAGTTTACATATGGGCCACTTGCCGATGACATATTCACTAATTCATATTAGCACCCATCCTAGGCTTCAACGATGACAATGTGGCGAGCAGGATTTGTCATCGTTCCCTTGGCTGCATTATCATTCTCAACAAATGAAAAGCAATGAAACCTCATTTCCCTCAATAGTAGGAGATCAATGCTATTGCTTTATTTCGGTTGATTTGCTATTTTTCTTTGTTTTTTTTTGTTTATATTATACAACACCCTAAATAGCGCTCGCATACTCGTAGCAAATAAAAGGTAATGGTAGTACTGTAGTCAAGATATTGAGGGCATTATTATTTACCTACTTAATATCAATCAAATGTAACACAATTTATATTGATATATGCATGGAAAGGAAAATATATTGAAATCAGTTTGAATGAGGAGCATACTGTTATAATCATTGTGTTTTGATAAATGTTTTAGATATACAAATAAAATGTCTTCATCGTCACTCTCGAGGAAGAAGTCATCATCCTCGTCCTCATCATCGCTAGCGATATCAGTGATGACTGGTTCCACGTTCTCGTGGATATTGTCCGACTTCCAGTACTCCTCCTCAAAATGAGGGGATTGTTTAACAGCTCCTGCCCACACTTCTGGGGTGGCCAAGCAACTGTTACCCACTATAGAAATAATTACCTATTCACGCTATAGTAAATCTTGCCATGGGACTTCTCACTTGTATACAAAGTGGCAAGCCATAGCACAAATGCGGTCTTGCAACCACGGAGACAATTCCATATCCTTTTGGCCATTATCGAATTTGTTGAAGCCTAGACTGTGTAAGCATACCCATTCACCTGTTACTGACTTACTGGAAGTTACTGCCTACCTGGTGGATAGGCATAGCCTCATGACGCCATATTATGTTTATGTCACAAATTGTTTTAGGATCCTTGTCTGTGATTTTCTCGGTTCCGGCATTGGCGACTTCATTTTACTCTATAAATACCAAAACCATCGAACTTAGGTATTAAATAATACTTGCAAAAATTAGGTAGGGTTATAAGATATACACTTGCCAACTTTACCTTTATCCAATGCTTTGATAAAAAGGTGTTGCCGAAAAACCGTGTTTCATTGGCTCTGAATCCCTGTGGTAACGCTTAGGTTACGTCACCTTAACTGAACCAAATTCATTTTCCCTTGAGTAGTAATATCGTATTGGACGAAATGTTGCAAAGGATGAAAAGTTTTTTAATTTTACTGTTTGACTGAAGTAGGAAGCAATTTATATTTATTCCCTGTAGATTATGATACGGATGAATCTTCAGATGTATTAAATGGCTCTTAAATCTTAATTTTTTTTTCTACAGCATAGCAGTAAAATCATATTTTCAGCGAACTTTTATTTTCAATAAAGGTATTCTTGCCTCCCCCAGTCCTATACTTCATTTTCCTTTCACAATGCACTTTTGTTGGTATCCAGCTACCAAGGTAGCAACGTTGCTTCACCTGTTTAAATCTTAAGTATCTGGCCACTTGTATTTAGCCCTCAGCTAGCTTGTTCATGGCCATTTGTTATCGCAATACATCCTGTCTCTGCCACATTGATTTTGCTGTCCTTTTTTGTCGCTAGTCATATCTGCCTACTACAGCAACTTTTTTCTGTTCCTTTGAAGCAATACTCTCTGCATTGCATTATTGTCAGCATACTTCATGGAGTTGGCAGTTTGACCGCTCACACTGTACAATCAAATCTTTTTCAGTTTTCATAAATTCACTTTGCAGTGAAAATAAAATTATTCAAATCTGGTGAAATTACCCATCCTTCTCTCTCCCCAGGTTTCACCTCCCCCCATTTATTCTGTTCGTCAAATGTCTGTTGTTGATTTTTTATCCCAATGCAAATTTTCTTTCAATGTGATAGCTCCTCTGTCAGCTCAGATTCTTTCTACCAGTTTTACTAGCCTGCCAAATTTCACTCTATCAAAAGCCTTTTTGTATACAATGCAGCATGCACACGGGTCTTTTTACGCATCAGATGCCCTCGTTTACTGCATTTTCAGTAGAAGAAAAAAATAGGAGTTGCTGTATTATTTAATTTTGTGAATGCAAACTGCTCCCCCTCGACCTTGTAATTCCTCCCTTTTGGGGCTGATTATGCCTGTAGACTTAGTAGCTAAATAAACTCTACGAATTTATCATACCTCATTTCGGTATACATATGACTTACTATCTGGAAAAGAATACTGTGGGGGTAAGACATCACTGACATCTAAGGGGGTTGAGGGTGGGAAGGGGGTGACATGTAAAAATAACCAAAAACGACAGATATTAGTGTCTAATCCATAGTTCTTGAGGTTGCTGAGATGAATGGTAACACTCCCAATACCCTTTAAGTCCAAGTTCAGCCCCGATAGGAAAGGGGGCTGGGTGTGTGAGAAGGGGTGAAAAATAAAATGTCAAAAATGGCAGATATTAGTGTCTAATACACAGTTTTCGAGGTCGCTGAGATGAATAGTAACACTCCTGTTACCTTTGAAGTCCAAGTTCAACACCGATAGGAATGGGAGGGTTAGAAGGGGTGAAATATAAAATGTCAAAAATGCTAGGCAATATAATTGAAGCAACTACCTTAACAGGAAAGCGAGAGAGTGCGAGGGAGAAGAAGAGAGAATAGAGTGGGTACTAGGGAAGAGAAAGAGGGAAAGAGTGAGGGAGAGAGAGAGTAGAGGGGGTGTTAGGGCCCTTTCACACTATGTCGCACGTAAATGCGGCACGATGTCGCAGCTACATGCGGCTAGCAGTCGACTATTATCTCTAATGTACCTTTTCACACTATGTCGGTCCGGCAAATTTGCCGGTCCCGCATCGCATTACAGCCGACAGGCCCCACTGGACATGTGCGGTGCTGCACCCAGACGCGATTGCAGTTGGCCATTGCGTTCAATACATGTCTTCACACTTTGCGATTGTTTCCTGCATGTACGTGCGGCAGGAGTAGACTTCCACTGCTTCTGGATGTAAATAGTGTTATTCCCGTTGCTGAATAACCAATGGTTCCATGAAACGAAAAAACACCATACAATAATAATAATAATAATAAATACTGATATTGGTAAATAAGAAAGAACTAGAGGTATGGATAGCTTAAGTATAAACTACTGAGAAATGATTTACTAAATGATTTGCTGTTTTTTTTTATTAAGGTTACATATACATTTTGATACTGAAATTATTAGAATGTTGTCGGCAAATTATATATATAAAAGAGGGCTAAAAGCTTTTGATTTCGATAAATATAATTTTTTAAGTTTTTATAGTTAACAATTACGTTTTAATTACATTAATTAATGAAACCAAGAGAGATATGAATTTTTTTTTATCAAAGTAAAAGATTTTTGTTTTTGATATAGATATATCAGTTTATATTTTTGATAAATAGAGATGTTTCAGTTGGCACTTGTTTTCATTTATCGTTTTTAATTTTTTTATGGAAAAGCAAATTTACAAGGAAAGGTGCATATTATTTCCTCTTACCTGATGGTAACTGCCAGTTGTTGTGATGGCGAAATAGCATCTCTGAATGTCGTATTTTCTTTTAGCTACTGGTCATGTAGACGTGACAAGAGTTCCTCAAAGGTTGTTTTAGACATTCTGAAGTAATTGAAAAATTTATCATCATCTCTCTTCAGGTCCTCGAAAAGAGTGGCAAATGCACCATACAATTGCCTTTGTGTATTCAAAGGGTATACCCAGTGAATTCTAGATTTTCTCTGCTTCTTTCTCAAATGTAATAAATAGAGACAATAATTTTCTCTTCCTGTCCATCTTGTCACCACTACAGGCTGAGAGCAGACTACAAGCACTTGTCAAAAATTGGGTCACTTTGTGCGGCAGTCGGACAAACGTACGATTTGGCAATCGTGTGTCACATTTAGATGCGGCACTGCAATCGCATCTAGGTGCGACAAGAATCGCATAGTGTGAAAGGGCCCTTAGGGAGGAGAAGGAGGGAAAGAGTGAAGGAGATAGAGAGAGTGGAGGGGGTTTTGTGGAGGAGAAAGAGGGAAAGAGAGAGTTTATAGGTTGTCATTCATAGTTTTCCCGGGCGGCGCCGGGTTGGTCAGTTAGTTTCATTGTAATTTCTCTTCTGAGTGTAATTAAGGGCTCTGGGACTTTGGGCATGAGAGGGTTGGGGCAGGTAGGGGATGTTCATCATTAATTCATCCGTGGTTGGATGAATGTAGGTGTAAGTGTTGCCATGTCCTTATGTGAATGCACCCAATCATGGGGAGAGTCTAATTTATATATATATATATATGCATGTGTGTGTATGTATATATATATATATATATATATATATATATATATATATATATATATATATATATATATATATATATATATATATGTTCATAGAAAAGAAAATGTCTTTAATATAATAGCGCTTACTGAAATAATATATTTTCATATATGTTACCGAAGGGAATTTTTAGTTGATAATAACTTATTATCAACTAAAAATTCCCCTTCGGTAACATATATGAAAATATATTATTTCCGAGGTAGAGCGAAATTGATATTAAAGGACGTTTGTAGCTTTAATTGTATATGAATCACGGTGATGTGGTAAAAAGTCATATATATATATGTATGTATGTATATATATACACATATACATACCGGGTGTTTTGAAATTAGAGCCCCCCCTCCACAGAACAAATGGAAAGTTATGAAGTTTTCTGCTGTAGCCTATCTCTAAGTACATTATTTTTAAGTTTCTGTTAAGCTATTTTTCAGAGCCTCGATGGCTAGGTCGGTAGAGCAGCAGCCTAGGACTTCATAGAGGTCTGTGGCGCGGGTTCAAATCCACGGCCGACCTGTCAGAGAGGCGGACACTTTGCTATCCCTGTAGACACCCCAGGATTATGTATGTAATCAACAGATAGGTTTGCTGAAAGCCAATGGGTGTTACAGACTAATACACACACAAACAAAGCCACTCTAACATCTTCTAAAAACATAACAGACACCTCACACGTCTCGAACTGTCGACCTAACCGCTCAACTCC
Source organism: Macrobrachium rosenbergii (assembly GCF_040412425.1). Classification (NCBI taxonomy): domain Eukaryota; kingdom Metazoa; phylum Arthropoda; class Malacostraca; order Decapoda; family Palaemonidae; genus Macrobrachium; species Macrobrachium rosenbergii. The sequence goes on from NC_089747.1 coordinate 15,977,586, forward strand.
CCTCTTGCTGCTGGGAGAAAGGGAGCTGGGGATTTGGTATGATACATGTACACATGTGCTACCGGGGTGTAAGCAATGTCAGGCAAGGCAGCCGATCGAGGCTACGATCTACCCCAACGCCAAATCAGAGTCCTTTAATAGAAGGCATCATGCTTACCCCATATAAAAAATGGGAAAAAAGCATGTTAAACAAAGAAGAAGATTAAGCTATTTTTCATTTTACATTTCTTGTATTTTCAGACTGAGTGACGGAGTTAGATACAGCCATGGCTAACGACTCGGAGGAAATCAGATGGATTGACTGAACCTGGGCTATAGCCTTCAGAGAGGCCAGGGATGCTGGCGCATCCTTCATTTCACATTCCTGGATATCTAAATACATTAAAAGAGATGACTCCTTTGTTAAAAGAAACTGGAACAAAAATCAATATGACTGTCATCGCGAAAAGAGTGAGAATCTTGGAAGGCCTGAAGTCCTTTCTCAGGAGTCAAAAGACATCATAGCTGAGGCAGTGGGTAGACCAAGAAAGTCTTTACATAAATTGGCACTTGAACTAGAAACAAAAAGGGGAAAGAAGAGAAGTTATAGTGCTGTATATCGTGAGTTGAAAAAATCTGGTATCAAGCCATATCATGTTATCAGCAAGCCCAACATCACTCAGCAACAGAGAGAAGACTGTGCAATTTTTTTGTGGTTCATTTCTTAAAGATTGGGATGAAGCTGACTTTCTCCATGTTGCCGCATCAGATGAATCCTTCATTTACACAGTCAGGAAGTCAAATCATGAAAATGACATCATTTGGGCTGCAAAGGTGGATGATATCAGCAATGACGTGCGCTATCGCCAAGTTGTGAAATTTCCTGAATGTTTGGGAATTTTTCTCTGTTTCACAGCCAAACAGTTAATGTGGATCATCAAAGAAAAAGGACAGTCATGGAATGGAATGGCAAATCGGAGAAACTGTGCTTACTGGTGGAGTATTTCCTTTCCTCAAAGATCCTGAAAATGTGTTATCTGTTGAAGAAGTCACATTTTTGCATGATAAGGCACCATGTTTCAAGGCTCTTCAGACACAGGAGCTGCTTTGAAACAGTGGTATCGATTTCTTTTTATCAAATAAATTTCCAGGTAGCTCCCCTGACCTTAATGTGTGTGAAAACATTGGTAGTATCTTACAGGATCGTGTTGAGTGCTCACAGTGAACTATGATGGTATACCAAGCCTCAACGACCTGCGAAGAGAGGTATCTGAAGTGCTCAGGGAAATGGAGTTTGAGTCTCAGCGTTTTTGCAATTTGCTGAAATCATACCCCTCAAGAATGCAGGCTGTGGTACAGGCAAATGGAGGCCACACAAAATATTAAATACTCAAAGAGAAACTTAAATAACTCGTGTATATATATATATATATATATATATATATATATATATATATATATATATATATATATATATATATATATATATATATATATATATATATATATATATATATATGATAACCTATATAACCCAAGCTGCCCAGGATAACTCTGAATAACAACTGATAAACTCTCTCTCTCTCTCTCTCTCTCTCTCTCTCTCTCTCTCTCTCTCTCTCTCTCTCTCTCTCTCTCTCTCTCTCTCTCGCTGTCCCCCCTTCCCAACCTCCACCCCTTTGGTGCCATTGATGTCATACCCCCACAGTATTCTTTTCCAGATAAGAAGTCTTATGTATACCGAAATTAGGTATGATAAATTCGTAAAGATACTAAGTCTACGGGCCTAACCAACCCCGTTTCACTGGCAGAAACAGCCCCCGTTTCAGGAATCCCCACCCATGGTGACCTTTGTTGCTAGTAATGTCTTACCCCACCAGTGCTGATTTCTAGATAGTAAGTCATGTATACACCAAGTTTGGTTGAAATTGCTTGATGCGTTTGAGAGTTGTTGTGACACACACACATACATCCATTCTGTATAGATAGATGTGTGTGGATGTGTATATATATATATATATATATATATATATATATATATATATATAAATATATATATATATATATATATATATATATATATATATATATATATATATATATATATATATATATATATATATATATATATTATACATACTTAGAATTACAGTATGTATTGGAAACGAGTCTTTAGCTTGAGGCTTGAATAATCCAAGATGATTAACAGGAAGAGCGTTATGAAGTGAATGTTTTTAATATTCATTGATGCCTAATTTAGATACACGTGATTTCGTAAGAGTTTACGCATTCGCAGGTGTATAAAAATCTGTTAGTGTTGTATTTCATGGCATCCTTGCGAGTGCTTCAATTAAACTCGTTGGCGACTTACATTGTACGCCAGCTGGTGATATTAAATTACTTTGATCATTAAATTTTGATAACTTGGTTGCGTCAGTAGCTATTGAGCTTATAACGTATTAATAAAATTTGTACATAATAATAATAATAATAATAATAATAATAATAATAATAATAATAATAATAATAATAATAATAATAATAGAAAAGACTTGCTTTATTTACCTTGGCTTCGTTCTTATTTTTTATTGAATGTTACTGTAATGTTTTGTATTGTACGTTTGTACCTAACTACTTTCTGCGAAAGTATATGTAGAACGTTAATATTTCGTGAGCCTCTTCCGAAAGAAATAATAATAATAATAATGATGAAGAAGAAGGAAAATATATAGACAGGAGGACGGAAAAAAGAATAGAGGAATGGCACAGCAAATCAATGGACGGACAGTACATGAGACAGACTAAAGAACCGGCCAGCAATGAAAAATAGCAATGGCTACAGAGGGGAGAATTCAATAAGGAAACAGAAGGAATGCTAACAGCGGCGCAAGATCAGGCCCTAGGAACAAGATATGTCCAAAGAACAGTAGATGGAAATAACATATCACCCATATGCAGGAAGTGCGTGACCATAAACCACATAGCAAGCGAATGTCCGGCGCTTGCACAGAACCAGTATAAAAAGAGGCATGATTCAGCAGCAAAAGCCCTCCACTGGATCCTGTGCAAGAAACACCGGCTAGCTTGCAGTAGTAAGTGGTACGAACCTGAGGAAATGACAGAAAACGATCAGGCAAAGATCCTCTGGGACTGTGGTATCAGAACAGATAGGGTGATACGTGCGAGTAGAGTTCTTCATTGGAGGGGTGGGTAGAGCTCTCGGCTAGCACGCTGTTGGCCCAGCGTTCGACTCTCCGACCGGCCAGTGAAGAATTAGAGGAATTTATTTCTGGTGATAGAAATTCATTTCTCGTCATAATGTGGTTCGGATTCCACAATAAGCTGTAGGTCCCGTTGCTAGGTAACCCGTTGGTTCTTAGCCACGTAAAATAAATCTAATCCTTCGGGCCAGCCTTAGGAAAGCTGTTAATCAGCTCATTTGTTTGGTTAACCTAAGATATACTTAACTTTTAACGTGCCAGTAGACCGGAATTGACGCGGATTGACAAAATCAAGAAGAAAATATCACTCATTGATGTCGCAATACCATGGGACACCAGAGGAAATGAGAAAGAAATAGAAAAAATTGATAAGAATCAAGATCTGAAAATAGAAATAGGAAGGATATGGGATGTGCCAGTGGGAATTGTACCCATAATTATAGGAACACTAGGCACGATCCCAAGATCCCTGAAAAGGAACCTGGAAAACTAGAAGCCGAAGTAGCTCCAGGACTCATGCAGAAGAGTGTACAATTAGAAACTGCGCATATAGTGAGAAAAGTGATGGGCTCTTAAGGAGGTAGGATGCAACCCGGAACCCACACTATAAAAACCACCCCGTCGAATAGAATGATTGTGATAGACAAAAAAATATACATATATATAATAATAATAATTCATTACCTTATTACCCTCTGCACCATTTTCACACATGGATGTGGTTTTATTTTGAAGGCTTATTCTTAGCATATTAATAAATTTTGTAAATTAATAATAATAATAATAATAATAATCATTCAGTACCTTATCATCTGCACTTTTTCACACATGGATATAGTTTGAGTGAGAAGGCTTATTCTTAGTATATTAATAAATTTTGTAAATAATAATAATAACAATTCATAACCTTTTTCACACATGAATATAATTTTTATGAAGGCATGTTCATAGCATATTAATGAAATTTATACACATGAACAACAACAACAACAACAACAATAATAATAATAATAATAATAATAATAATAATAATAATAATAATAGTAGATATCCATTACCCTGGCTTAGTGGATTGTGACAGCCGGTGAGTGAGAAGAAGCAGGCTCATAGACGTCATGAGGGCAGCCAGTACCTACGTTTGATTGCCCCAGCAATCTGTAATGGACGGAGCAAGAGTCAGTCATGTGGCAGGTAATCTGTCTGTAACTGTCGGCATGATTGTGATATGTGTGTGTGTTATATATGATATATATATATATATATATATATATATATATATATATATATATATATAAATATATATATATATATATATATATATATATATATATATATATATATATTATATATATATATATATATATATATATATATATATATATATATATATATATATATATATATATATATATATATATATATATATATATATATATATATATATATATATGTTGTGTGTTATATACGATATATATGTATATATATATGATATATATATATTCTTACATACTGCAGGTGGAGGAAAAGGGAAGGGAACTTACCAAAAGGATGTAGCTAATCTTAGTGTATCACCTCCAAGAGCGGAAATAATAAGGAACAGGGGCTGAAGGCCCTACTTTAGAGGGATTCTGGAGATAAACTCCTAGGATGAATAAATTACATGTATTTACAATTAAACTCCTAGGATTAATAAATTACATGTATTTACAATTCAAAACAGAAGACAAGGAGGAATAAGGCAGACCACTGGGGTCCTGCTGCAACACATAAAATGAATAATAGACGTTAACTGGGTGCCAGGAATTACACTTCAATGGCAAGGTTCACAAAGTTACAGAAGGAATTTCCTTGGTTCAACCAACAAGCACATAGTCGTGGCAGAGGGATTCACAGTGGCAAGCACTCCTTTCTGCAATAGAGGAAGGCATACCATCAGTGGGTGAATTAACGGTAATACCGACGATAAAAGGCTAGCGCTGAGGGCGACAGAAGTCCTCTTTTCATAAATACTACTGAATAAACTGACACAAGTTTAATATGATAGGTCAGGTCTATGTAAGAATTGCACTTTGAAATGGAAACGTATAGTAGAGGTGAAAGACAAGTGACTGGACAACCTCAGTTCCTTAGTGTACCTTAATTCTGAGGAGATGGCTCCTGCAGTCGTACCAGTGGAGTGACAAAGGGAGGAGGGGATTGACGCTGGATTTAAGATACTAGGACTGGGGCATTCAGCCACAGAGGGAAGTTAGCTCTGAAGGAGTGGGCAGTCAAGAGATGTGACTCGCTTGGCGGCGCTCTGGTCACTCCTTGAATTCTGGCAATGAAGGGCTATTTATCACCTCCAAGGATTACTAGCGTTTTGATTCCAGATGCATTCTGGGTACATCCAACTTTTTTTGGGGCGAATACTGGGCAGTTAATCTGTCCGAATTTCTCTTTTGGCAAAGACTGGTCGGTAATCTGTGCCCCAAGCCATACAGAAGGTGTGGACGCCTTTAATCATTGCCCTGGGGTCATTCAGGCTTCTCCGATTTTGGGCCAGGATCTGGAATAAGAAGTTTATAACAGTCATCGACCTCAAAAGAGGATTAAAAGCAACAAGGGAATCTTAATGAGATGGGAGGGGCAAATTCTCCACAACCAGTGATCAGCATGTCGGCAAAGGAACTTAATTAACAATATGAATTTTACATTATTCTTGAAAGGCGAGTTGTCTTGAGAGAGGTAACTTTCCTTAGCAATATATACAGTATATATGTGTATATATACAGGGCATTTCGAAATTAGAGACCCCCCCTCTACAGCAAAAACTAAAATTGATATGGACAAAAACAAAAGTGATTCAGAACAGGTATTTATTTAAGTTTCTCTCTGAGTATTTAATATTTCGTGTGGCCTCCATCTGCCTGTACCACAGCCTGCATTCTTGAGGGGTATGATTTCAGCAAATCGCAAAAAAGCTGAGATTCAAACTCCATTTCCCTGAGCACTTCAGTCACCTCTCTTCACAGGTCGTCGAGGCTTGGTATACCAACATAGTTCACTGTGCGTGCTTCAACATGATCCTTTAAGATACTACCAATGTTTTCACACACATTAAGGTCAGGGGAGCTACCTGGAAATTCACTTGACGAAAAGACATCAATACCACTGTTTCGAAGCAGCTCCTGTGTCTGAAGAGCCTTGAAACATGGTGCCTTACCATGCAAAAATGTGACTTCTTCAACAGGTAACACATTTTCAGGATCTTTGAGGAAAGGAAATACTCCACCAGTAAGCACAGTTTCTCTGAAGTATTCACAATTCCACGACTGTCCTTTTTCTTTGATGATCCACATTAACCGTTTGGCTGTGAACCAGAGAAAAATTCCCAAACATTCAGAAAATTTCACAACTTGGTGATAGTGCACGTCATCGCAGATATCATCCAACTTTGCAGCCCAAATGATGTCATTTTTATGATTTGGCTTCCTGACTGTGTAAATGAAGAATTCGTCTGATGCGGCAACATGGAGAAAGTCAGCTTCATCCCAATCTTTAAGAAATGAACCACAAAACCATGCACTGGTCTTCTCTCTGTTGCTGAGTGATGTTGAGCTTGCTGACAACATGAAAAGGCTTGATACCAGATTTTTTCAACTCACAATACACAGCACTATAACTTCCCTTCTTTCCCCTTTTTGTTTCTAGTTCAAGCGCCAATTTACGTAAAGACTTTCTTGGTCTACCTACTGCCTCAGCTATGATGTCTTTTTCACTCCTGAGAAAGGACTTCAGGCCTTCCAAGATTCTCACTCTTTTCGCGATGACAGTCATATGGATTTTTATTCCAGTTTCTTTTAACAAGGGATTCATCTCTTTTAATGTATTTAGCTATCCAGGAACGTGAAATGAAGGATGCGCCAGCATCCCTGGCCTCTCTGAAGGTTATAGCCCGGGGTTCGGTCGTTCCATCTGATTTCCTCCAAGTCGTTAGCCATGGCTGATCTAACTCCGTCACTCAGTCTGAAAATACAAGAAATGTAAAATGAAAAATAGCTTAATAGAAACTTAAAATAATGTACTTGGAGATAGGCTATAGCAGAAAACTTCATAACTTTCCATTTGTTTTGTGGAGGGGGGGCTCTAATTTCGAAACGCCCGGTATACATATACAGTATATATATATATGTACATATATGTGTGCGCACGTGCACGCAGTGTGAGCGCAATCATACATACTTGTATACCAAGTATTTGCAATGTGGATATCGACAGATGTCGAACAGTTAAACCTCGTATTATAGATTTGGAATTATGTGATTCTCTCTCTCTCTCTCTCTCTCTCTCTCTCTCTCTCTCTCTCTCTCTCTCTCTCTCTCTCTGTCTTGCTCCGTTTAAAATTAATCGCTTGTGGGCGGAAGGAGGGGCCGGGTCGAGTAAGAGAGAGAGCATGACTCTGTGAATTATTTGAAATGTCTAATTTTTTCACTCTCTTTTTTTTCACTCAACTTGTAATCAATGTCTCCTGTTCAGAGTCATCTTGAAAAAATTGAGTCACAAATTGCGCGGTTAAGTAAGTTTGGGATGAACGGTAGTCATAATAAGTGACACAGAAAGTGGACAAATAAATGTCAATGTTAGCCTCTTACATCTAGTGATGCCACTGTAATTTCTTCTTCCGTAATAAATGACAAGGTTATACTGTGACGACATACGTTGCTTAGTTTAGAAATCTGTCGAGTTACACACACACACACACACACATACTTTTAATCTAGAATTTTCAGTCTTTATCTTCCAGGTAATCAGTACCAATGAAGTTTTTTTTTTGCCAATTCGAACGATAATTAATTCCAACCGCTGGAGTGTCCAAGGTGATATTTCGAGTATTCCAGCACAGCCAACAACGTTGTTGTTCTTCCTACACAATGTTGTGACATTTAATAAATGACGTAGAATCGTGTGTAGGACCATTTTAACACCGCACGCAAAAAAGGGAATGTACTTAATTACTTATTTCATATAACGTCTTCAACCATATGTATGAACGGTACCCCATTACTACACATGCGCGGACTCGGCTTCGCTTACTACGGAAAGAAATTGTCGATTTAGGTTTTCAATGTAGATTTTATCGAGGTAATAAACAATTATGTTAATCATTATAAAAAATTATGATTAAAATTCACGTAAATTCAAATAAAAAATTGATGTTATAGGGGATTTATTGTTGTAGGTTAATCATACTTCTGGCAGCGCCAGAAGAAAAGATGAATCTTCAGGTGAAAAATGAGAATAAACCCAGAAAACTGAAGGAAAAGGTGACGTAAAAACGAAAATTTAATTTGTGTTGTCTGCGTTTATATGTCTGTCACGGGGTAGGGGTTTGATTTTGAATTAAAAACCTTTCTGGGGTAAGACAGAGCCCGTGTGCAAAATTTTGTCGGGGTCTGTCAAGTGGTTTGGATTTCTATAAAAGCCAAACTTATATACAAACATTCACTTTTATGTATGTAGATATATAGGATGGGTCGCCTTCTGGAGTGATATAATTGCCTTGTGAGCCCTATGATAGTTCAGAATATCATAATCTCTCTCTCTCTCTCAAGCAGTTCCTCACTGGGTGAGCGGGTTCCGTTCTCAGCTACCACTCTGTTGGTCGCGAGTTCGAATCTCCGACCGGCCAGTGAAGAACAAGAGGAATTTGTTTCTGGTGATAGAAATTCATTTCTCGCTATAATGTGGTTCGGATTCCACAATAAGCTGTAGGTCCCGTTGCTAAATAACCAATTGGTTCTTAGCCACGTAAAAATAAATCTAATCCTTCGGGCCAGCCCTAGGAGAGCTGTTAATCAGCTCAGTGGTCTGGTTAAACTGTTAATCAGCTCAAGATGTACTTTTTTCTCTCTCTCTCAAGCATATTAATTGGCGTTTTTCTCTATTTGACTCTTACTCTCATCTTCCTTTCAACATGCAACAATATTCCCTCACCCCATTGGGTCAAGTAGGATGCCATGTGAGCAAATGAAGTAACATGTGTAGGCTGGGAAACGCACAACATTAAAGGGCGCTATATTCACAGGTGGGAATCATATTAGGGTTAACTAGTTAACCTGTTCTCACATTGGCTGTCCGCTTACCATTAGCAGCCTTCGAAACTATGTAGAAATATATATGTATATGTCAGTTTGGAAAGGTGTATCGTACTTGTTGTTGTCTTATTATTACTGCTATTTTTTGTTGTAGTTGTTGTTATTGATATTGCAGTTAATTTGTTATTATTGTTGGTGCTTTCAGACCTGACATTAGCAGAGTTAGCCGGACCTTTAATTTAGTTTTGTCCAGTTTTGTTCAAGTGTGAAATTTAAGTTAAGAAGATATTTTGGGATGTTTACCACTTAGCCGTGGATGGCCCCATCAAATAGGCCATTAGTTTCTTGGAGCAGCATTTACTTATGTAGCTAAAACTCTGAGTGGTTTAGTCAGCCGTGTTTTGCATCTCACAGTCAACAAATAGAAATAATTGACACTGACACCTGGTCGGTTGAAAACACTTGTTTCGTAAACAAGTCTAGGTAAAATAGCTTGTTTATGACAGAAACAAACATTTTTATCCGTCTCTCTCTCTCACCAATTGTACGTTAGTTTTGTTTTCTGAGAATGAAGACTTAGTCATAAAATGGAACTGGAGAACCTGGACGATGAAGATTCATTCATAGAAAGGTATAAA
>NC_089747.1:15992500-16030000 GCF_040412425.1 Macrobrachium rosenbergii
CCTTTTCCTTCTGTTGCTGTTTTCTTTCTTTTATCTTGCAGCCTTGCTTAAGTCTTGTTTATTGAAGGCGTCTTGCTATTGCCTGTTGCATGGTTATTTTCATCTTGCATAATTTTCAGCAAACGTCACTTTCAAATAAATAACCCCTTAAAATGTGACGCCATATAAATCACAATAATTAATAAATTATTGCCTTTAAACGTGCACTTTCCGTGTTTTTTTCATTGACGTCAGTTTTTTTATATAATCGAACTTTTTGCCTAAGAGATTGTGCCATTTTAAATCACAGGATATTTTTGTAAGCGAAACACTATCATTTATTGTTATTTTTATGATGATTGTTTTGATTATTATTATTATTTGAGTTTAACTCGGGAATTGTTTATCCAGGACTAGATAACATTCTCTCTCTCTCTCTCTCTCTCTCTCTCTCTCTCTCTCTCTCTCTCTCTCTCTCTCTCTCTCTCTCTCTAACCACAAATCGAGGAAAAGCCTGGCCGCTTACCTGGAGTTTTGATCAGCCTCAATGGTTTCATTTCTAAAAGCTCCAAATTTCCTCTTGATCCAGAGATGTCACGAATCGGAAGTCAGGTTCACGAAGGAGGTAAACACGAATTCGTATTTCCGAAACGCTCGTTTAGCTTCTTGATTTCTTTTCACAGCTTTCTTGCCGTTGGCTGTTTGCCCGTTTTTCTGTTAGTGTGTAGAGAGATGCACTATACTGTATCTGTACTTTTCAGTGTTATTCCGTAATTCGCATTTTTCTGGTTTCTATTTCATATCATTTTCATCGTTCCACTCGTGTTGATCAGTTGATTTATTTCTTAATGTATCTATTGATTCGAAAAGTTCGACCTTTCGGTGAAGGAGCATCGCCATTCGCTCAAGACGAGGAAAAATTGATGATATTCCGTAATGTGTTTTCGAGATCACGTGCAGTTGATTAATAGCTCACTCAAATGACATAAAGTGAACAGTTTGACTTCGTTGCCCAGAATTACCACGAAAGCAGAACCCTCCGCCAATCTGTACAGGTTCGAAAGAGCGCTCCGGAGAAACTGCAGCGGGGAAGGTCACCGAGCGTGCAAGCAACACCTGCCAAAGCAGAGTCGAGTCGGCGGTGAACATTATTCTGGTAGGGTGAAACACTCCTGCGACTGAAGGTTTTTCCGGTATAAGACTCTTCGAGGCCCTACGGTTTTGATGGCACACATTTTGACGTAAGTAATGAAATAGCGGATGAATAACTTGGTACCTAATTCAATGCCTAGGTCAGCACTGACATGTTGGAATGTTGTAGTTTGGGCGACGCAATGCCATGTCGATACTGGACCATGTCGATACTGTTGATTCGTTTGCTGGTTGGCAAAGATCAAGCCGGCTTCAGCCAACATTTAGGGTCTGCAGGTGGTGGAAAGTCATTGACTTTCAATAACAGGCCTCCCATAGGCAACTGAACTTGGCCGAAGCAACTGAAACTATGTCAGCAAATGTGTTTTGTCAATTTAGGGTTAATTTTGTTATCATTTTTTTTCACTCTTGTAGTTTTGGTATGTTTGAAATATCTGGTTGCCATTTACTGGAACTTATTATTATTATTATTATTATTATTATTATTATTATTATTATTATTATTATTATTATTATTATTATTATTATGAGACCCTCTCTTAGTGCAGGAGCATTAAAAGGGATACTAGCAGATGCTCGCATTTGCTAGTTCCCATATCTGTGTCATACCAATACCCTTACCCATATCTGTATCATACCCATACCCATATCTGTACCATACCCATACCCAAAACCGTTCAGTACCCATACTGATACCCATACCCATATCTGTACCATACCCATACGTGTACCCATACCTGTTCCATACCCATACCATACCAATACCCATACCCATATCTGTACCATACCTATACCTGCACTGATACCCATATCCTTACCATACCCACACCTATACCCATACACATATCCATTCCACACCCATACCCTTACCATACCAGTCTCATACCCTTACCCATACCCATATGCATCCCATACCCATATCCATACCATACCCACAGCTAAATTAACTCTACTAATAATAGTCAGCAAAGTCTACAGGTAGCACCAGCCCCATTTATCCTCCGGTCATATATATATGTATATCTTAGTTTAACCAGACCACTGGGCTGATTAACAGCTCTCCTAGGGCTGGCCCGAAGGATTAGATTTATTTTACGTGGCTAAGAACCAATTGGTTACCTAGCAACGGCACCTACAGCTTATTGTGGAATCCGAACCACATTACAGCGAGAAATGTGAATTTCTATCACCAGAAATAAATTCCTCTAATTCTTCACTGGCCGGACGGAGATTCGAACTCGCAGCCAACCGAGTGGTAGCTGAGAACGGAACCCGCTCGGCCAGCAAGGAACTACCCTCCGGTCATATACAAACAACTGACCATATCTTGGCGTAGGCGCAGGAGCAGCTGTTGGGGTTTTGACCCAATGCTGATGCCATTGGCGGTTCTGGACCATCACCAGTAGTGCCAGTTGTCGTTCTAGAATTACCCACTGAGTCCATTTCGAAGCGAAAATAAGAAAGCTCAGCCAAAAATCCTTTATTGTATACCGTTGTGTCACTTAATGTTGAAAATTTCTGGACAGGGATGGGAAAGAATGAGGGGGAGGAGGAAGAGGGAGGGGAGGGGGAGGGGAGTGGCACACGCACACATACACACACATGCAACACACACAGAGAGGCGGCCAAGGAAATTAATATAACAGGTGGTCGTTTCACCTCATTAAGCTTTTTTTTTTTTACATTTCTTATGATTATCTACTCTGGTGGTGGTAGTTCATAAATAATACTCGTTTATTCAGGATAAAATATATTATGTTTATCTTGTTTTTTTCTTTTCATTTATTTTTGACGTTTAATTAAAGCAGCTGTTACTTTCTATCCAAGAGTACCGTTTGTTTTAGTGGTTGGTCGGTCAGTCATGTTCGATATAGAGGATGTGTTTGGTGCCCAAGCGTCAGCTTTTGTTAGATTATTTTTATATAGAAAAGAAGAGAGAGAGAGAGAGAGAGAGAGAGAGAGAGAGAGAGAGAGAGAGAGAGAGAGAAAGGCTTGAAGTAATTCACGTGTATGTTTTCACCATTTTGCTGAACAATTCCTTTGTTTATCTAAGGCATATGAGAGAGAGAGAGAGAGAGGCTTGAAGTTATTCACGTGTATGTTTTCATCATTTTGCTGAACAATTCCTTTGTTTGTCCAAAGCATATGAGAGAGAGAGAGAGAGAGAGGCTTGAAGAAATTCATGTATATGGTTTTCAGCATTTTGCTGAGCAATTCCGATGTTTATTCAGTAAACAAGAGAGAGGGAGAGATTTGAAGAAATTTACGTGTATGTGTTTTAAGCATTTTGCCAAGTAGTTGAATAGCGTTTATTCAGTGAGAGAGAGGAGAGAGAGAGAGTGAGAGAGAGAGAGAGAGAGAGAGAGAGAGAGAGAGAGAGGGTAACTCTACGGTATGTACGTTTCACAACTGCCAAAGACCAAATTTTTTTTAATGTATTTGCAGTATAGACCTCTCTACTTACGCTTTTGCAGAGGTAAGCAGTGATGTCTACTATCAATAATGGCAGTATACTATGTAGACAAAATTCGATTCATTTGATTTTAATTTTGTTTGTTTTTTGTTGTTTGTTTAGATTCGAGTTTATAATCAGAAATTGGAAGTCATAGCAGGAATTGTGCTTGCGATGTTTGTCAAGAAAATACTCAGTATACTTGTTCTCAGTAGACTGGAGAGAGACCTTCATAAGATATAGAGTTATGAGCAAGAAAGTTTTAGTAAAGGCAGTAATTTCACCAGTCAGATATTCGTGTTAAGATAATTGCTTTTGCTGATTACCAGAAGGCTGTTGACATTCCCCGCAAACCAGTGTTATTGTAGGTCTTGCGTGATTGTGACATTAAATGTGAAAAGTTAGTTATTTTTATCCTTGAACAAATTGGATACAGATTCTAATTTTGATGGGGTCTTGTGAAGGTAATTTCCAGTGAAGTGGTGTGCTGCTAGAAATTTTCTTTATTATTTTGAGTCTTGTATTTTCCCTGCTTTTAGATTTTGAAAGGAAAAACGTTGTTGGAGATGGAAGAGAAGGTTTGGAATAGTTGAACGACAGAAAATTGACAGAATTATTATATTTATGGTGCTTCTTTTTATAAGGGACACACAGCAAGATTTACGCAGCTTAATAGATTGCATCATCCAGAGGGATGGGACTTCAAATAAATCTAAGAAAACCACTAGATAGAATGATTGATGGGGTTGCTTGTTCCAAATAAGTTTGAAGAGTGATATCCAATAGAGGTTCTCTTGAGCCTGAACCGAGTGAGAAGCTTTAAAAAAAATCTGACGATGTACAAGCTGAATAGGATTTGAAAATCAGAATTAAATTGGAGACGACGTGAAACACATACAGAAGTCTTTTACGATGTGAATTGCTAAATGGACGTGACAGTGAATCTTTGCCTACGAGATTTTGACGATTTGTGAATAAAACTTTATGAAGACTATTCTGAGTCCATCAGCAGGACAGAGTTAGAAATGATACCATAATGATTCCCTCGTAATTATTTTGTCGTCTTCAAAAAACCCTAACCTGTAGTGGGGTAGTGCCGTCAGTGCGCCTCATGCGGTGCATTGTAAGCATTACTTAAGGTTCTTTGCAGCGTGCCCTCGGCCCTTAGCTGCAACCCCTTTCGTCCCTTTTGTTGTACCTCCTTTCATATTCTCTTTCTTCCATTTTCCTTCCCACCCTCTCCTAACGATTCATATTGCAACTGCGAGGTTTTCCTCCTGTTACACCTTTCAAACCTTTTACTCTCAGTTTCCGTTTCAGCGCTATGACCTCATAGGTCCCAGCGCTTGGCCCTTGGCCTAAATTCTATATTCAGTTCAACTCAATTAAAAAAACTCCAGAAGAATATGACTGGATATTGGTTCCTTAATAATATAATCTTAATGAAAGATTATTCCCAGCTGATATGATCATCATTAGCAATGAATAAATCCTCTTGCTTACGGAAATAACATTAAACTTTTTAAATCATGTAGAGCAGGAAATTAAATATTCCACAGCCACAGTTAGGCAATGTTAGAGATATTCACGAACAAATGGGAAATGATGCATGATACGTTTCCCAAAATTATTTGATGGTGGCCACAATAAAAAAAAACATATCCATTAAATTTGGTAATTTTAAAATGAAAACCTACATAATAATAATAATAGTAATAATAATAATAATAATAATAATAATAATAAAATAATAATAATAATAATAATAATAATAATAATAATAATAATAACAATGAGCTACTCTGATAACTGCACTCTTCTCAATATTGTCAATACTTTCCGGGAGTTTTTTAAGTAGATAAGTTAATGATGAGAGGAAGTGGAGGTGGCTTGGACGTGTCCTTCGCACAACCCGTTGGGTGAAGAGCACAAGATGGCATTAGCTGGGGAGGAACGAAAGTTCCAATGTGCCACCTTTGTCAGTGAAGTATATATCCCCGTCACAGGAGTATAACAAAATCCTCTCCAACACAGGGTAAATCATTAAGTTGATTTCCCTTTTTCATTTTAGAATTTTTAATTAATATCCCGTGTACTTGGGCTAGGAATTATTATTATGTGTGTGTTATTATTATTATTATTATTATTATTATTATTATTTATTATTATTATTATTATTATTATTATTATTATTATTACTCGGAAGATTTAGAAATTAATTTTTTCATAATTCAAGATGCAAATTTTAATATTAATAAGAGCAGGGTTATGAGAATTGCTCGTTATTATTATTATTATTATTATTATTATTATTATTATTATTATTATTATTATTACAAAAATTAATAAATATATATTTTTGATGAGGCCACCATTAAATAATTTTTGGGAAACGTATCACTTTTATTATTTTCCATTTGCTCGTAAATGTCTTTAGTATTGCTTATTTGTGGCTGTAGTATATATAATTTTCTACTCCGTATGATTTAGACTATTGTTCTTTCCGCAGTGTAAACATGAGGATTTATTCATTGCTAATGATTATCATATCAGCTGTGAATAATCTTTCATGAAGGCATATTATTAGGGAACCAATATCCACTCATAATATTATCAAGTGTTTGGAAGACTGTGAAATTATGACGAATGAATGTTACTAATGCCATTCAACTTGATTACGTCTCTGGGAATCTTTTTATCTATTTCCCAAGTTCAGTTTTAAATTTATTTCCCAAGCTCAGTTTTAAGTTGATTTCTCTGTACTCGTAGGCAGTAATGAATTCCTTCATTTTACCGATCAGCTTTTTCTAGATAAAGGAAATTGATCGATAATGATTCCAGTCATTCGTTAACTCGGACGGTGTGTACATGCGTGTGCGCGCGTCCATGTTGCGAGTGTAAATTGGAAAATGTGCGTGAAATACACACACGATTATGGAAGCATGAGCCAACCCGTATTTGGGATTGTTTTTTTCATTTGTAAGATTCTTTTCTCTCTAGTCATCTTTAGAACCTGGTGTTCATACTAGCAACTTAAAACGAATTTCCGCTAATGGAACTTCCACACGAACGAAGCCTTTGGCGTTATTTGTCGTCCTTCAAATTCACGTCGGGAGTGGTTTATTCGTGGAGCGGATTTTTCCAGAGTGGGGAGACAGGGGTAGGCGTGAGAAGTCCTAGTCTTTCCTAGAATGCCGTGTCCTGACTGAACCAGACGTTGCCTACTTAACCTTACTTAGGGCACCGTGCCCTGACCAGACCGGGGGGCGACGGTGTGTTTGCACTCTCCTGGCCCCCCCCCCCACGCAGGTAACACTGAGTATCCCCGTCTCCCTACTCTGTATACTACCCAAATTCACTTAATGCTGTATATATATATATATATATATATATATATATATATATATATATATATATATATATATATATATATATATAATAATAAAATAACGCACACGTAAATGTATTATCCATGGCTGACATAACTCTCTGCCATGACTTTTTAGTAACATTATATGAACTAAGTTAATATCATTCAGAGAAAAAATTACCTTCCTACTTTTTTTTTTTTTTTTTCAAAAAATAATAAATTTAAAGACGCACACCAATGCATGACCAATTTGCTTTTATCTGTTGTTGTGTCACACTGACAAGTCAGCTTAGGTCACGAGTATCAAGGACACGATTTGCCATCCAGTACCAGAAGACTTTCATAGAATGCTTGCCATGACTTGCACTCATCCACACTGGCAGCCATAACGAAGAGGCGCGGGCGTTGCTCCTAAAAGCCTGATAAGAGTGAAGTTAACACTTGACCCACTATGCTACTGAGAAAGGACGACACGTACCGCACGTACGTACACGTAAATCTTATTACAATCTAATATATTTCAATCAATGTAATGAAGTCTCGTCATTACCATTGTAACTTAGCTCATGTCGAATCTTCCCTAGTAGGAAAGACACACGGAAACATAAAAACACGTACAAATTACATTCTGCACAAAAAACACTATTTAAATAAATATAATATATATATATATATATATATATATATATATATATATAAACTATGTATTCGTTACTTAAAAGCTGTGTGCATATACATATACTTATATATATATATATATATATATATATATATATATATATATATATATATATATATATATATATATATACAACT
This sequence comes from Macrobrachium rosenbergii, assembly GCF_040412425.1. Taxonomy (NCBI): domain Eukaryota; kingdom Metazoa; phylum Arthropoda; class Malacostraca; order Decapoda; family Palaemonidae; genus Macrobrachium; species Macrobrachium rosenbergii. Next base: position 16,000,270 of record NC_089747.1, read on the forward strand.
TTAAATAACAAAATACATTTATATATATATATATATATATATATATATATATATATATATATTTGTGTGTGTATATATATATATATTATATTTAGTGTGTTTTGTGTAAAATGTAATTTGTATGTGTTTTTATGTTTCCGTGTGTCTTTCCAATTCAAGATTTACATGAGCAGTTAAATGGTAATGATGAGTCTTCATTACATTTTGCTAAAATATCGGTAGATTGTAAATAAGATTTATAATGTACGTACGTGCGTACGTGTCGTCCTTTCTCAGCAGCATAGTGGGTCAAGTGTTAACTTCACCCTACCGGCTTTTGGAGCAACGCCCGCGCCTCTTCGTTTTGGCGCTAGCGTGGATGAGCAAATGCAACAAGCATTCTATGAGTCCCCTTGGTACTGGTTGGCAAATCGTGTCCTTGATACTCGTGACCTAAGCTGACTTGTCAGTGTGACACAACAACAGATAAAAGCAAATTGGTCATGCATTGGTGTTCGTCTTTAAATTTACTGTTTTTTTTTAATAATAGGAAGGTAATTTTTCCGCTGAATGGTATTAACTTAGATCACATGACATTACTTAAAAGTCATGGCAGAGAGTTATGTCAGCGATGGATAATACATTTGCATGTGTGTTGTTTTATTATTGTTTACCTTGAAAGACGATCTATAATAGCACGTTTTCTATCACTCAGAGGCGGTAGAGTCCACTAAGGTTTTTGTCAAGAGTAATAAAAGAACTGCGTATACTACCTAGCGACACACTGGCCACGTGTCATAGGCATTGGAACCTGTCCCCCACTGACTGTTGGCCTAAGAAACAGGAGATCAGTGCCTGCCCTATTTGCCTACAGAGGCACAGGAGGACTTTAACTTTAACTAACTTTATGCGCCCTTCTATCAAAAGGCACTCAGTAATGATAATAAAAAAAGTTTCCTTTACACATCCTTCTTGCGAAGGAACTTGATAACATGGAGATTGCGAAATGCCACAGATATATATATATATATATATATATATATATATATATATATATATATATATATATATATATATATATATATATATATATATATATATATATATACCTTGCCTCAGTAAAACCTTGTTGCAGTTGTTCGTTATAAAAAAAAAAATTACAGCAAAAGTCATATCCACTCTGAACAATTTCGACGTGATTGACATATGGTTTTCCGATAAATCATCGATCGCTCTTTTGTAAGGAAATTGTTACATTGCCAGATGCAGCTACTTCTTAGTACACCTGTGTGTGGCGTGATCTCTCTCTCTCTCTCTCTCTCTCTCTCTCTCTCTCTCTCTCTCTCTCACTGATTGGATATTTTGTAAGTAATGAACGTGAAGAAATAGCACATGTGATGTATTACTGAAAGTAATTTTACCTTATATCTTATTTTTCTACTTTTCCAATTTTGTAAAATAACTGACTTATTGTTACTATTTCTGACACCAAACTGAGTGGGAGTTATTCGTAAAACAACATTATACTCAGTATGGGGTTATGGGTTATTATTACTATTGTGCTGTTGTCAGTGTCCAGCTCCCTACTTTCAATAACCTTGACTGACAGTTGTGAAGGCAGAGCTACTAAATTGGCCAACATATGAGGGCCATAACGGGAAAAGGAAAATTGCAAAGTGACACCAATGTTAATGCATCACCCACTCATGAGTCGTCCTTCACCGTAAAAAAAAAAAAAAAAAAAAATTGGAATAATAAGAAAAATTAATAAGTCTTTCCGACTTGGCAAAATACCTTTGAAACATAACACCTCCGGATTTGAGTCAATTTTAACGGAATTATATTTTATATATATGGTTTATTATGGTACAAAAACAAAATATGTAGTTAAAAAACCAAATTTCCAAATACTTCCGACTTTAGCAAAAACCACTGTATTTAATTTTTTTGTCTGTATACCTTGAGTTCAAGTCCATGAACTTAATATTATTATTATTATATTATTATTATTATTATTATTATTATTATTATTATTATTATTATTATTTTGCTTTAATCCCTTATCGCTGGAATTTTAGGCTTCGAAAATTTGTCAAAGGACTGTGAACCCATTTTTTGTCAAAGGACTGTGACCTCCATTTTTGTCAAAGGACTGTGACCCCCCTTTTTTTGTCAAAGGACTTTGACCCCCCTTTTTTTCAAAGGACTGTAACCCCCATTTTTTGTCAAAGGACTGTGACCCCCTCTTTTTGGTCAAAGGACTGTGACCCCCTTTTTTGTCGAAGGACTGTGACCCCCCTTTTTTAGTCAAAGGACTGTGACCCCATTTTTTTTGTCAAAGGACTGTGACCCCCTTTCAAAGGACTGTGACCCCCTTTTTTGTCAAAGGACTGACCCCCTTTTTTTGTCTAAGGACTGTGACCCCCTTTTTTTGTCAAAGGACTGTGACCCCCTTTTTTGTCAAAGGACTGTGACCTTTTTTGTCAAAGGACTGTGACCCCCCTTTTTTTGTCAAGGACTGTTATTCCATTTTTTCAAAGGACTGTGGCCACCTTTTGTCAAGGACTGTGACCCCCTTTTTGTTAAGGACTTTGACCCCCTTTTTGTCAAAGGACTGACCTCCCTTTTTGTCAATGGACTGTGACCCCCTTTTTTGTCAAATGACTGTGACCCCCTTTTTTTGTCAAAGGACTGTGACCCCTTTTTTTGTCAAGGACTGTAACCCCCTTTTTTCCTTTGTTGTTGTTAACGTCAAATCTTGCCCACTATTAGGTAATATTATATGAGCTTAGTATCATGCAGCAGAAAAATTACCTTACTAGTATTAGTACATTTTTAGATTCAGTTAAAAATATAACAGTAAATTTCAAACTGGATTGAGGAACGCATTTGAAATGGAAGTTATCTTGTGCCTGTCACAGATCTCGTGTAAACCAATTTATCCATGAATTTTAAATTCTGATTTCATAGGATCCTGTTCAGTACAGAAAATCCCATTTAAAATGACACGAGAATTTTATTGGTAGAATTTAACACTGCGGGTAAATATTTTGGTGTTCTAGTGCAATTTTTTCTTCATATCGTACTTTATCATATAATTCGTACTTTTTTATACCTACAGAGAATTTTATATAAAGGTTCTAATATATAACAGTACAAGTGCTGTTTTGAAGTACCAAGCTTCATTATGGATGGATGTGGCATCCGTTAGACAATTGACAGGGTTAGAACAGATTTTGAAGGTAAATGAAAGGTATTTGACCTTCCATACTTATTTTTAGTATGACTCTTAAGCCCCGTACACACTATGCATCATGTATCAGCCACATGATGCGGTAGTGGTGTTGGAAAAAAATTACTAGCGGCAAACTGTACTGCAACACTGCTCACTTGTTCTCCGGCCAGATTTGACAGTAAAGCGTCACATGTTCGAGAAAGAAAGTTGAAAGGGATATACAGAGTGCGATGGATTAAGGGAGAGGCAAATATTCCTTTTCCCTTCCTTGTCATGTTCTTCAAAGTGACTTTAGCCACACCAATTATTCAAACATCTACTGTGTATTGTAATTCATAAAATACTTGGGACCTATAAGCTTTTCAGATATATATATATATATATATATATATATATATATATATATATATATATATATATATATATATATATCTTCCCAAGCATCCCAGCCACCCAAACACTCAATTTAAGGCTGGAAAATACAACAGTGTAGACTGTTGGTCCTTGTCCATTCAAGAGGTTTGGTGGGTGGTGGTGAGTGGGCCATCAGCACTGGAGCTGAGTGGACATCCTCCCCCTCTGAACGCTGATGCAACACTGAGCAGACACTTGAAAATTGAAATCGGTCTGGCCTATCAACACGTTGGTGATGCGGCTTCGTGTTGAAAAAGTGGTTTTTCAACACGTCCGTTCAACATTCTCGCATCATGATGCATAGTGTGTACGGGGCTTTATATTACGTGAGCTGCTAGTGAGTGATCATATGATATTAATGATAATATCCTCAGTAACTCTATATGATATATATATATATATATATATATATATATATATATATATATATATATATATATATATATATATATATATATAAATAAATTTTCGACTCGACGACATGGAATTAAGTTGTAGTTTCATCATTACTCATATAGTCCTGAGCATTGGTTTCTTGTCTTGTCGTGGTCTGTTAAAGTTTAATTATCAAGATATTCTTTGATTATGCCGCAGGATCAAGAAGCATTATAGTTGTAATTTACGCCAAGTGGTTTGAACACCAGATAACATCTTTTCATCATTTCCTTATGTTTCTGCAGCTGCCATTCAACACTCACGTACAGGTTTAGACGAAAACATTACAAAAAAAATCATTCTTCAGGACATCATTTAATCTGTATTGAAGCGGATTTGTTCACAAAGATTTTTCAGTTGAGTTGTCAATGTCATATTTATCAGTGTTCTCATTGTTCGCATGATTACATTTTTGTGCACATGTTCAATATTACAGAATCATTGTGTATTCTTGTAGTCCAAGTTTTTCAAGATTATTATTTTTTTCTGCTAGCCGTAATTTTTCTAAGTTTTCAAAATCATTAATTTTTAGTTTTCTGTAAAAGAAAACTATTATGCCCGCTTTGTCTGTCCGTCCGCACTTTTTTCTGTCTGCACTTTTTCTGTCCGCCCTCAGATCTTAAAGGCTACTGCGGCTAGATGGCTGCAAATTGGTATGTTGATCATCCACCCTCTAATCATCAAACATACCAAAATGCAGCCCTCTAGCCTCAGTAGTTTTTATTTTATTTAAGGTTAAAGTTAGCCATAATGGTGCTTCTGGCAACGATATAGGATAGGCCACCACCGGGCCGTGGTTAAAGTTTTATGGGTCGGGGGTCATACAGCATATACCGAGATCACCGAAAGACAGGTTTAATTTCGGTGGCCTTGATTATCCGCTGTAGCGGCTGTACAGAAAACTTGATTGCGCCGGAGAAACTTCGGCGTATTTTTTTGTTTCCTGTTAATCCTAGTTTCTCAAAATAATTTTTTTTTTTATTTGCATTAGCCCTAGTTTTTCAAATAACTTTTTCCCTGTTAGTCCTGGTTTTTCAGAATCATTTGATAGTCTTAGCTTTTCAAAATCATAATTTTTTCTGTTGCTTGTTGTTCAGAATTATTTGTTTTGTTAGTCCGAGTTTTTCAAAATCATTGCTTTTTTTTCCGTTTGTCGAAAGGTGTGTATGGCTTTGTATATTTGGAAAAAAGGCGGAAACTCCTGCCGTGCTCTCTCTAATAGGTGCCTGCTAAGTTCCCTGATATAAACGCCGTGTGATAATTATCTACCGTATGTGTGGTTGTTTCAGGTAGATACGACAAAGCGTTACTGTTTTAACATATGTTCGATTAAAGAAGAACCTGGTTGAAAATTAAAGAACCTGGTTGAAAAAAAGAATGAGATCTTTGCCCTTGTGTCGACGGCAAAAAGCAGCAACACCAAAGACCAATCTCCAATTTTCTCCAGTTCACGATTGTCGAGTGGTGCGTGCCCGACCGCACCTGGCTCCTCTCTCTCTGTCTAGTGGGGAGCGCGTACCACCTGGGGTACGCGTACCCCAGTATAAAAACCCCTGATCTAGAGTCTAGGTGTTACGGGCTGCTCCAGGAGCAAGAGCCCGTGCCAGCACAAGGCTGGCTTAATCTTAAACAACAAGTCTACATGCTGTCTAGAAAACAGCTTCCATAGGTCTAGATTCTAGAACCAGGGAGGCCGTTTTCTTAAGTGTCTTATCTATCCATCAGCCACCTGCAGGGAATATTTCGTTATCCTCTTACTTCAGAGCGATGTCATAACCATAAACTTGGCACACATTCTGTTGAGATCATTTGAGATTGGCTTCCGAGAGGCATTCAGTGCTGAGCTCAGTGTTGAGCTAGCAGGGTGATTTTCACGCTAAATTCCTTAAATAGAAGCTCCTGGCGCAAGGTCATTGTAAGAAAAGAAACAATCGTGTTTGAAATTGTGTATCAATATACGATAAAAAAATTAAATGCTATATAACTGTTGAATATCACGTAATGTTGGAATGGCTGAGTATTTTTTGCCATACGTAAGTTTTATCGGAATTTCCGTGTTCCGTCCAAAAGCTTCTGGCTCCTTTATCCAGACTGAAAGTCCTTCCGCCAATGACGTACAGGGGCCTGGCCTGCACGCGCCGGATTTGGGCTGCTTGGGCTACCAGCCCCGTCGTGTAAACGTCCTCCAGCCACAGCAAAGGGACGTGAGGGGCGTATTTCAAAAGGCGTCCCACAGCGCTGCCGCCCACCACGTAGGCGGGACCCAGGACAAATGGCGGGTAGACGGGTTCTGGGTATTCTTCCTGCAATGCAGATGTCTTTTAGAGCGTACTTTTCTTATTAGAGAGGTGTGTGTGTCGGTTGTACTAAATGTATGGCTTTATACATTTCATGTTCTCGATTCGCAGTTAATGTATAAATTATCAATTTATACATATATTTATATACATATAAATTGATAATGTATACATTTTCTGCAACGGAGAACATGAAATGTACACACACACACACACACACACACACACACACACATATATATACACACACATATATATATATATATATATATATATATATATATATATATATATATATATATATATATATATATATATATATATATATATATATATATGTAATAATAAGTATGCGTCTGTTTTAGGCAAGTTGAACATCTTTCTACCGTCAATTGCGTGCATACTGTTTCATGTATGGTCATACACTTGTGAAAGGGATTTATTATTATTGTTATTATTATTATTATTATTATTATTATTATTATTATTATTATGCTTAAAAGTGGTTGAGTCTGATGTAGATTCTTAAGCAGAATTGTTTCTCGTAACATAACAGTGTATTCGCATGTCAATAAGCTTACTGTAAAAGGCGTGAGAATTACAGCCCAGTCTCATGGGGAACTGAAATTAATGTAAAAGATAAATTTTAGCTCTTTGAAGCTATTCCAGGAATGAAAACTAAGCTATTTGCATTAAAAATAAATTAACTAAAGTAGCTTGTTATACTTGTAATTACCAATATCCTACCATAGATACTCCCCACTTGTGTTGTCTGTGCGGTGATGGCCGAGTTTCTAGACAGCCGTAAATCCACTTAGTGGCTGGATTGCTCTGCCCAGGCCACCGAGATTCCAGGCTCATCTCCGGACGGCTTCTAGGCTGGGATGGCCACCCTAGGCTTTGCGTAGGCTTTGGAAAAAGAAGGCAATCGTTAGTGTGTGTGTGTGTGTGTATGTATACGTATATAATATATATACAGAATATATATATCTATATATATAGATATATATATATATGTGTATATATATATATATAGATATATATATATATATATATATATATATATATATATATATATATATATATATATATATATATATATATTTCTTATATATTTCTTGAGCCTTCCACAGACTTTTACTCCTTTGATATAATGAGCGTGGGAATGCTAACAGTACTGATAAAAATACGTAGTAAAGAAATTCATATCTTTTAGTGAATGAAATATCTTCCCCAAAGAAACTACGTGACAGTTTGGTAACTAGCTAGAAAGATTGCTGTATATCTGAACCAAGATGAGTCATTTGTGATGAAGATAGGAACTCGCTACAAAGAGACCTAAACAAGATATATAAATGGGCAGAGATAAATAGGATGGTATTTAACTCTGATAAATTTGAATCAATGAACTATGGTGATAAAGTAGGAATGCTATATGCATATAAAGGACCTAATAATGAGACAATCACAAACAAGGAAGCAGTTAAAGACCTTGGTGTGATGTTGAATAGGAATATGTTATGCAATGATCAAATAGCAATTCTATTGGCAAAATGCAAAGCAAAAATGGGAATGTTGTTCCGGCACTTCAAAACAAGAAAAGCTGAACACATGATTATGCTTTATAAAACGTACGTACGTAGTCCACTTGAATATTGCAATATAATGTGGTACCCACACTACCAAAAGGATATTGCACAAATAGAGAGTGTACAAAGGTCATTTACAGCTAGAATAGAAGAAGTTAGGACCTTGACTACTGGGAAAGACTACAATTCTAAATTTATATAGTCTTGAAAGGAGAAGAGAACGCTACATGGTAATCAAGCATGGAAACAGATAGAAGGAATTACCAAAAACATCATAGAGCTAAAAATATCAAAAGAGCAAGCAGAGGTAGATTAATAGTGCCAAAAACTATACCAGGAAAACAGGAAAGCACACAGGACATTAATCCACCACGCACCAGCATCGATAATGCAGCGTCTATTCAATGCGCTACCAGCTCATCTGAGGAACATAACAGGAGTGAGCGTAGATGTGTTTAAGAATAAGCTCGACAAATATCTAAGATGCATCCCAGACCATCCAAGACTGGAAGATGCAAAATATACTGGAAGATGCGTTAGCAATTCTCTGGTAGACATCAAAGGTGCCTCACACTGAGGGACCTGGGGCAACCCGAACGAACTGTAAGGTCTGTAAGGTAAGGTAAGTGCCTCATTTATAAACATTAGACATCACTGCATATTTTTGCCAATTAGGCTGTGGCTTCAAATAGCTATTTCCAAAATACGACCCATATCCGATGCTTTTTAAAGATTTTATCGACGAAAATCAATTAGATACGGTCCTTAAATGCACTGTAGTAATCACCATCATCATGAAAATTCTTGCGTCAGATGTTCGTCTTTTGAGGCTAAATATAAAGTTGTTTTCTCCACTTTTTTACACGAGGGTCAACTCTTCCTCTTGTCATTGTCAACACGGCTTTGTATCATTAGGCTGTCCCAATAAAGCGTCCCGTAGGGGGATAGTGCCGTCAGTGCATCTCACGTGGTGCACTGTAGACGTTACTTCAGGGCTTTGCAGCGTCCCTTCGGCCCCTAGCTGCAACCTCTTTCATTCCTGTTACCGTACCTCCGTTCATATTCTCTCTCTACCATCTGACTTTCCACCTTCTCTAACAATTGTTTCATAGTACGGCTGCGAGGTTTTCCTACTGTTACACCTTTCAAACCACCTTTAATCTCAATTTCCGTTTCAGCGCTAAATGATCTCATAGGTGTCAGCGCTTGGCTTTTGATCTAAATTCTCTCTCTCTCTCTCTCTCTCTCTCTCTCTCTCTCTCTCTCTCTCTCTCTCTCTCTCTCTCTCTCTCTCTCTCTCTCTCGATTGAGCGGGTATGTCAAGTCCTCGAATATGTGGCAAGGGTAGACCCGACGTTACTCGGGGTCCCAAAATTAGAGGGAATCATCAAGAAATTACACCGGAAAAATTTAAGAGTAAATCTCTTGTGTAATAATTGACAGTAGTAATTTACTTTGCTGAAGGTTTTCATTAGATTTAAAGCCTCACTCTTGTTGAGGTAAATTTGAACAAACTTTTCCCAGAGAACAAAATGTATTCATTGTACCCAGGGCAGAATGTACTTAATGAACCGAATAGACGAAACGATGAAGAAAATGTTATTCCATGCCTAATGGACAAACTGTACCAATTTACTAAATTCTATACAGTTGTCTGGTTGGGTACATTTTTTATGACAGGACGCTTGTTTGAGGCTGAACAGTTGTACTCTATCACAGTATATTGAAAGAAAAAAAATACATTAAATAAATACAGGGTTCAAATGGTGATACCAGAAATTTATATAGTTTCCCAGAAGAGATATTATATGAAACAAAGTAATCAGGCAGAATGCCTTTGGAATAATATATATTGCTATTCATGTCAGGTTTTATTTGATTAACGAAAAGTGATCGTTTTTATTCTTGTTTGCGTTTTCTTTGAGAGTTCGATGTAAAGTTCTTTTTGATGCTGTGAAAATGATTTTGTCGTCATTGCGAAGCTGAATAGTTTCATCTTATCGTATAGTAGGTTCAGAACTGGACGACCGTCAGATTTCATAATGACGAGTGGAATTCAATCAGTAATAGAAGCTTCTGTAGTTTTCATTGAAACAATATTTGGCAAAAGTAAGATAACGGAGATATTCACTTTTCTTAAAACCAGTGGGAAATATAGTCAGTGCAACTGCGAGGTTTTCCTCCTGTTACACCTTTCAAACCTTTCTGCTCTTAATTTCCCTTTCGGCACTGAATGAAGCCACAGGTCCCAGCGTTTGCCCTTTGGCCGAAATTCTATCTTCCATTCCAAGACTGACTCGTGCGAAATTCTTCGCGATATTCTCTGCGTATTATAATGTGTTAAAAATCAAGCCAAATAAATGAATTATAACCAGATGCATTGAAAGTTTAAACGAAAAGCTGTCAACAGCAGGTAGCACGCCTGGCACTGGAGAACAGATTTTTCTGACGCGGCTTTGTCAGCCAACCTATATGCTAGAAGTAAATTGAACTCGAGAGTAGGAGGGGAAACTTATTTTCTCACTTGATTGCCAATTACACTTGACGTTCGTATGCATTACGTGAAAAGGTGATTCACAGTATTAGTATGTGGGTGTGATCTTAATGTACGTAGCAGTGTGAGTGTATTTGTAGAATAAAAATGCGTGTATGTATAAGTATATATGTATATATATGCTATTTATATATTATGTATATATGTGTGTGTATGTATGTATGTATGCAAACACACACACACACGCATATATATACATTTATATATAATATATATTTGTATATGAATAATTAGGCGTTTGCGCATGCTTCTCTCTCATAAGTAGTTGGCGGAAAATGTTTCTGAATGTTAATCCATCACTAATTTATTGATGTATATCAATCTGGTGTTCCAAAAAAAAAAAAAAAAAGCTTAAATCCCGCGACAGAAAAGTGATCTCTGTCCCTAATGTGTCTCTTACAATTGTTCTTTACCGTATCCTCATTTTTGTAGCGTGTGTGTGTGTGTATGTGTGTGTGTGTGTGTGTTTGCGTGCGTTTTCGCTCGTGGAGTTTTGAAATGTCAAAGCTGGTGTTAGGCAGGTGTAACACTCATGATTTATATTTCTGTGGAACAATAGTTTTGTTGTCAGCTGTTCTTTTTTATAGCTTTGGATGGTGACTGGAAATTTGTTTCATAATGTTAAAAGAGTGTTTTTCTTATTTTGAATGCGGAAGTGTGTTCACTCGAAAGTTATCTCTCTGCAAACCCTTACGTTCCTTTTACTGTACCACCTTTTATATTCTCTTTCTTCCATCTTACTTGCCACCTTTTCCTGACAATTGATTCATAGGGCAACTGCGAGGTTTTCCTCCTGGTGCACCTTTCAAACCCTTAGTTGTCAGTTTCCGTTTCACCGCTGAATGACCTCACAGGTCACAGTGCGTGGCCTTTGGCCTAAATTCTACATTCAGTTCAGTTCTGTCTCTCGGACTCTTGTCTTATTCAATCGTCGAGTTCGTATGAACATAACGCTCTTTATCTCAGGCGTTCCTTGACCAGATAAAAAGATTGCTATTAACCTTGAATGTCACTTAACCAGCTAAAGTACCCCTGATTACCTAAAACATTCCCTAACTAGATCAAAATGTTTCTATTCACCACAAACGTTCCTTGGTTGCCTCAAAGGTTCCCTGACCACCTCAAAGGTTCCTTGAGTGCCCGAAAGTATCCTTGATCACCTCAAAGGTTCCTTACCCAGATGAAAATATCGCTGTGTACCTCAAACGTTCGTCAACCAGACGACACCGTTGTTTACCTTAAATATATTCCTTCAGCAGGTGAAACTATCACTATTTACGTCACACATTCCCAAACCAGTTGAAAACATCGCTATCCGCCTCAAACTTTCCTTAATCAGGTGAAAATACCACCACAGATATTTACGTAACCATAAATATTAGGGTGAGTCATAAACACGTCGGTAATTTATCGCACAGACACCACTAACAGATTGGACAGAAGTTAACTTAATGACTTGTTGGTAGTTTTAAACAAAGCTTCTTATGATTATCAAGTATTGGCTTAACATTCGTTCTGTCCTTACGGACGCTGACGCACTTTCAACCTTTTTGTGACGTGGGAAATAAGTGTATGGCTTTTTTTTTTTTGTTCTTTTTTTTATTAAGTTTAATGTGGATGTCCCCTGACCGTTTCCGGACCAGAACCAATTCGTGGTTAGATACGTTATCATTCCAACTACTACTACTACTACTACTACTACTACTACTACTACTACTAATAATAATAATAATAATAATAATAATAATAATAATAATAATAATAATAATTTTTTGTATAGTTGGATTTCTCACTCTGTTAATAGCCTTAGCGTGAATGTTAGTTTGAGAGTAAATCAGTAATTGAATATATTCGGGTTCTTCTTTCTTGCTTTGTTAGGTGGATTATTTATTTATTATAGTAGATTTTCAACCATATGTGAGCTATGACGATTACATTCTTTCTTTTAACATGAGGTTGTATTTCCCGTTGATTTCGGCAAATGAGATAACGACTTGATGGGATACATCAGAAAATAAACTGTAAAATCAGTGTTTTAGTTAGATAATTTTCTGTATATTAATATTATTCTCTATTAGATGAACACTCATAACTTTTAGATTTTATGGAAGTGATTATTATTTAAAAATTTTAATATATTAAAACTTAGAATTACTTTGAAATTTACCTTAGAATACATAGGCCTTCGTAATTGCTGAGTCAGGTACTCCTTGAGGTGGAAAGGATTGAAGATGACGTCGTCGTCAATCTTGACCACGAAGGGCACTTCCGGGCAGCTCTTGTTGACCCAGGTGAGCCATGCCATGGTCTTGTAGGTCAGATTTCTGGGTGGGGGAAGAATAGGCCAAGAAAGGTCAAAGGAGAAAATGTTTTGAGTTTTCAAGAGCACTGCAAAAATTGATTTGCATCCGTCGCTGTTCTTTTGCTCGAAAGAAACACTAGACAAATTATCTACGTTCGTCTTTGTTCTCTTGCTCCCTAGAAACACTAGACAAATTATCTACACTCATCTTTATTCTCTTGTTTTTGAGAAACACTACTGAAGTTATCTGCGCCTATCTTTATTCTCTTGAGACCTCGAGAAACACAGCAAAATTATCTGCGTTCATCTTTACACTCTGGTTCTCAAGAAACTAAAAAATTCGTCAGCGTTCATCCTTCATCGCCATCTTTTGCATTAAATAAAACTCACCAGAAGTTATTGTGTTCATCTTTAGCTCGAAGGTAGATTGAGTACATAATTATGAGAGAAAAACTAGATGGTAGAGTGTGAATTTAACGTAGCGGGATGTCGAGAGATAGCATTGTGACTGAGTAGTGTGTGATTGTCTTCGTGACCGGTTTTGGCGTTGTATAAATTGATCTCAGAAAGGTTTGAGGGCGACAAAGTGAATAATGTGACTTCCATAAAGAAATGTAATTGAAGAAAGCATTCATTGTTTTAAGACGAAAGCTAGAAAAGTTTCAACAATAACGCGACTTACAGGACGTACTATGAAATTTTTTCCCATTTTAGTATAAAAATATAAGCATGATGTCAGCTTCACTTTTATTTTTTTTGCGCCTTTTTTTCAGAATTGATCGGAAAACTGTGCCACAATGGTAGAAATTTTATTACCAATTTCATTTCCAAGGGAGAGTTGCAAGGTGAAGTGAGCGAGTACTTATATTAGTTCTATTTGAATGACATTTTATTTTTTATTTTATGTTCAGTGTTCTCTCTCTCTCTCTCTCTCTCTCTCTCTCTGAATTTCGTATAACAAACTGACTCTATCACCTGTAGGGCACTCACTTGTAAGAGTCTATAAAATTATATTGAATGATGTCGTTGTGGATCTTTGCTTCGGCCGCAATGTCTTGCTGCAGTTTCTTGTCCGATGTTGCTCCCACGATGAATATGGTCCTGAGGAGAATTCATCGTATATCAGTCAAAAAAAGGAGACATTAATATCCAGAGTACGCGTAGAAACTAATATTCGTATTTTTGCGTACGTGCGGGTGTGCACGTATGGGTGTGTGTATATACACACACACACACACACACACACACATATATATATATGTGACCGTAAAATATTTTCTTTTAGAACTGAACATTTCTCCAGCTGTACAATTATCACTGTTCTGTGCCTCTAAATTCATTGCGTGTCAGTTGAGGGAAACAATTGTTACCGAAATATAACGCTGTAGAATCTACCCTCTTTGGTGTTTTTATATAACCTTTTATTTTATATACATATATATATATATATATATATATATATATATATATATATATATATATATGTATATATATACATATATACTGTATATATATATATATATATATATATATATATATATATGTATATTATATATATATATATATATATATATATGTGTGTGTGTGTAATTGATTTCTTGTGAGTTCAACTCCCTTTCTGAATGACCTGCATTGTATATATATTCTTAAAGCTATTATCTGTTAATATAAGAGACCTCCAGCCTCAAAGGTGCAGAACTGTCAGTCTTCCCCCTCTCATATCTCTCTCTCTCTCTCTCTCTCTCTCTCTCTCTCTCTCTCTCTCTCTCTCTCTCTCTCTCTCAATGAAAGCTCAACGTCATCACACACCACTCGCTGATTTTCGTGTAGTTTCATCGAACAGCGATTTCATAGGAAAAAGTAAGTCTTTTAGATTTGGGTTGCAGCCATCGCCAGCCAACCTGCCCTCCTGTCTCATTATACTGTGAAAACTTCATACCTGTTTTACACCTGCCCAAAAAAACACGTATTATTATTCTCCTCTCGCGCCTTGTAAATCATGGCTGTATCACACAGGTGTATGGGCTTTGTTATGTCGTAGCGAACGTGCTGAGGTGTGTTGTCACAAAAGCAAGAGACGCACAGGTGTTCATAACACCTGTACAATACCGAAATCATCACGAGAATAAAAATGATTTAATCTCCTCCGTCGAGGCATAACCCATTACAAATATAAGGAAAGAATTATTTTATTAAATATAAATCAAGAAACAGTTATGGTATGACAGAGTTACTCGATCCTCTTCCTAGACTAGACACTTGCGAGAGCTCGTGAAAGATAGGAAAATGCTTAGAAAATACAACTTTTATGAAAATGTAGACACAAACATTACTCGAAATATGAACGAGTGGATGGCTTCCAGTGGAAAGAAACTCTATTTGAATGGATTTCTAACCTTGTATTGCAACTTAAGTTGCAAAATGTGGGTCCGACAGCAGCATCTGCTGCAAAAATTCTCAGTTCCGGTTTTTTTTTTTCTAGTCAGTGGTCCCTGCCGAAAATTAACAATGGACAGAGTAAGCTAAAGAAAATAAAATATACCTAATGAACAGAATTTGCTCATTGGACAAAACATGCCCATATACCCATTGGACAATATATATCGAATAGACAGAATATACCCATTGGACAAAATGTACCTACGCAAGCAATGGACAAATGAACAAAGTGTATCTAACGTATCAAATTTACCCATTGGACAAAATGTACCCAGTTGTCGCCATATTTCCATTAGGTACCTTTGGTACAGTGGCTGCATCATGAACAAAAGGCTTCTTATTTACCAGATGTACCCAATGTACAAAATATACCCATTTAGTCCATTGGGTGCAATTTGAATAATTTGGGGAAACCATTGCCTAGAATTAAAGGAGACTCTCAAACTTAATACTTATCCAGGTTCAGAGATATCTGTTGGATCACAAGAAATTGTATTTAGGCAATGGATACTTATCTGTTAAGATGCAACAATAATCATGTTGCAGAGAAAAGTTAGCTAAACTTTAAAAGTTAGCTAAACTTTAAAAGTTAGCTAAACTTTAAAATGCTCCATAAATGAAGATGAAATTTGATAGAAAAAATTCCCGAGAGAAAAATACCCATAATGATAAAAATGTCGAGAAAAAAAATGAGCGTGAAAGTTGAAATTTTCCTACGGAATGACTTAGGGCATCCATTATTTTTCATAGCCACACCCCTTTTAGATTGTTCCTTGCAAATTCTAGGGGGTTCACCTTATTATGGAATTCCCTGCACTCCTCAGTGTTTCCCTAATCCTCGACATACTTCTTGACAAGAAGTGTCGAAAAGAACGATGGAACGAGATTGTGCAGCCACATCTGGTGTGGTCCTTACGTCATTAAAAGAAAGATATAAACGCAATATGTATCGAAATTTGGAGAAAAGGCAGTGTCTGTGTTTTCCTCTTACCTCAAATTATATATATATATATATATATATATATATATATATATATATATATATATATATATATATATATATATATATTATATATATATATATATATATATATATATATATATATTATATATATATATATATATATATATATATATATATATATATATATAATCATGATATATATATATATATATATATATATATATATATATATATATATATATATAATCATGAAGCTACAATTGTCGCTTAATATAAAATTCACGCTACCTCGGGAATATCCAAACGTACCAAAGAACTATCATGGTGGAAGTGGGTTAATGCCGAAGCAAAGTACAATTTCCCCGCTCGCGACAGGTAAATAAAGCACGCCAGACTCGGCATTGACCTATATCTCTCTTGATAGCTCAGTGGGTAGAACGTCGACTGGAGTCGCTGGATAAGTATCTGTGTCGTGGGTTCGAGACTCGGCAGTATCAGTCCATTTATCACTTATAAATTCCCCTTCGGTGATAATTCCCCATCAGGGATATTCCCAAGGTAGCGTGAATTTGATATTGAGCGACATTTGTAGCTTCATGATTGTATATAAATCGCGGTGTGATAAATAATTTCATATATATGTATATATACTGTATATATACAGCATACTGTATATATAGTATATATATATATATATATATATATATATATATATATATATATATATATATATATATATATATACTATATATACTCGTGTATATAAACACACTATTTATCCAAATTTGGAGAAAAGGCAGTCTGAGTTTTCCCTCCTCTTACCTCAGGCTGATGTGGGAATACAGAGAAGGACTCGCCCAAGTCCTCCTGATGACATCCCTTTTGTCCTTGTTCGGAACTGCCGAGGGGACAACGGCTAGCATAAATGGAGACGTTGAGTTGCAGATCTGAACGTGATGCAGGTCCTCCTGCCAGGTGATGCTTGAAGGAATGGGATTCACTACCGGGCCGTCCAGTTCCAGCGGTCTGTTTTTGTAGATGAACCTGTGGGGATTTAATCTTAATATATAATAAAATGTAATATTGAGAAGTGTGGGGAGAAACCAAAACATAAGGTTATTGTATAAGTTTAATCGTAACAACCAGTGCCCTCATAACTTCCGTAATTCTTCACACTTTTAGGATACGATTGTCACTACAAAGCCTTAGATCCAAATGCGAGAATATGAAGTAATTCCGTAGCAGGATTTGGACCGGCATCCAGAGTGCCAGAACGACTTCACGTTGCCGACGTGGTCAAGGTCGGCAACGTAACCTCGTTTTGAACTCTGAGAGCGTGTTCGAATCCTGCTACGAATATCAGAACCACTTCATATAGTCTTCATATTTGGGTCTAAGGCTTTGTAGTGACATGCGTATCCAAAATGTGTGAAGAACTCGATAAGTTAAAAGGGCAATGTGGTTTTTACAAATACATACATATCTGGTAAAAAGTGACCAGTTGATTGTAAATAATTATTGTGTATGTGGTTTGGTGGACCAAATGAGAGCGTATAGGAGGGCCTCCAACAATAAGCTCAGATGAAGGTAATTTGATAATTAATGTTCGAAATTTCTCTATAAAGCTTGAGACTGACGAAAAAACTGAAACGAAATATATTTGTTCTGGTTAATAAAAAATATACATAGCAAATATACATGAAAAGAAGTAGATTATATAGTTTCTTAGTATTGGTTGGTGCTTTCAGAAGCAGCTGAATGAAACTTGTAGGTTTCTCCTATATGTATATAATTTTATCGTTATGAGTGGACGAGCAAGCACACCAAAATACATCCTAACCTAATTACTTTTTGTCGTTTTCAGGCGTTTGTGTCTTATAATTTTTATTTTTGGGTACTCCCAACGATAAAGCTTCAAGTACATGGTACAGTTCAGCAACCAAAATCTTAATCCTCAACATGGAGTAAAGTTTAACCATTGAATTGGGTGAACAATAACCTCGGAATGATGTCAATATTAACTGCAGTGTTGGGTTATACTTTCATACAGGTGACTTGTATAATGATAGATCCACCATACACTATCCAAGCTGGAAGCCATGTGCATTGTTTGTAGAAGAATACGTGGAAGTATGTGGCAACTTTACAACTCATGTGGAAGTGTATTGCAACTGCACAGTTCAGTGGGCGTGGTCTGTGACTTAGGTTCAGTCAAAAAGAGTTGACATTTCAGTGTGCAAATTGTTCTACTGCCTGTGGTCATTAACTGATCCAAGGGTCTCCTTTCAATCTGGACTGGCAAAACTCTGAAGCCTCAGGTGTTCAGCAGATTCAGAGTAAAAAAAAAAAAAGTTTAATCATATGATTCTAGAAACTTACGCCATACCCCAACTTACGCCATACCCCTCAAATATCTTACTTGAATCTGTCCTTGAATGGTCTTTCCGGAAGCACTTTTTGCCACGTTGTCATAGAGAGCGTAGACGCGTGGGACATCTCACTGTAACTGAGTTTTGACCGAATGTTAGTGATAGGTATCATCCAGGTCGCATTGGTCGTGTCATTGAATATGCAGAATTTTTCGTAGGACGCATTGGCGGGCTTTCTGCTCATTAATTCAGTGCAGTTTATCTCGAAGAGTAAAGGAAACTGGCTGAGAAATAGAGAAAAACGGAAAGATTGAGATTTAAATTTAATGCCTTGTCTTCACAGTGATTACTTTGTGTGTGTGTGTATATATATATATATATATATATATATATATATATATATATATATATATATATATATATATATATATAAATGTATATACATACAGTATATATACAGTATATACACACACATTACATATATATACACATTTTATATAATATATAAATTATAATTATATATATATATATATATATATATATATATATATATATATATATATATATATATATATAAATATAAAATTGTAATGACCACATTGCCCGCTTAACTTCATGAGTATGTGTGTGTTTATATGTTTGTATATGTACAGTATATGTATATATATAGGCCTATATATGTTTGTATGTAGAGAGAGAGAGAGAGAGAGAGAGAGAGACAGAGACAGCATTTCAGTATAATATTTTCTCTCATCTTAATTTCTGAGGAACATGTAGAATTGTCCCGGTTTTTTTTTTTTAAATAAACTAATGACTTACTTATCCCTGGTGTCTGGCTGGAAGTAACGCAGCCCCGTCGGAATTCTGGAAACGTAAATCAGTCCGTGGAAGAAAACCAACGTCACCAAGAGCGCCAGAATCCGGTCCCTCATACCGTGGGGAGCTGTTAGAAGAATCATCGAGAGAGAGAGTATTATTATTATTATTATTATTATTATTATTATTATTATTATTATTATTATTATTATTATTATTATTATTCTCCAAACCAAATGGCTAGCTCGAAGAACGTGTTTTGAGTTGAGGGGTAAAAACGAGAGCGAGATAACAGTTAGAGGAGTTAGACGGCTAGGTAGAAGAAAACGGATTACAAGCGGAAATGCAGCTTTAATTCCCTCCCCCCCCTCAACCAATCCCTTTTTCTCCCCCTCCCTTTATGAGTGGTAGTGACAAGAGTAACTGTATTATCATTATTATTTCACTAATACCTATAACATGAAGTTTGAGATGACCTTGGCAAGCCTTTAACATTTTTACGTTTACACAAGATGAATACAAATGTGTACCCGTATACGCTCTTTAAAAGGATACAGACATAAATAGTAATCGTTTAATTAAGCATAACTCAGCTTCATTCGCATAGAATGACACATCTCCTGATCATAAAATCCACCATTCAGTTTCCTGCTGAGACTGAGGTCTCGAAAACATCTGTCTACTTTCATGTGGATCCATTTTACAAAGTAAATACATTAGTACACAGGTCAGGTATATTTTCGTTATTAAAAGATAATTGAAGCTTCAAGGTAAAGTCAGCAAGGTGGAAGGATGTTTGAAGGATGACTGAGAGCAAGATGAATGAATAAACCCTTCATATTAATACCATGAATGAATAGGATGCTGAAATGTTCTGAGGATTTCAGGAGTGTGGCAATCAGGAGGATATATATATATATATATATATATATATACATTTCTCGCTATAATGTGGTTCGGATTCCACAATAAGCTGTAGGTCCCGTTGCTAAGTAACCAATTGGTTCTTGGCCACGTAAAGTAAGTCTAATCCTTCGGGCCAGCCCTAGGAGAGCTGTTAATCAGTTCAGTGGTCTGGTAAAACTAAGGTATACTTAACTTTATATATATATATAGTTAGAGCTAAAGTCCTCCTGGGCCTCTGTAGGCTCATAGGGCAGGCGCTGATCTCCTGTTTCTTAGGCCGACAGCTAGTGGGGGACAGGTCCCAGTGCCTATGACACGTGGCGTGTGTCATATATATATATATATATATATATATATATATATATATATATATATATATATATATATATATATATATATATATATTATGTGTGTTTATTTATTATATATATAATATATTTTGTATATGAATATATTTGTATATTTGTGTATACACATACAAATATATACACACATATATATATATATATATATATATATATATATATATATATATATATATATATATATATAATTATGTATTCCACGTCAAAAAAGCGATAATCGCCATTGACCCGCAGATGACCTCAGGTGACAAAGCACGCCTGATCTATAAAGCTCAAACCTTAAATATCGCGACGTGGGCCATAATGCCATCCTGCCGCCATAGGTAACAAAAACGATCTGTTTTCGAAATCGGACGTCTGCGAGTCTCGCCTTACGTGTGTTCTCTTTCAAGTTCCTTGGATTGAGATGAGATGATGGAAACACGGCATTAGTTTCTCTCTCTCTCTCTCTCTCTCTCTCTCTCTCTCTCTCTCTCTCTCTCTTCTTCCGCCGCCGGCTGATGAAGAGTTAGAGAATTTATTTCTGATAGAAATTCATTTCTCGCTATAATGTGGTTCGATTCCACAATAAGCTGTAGGTCCCGTTGCTAAGTAACCAATTGGTTCTTAGCCACGTAAAATAAGTCAATCCTACCCAGCCTAGGAGCTGTTAATCAGCTCAGTGGTCTGGTTAAACTAAGGTCTGTTCATCTCTCTCTCTCTCTCTCTCTCTCTCTCTCTCTCTCTCTCATTTTTAGGCATGAGGCGAGGTGTTTGTGAGTAATTGGCACCTGATTTTCATACTACTTACATTATTGACTATTCTGTTCATAAGCCCACATTTTTAGTGTTTGTTTTTATTGTATTGATGATTAATACTCGATTATTATTCGGTCTTATGATGTTGATTTTTGTTTTCGAGCATTCTTTTATTGCTTATTTTTATGTTTGTCCATGAGTCTTTGTTAGTGGTGGTGTTTATTATTGTTTATTCCTCGTTGGAAGGGTCGGTATCGTTTTCGGCTAGCACTCTGCTGGGCCCGCGTTCTAGTCTCCGGCCGGCCAATGAAGAATTAAAGGAATTTATTTCTGGGGATAGAAATTAATTTCTCGATTTAATGTGGTTCGGATTCCACAATAAGCTGTAGGTCCCGTTGCTAGGTAACCAGTTGGTTCTTAGCCATGTAAAATAAGTCTAATCCTTCGGGCCAGCCCTAAGAGAGCTGTTAATCAGCTCAGTGGTCTAGTTAAACTAAGGTATACTTAACTTATTACTTGAACTTAAGGTTTAATAATATATATATATATTTTATATATATATATATATATATATATATATATAGTATATATATTTTTTGTTATTTCCAGTAGTTATTAGTAATTACCATTAAACAATATGTGTAATATTAATTTTAAACAATTAAAAACCAATGAAAATGGTTGTCGGTTTTCTTGTTAAACGTATAGTAATAAGAAAATGAAAAGTCATTACACGGATTTTCTATTAATTTGGCTTAAGATTGGGTCAGTGTTTAGTATTTTGCCTTTGTCTGTGTTTTGAAGAAATATGGTGTGTGTGTGTGTGCACTTTGCAGCATTTGCTAGTTTGAAGCATATTTATTATTTTGGCTGAAATGATCTGAGTTTAAGCTCAAAGCCAGTGATGCATCCTTGTACCTCTGTTAATTTTATACAACTTCTACATATCTTCACATTTTCCATCCTATCAGTTCATCTTACACCGCAAATACTACGCAAACATTTGCCCTTAACAGATCTTTTTTTTTTTTTCACTTGGGATTCTATAGACAGTTCAACTCTTATCTCAGTCTTTTGCACACACCTTGTTTCCTTTCTTGCTGCACTTATTTTATGATATGCATCTTCCCACATTCTGCCATCATTAATTATATTAATCCCAAATACTTATACGAATCAGTTGTTTCCATTCTTCCACTATCCACATTAACATTCATTGCTCTATCTTCCTGGTTTTCATTAACAATAATAACCTAACTATTGCTTGCACTCACTCGTGACTTTCTCCTCTTGCAAACACTTCCAATCAAACTCGTGCTAGTTTTTGCAGTTTATCACCATTATCCCCAAACACTATTGTATCATTAGCCAATATCTCACATTCCACATTGTATTCACTCTTCACGTATATCTACTGTCCTTTCTCTGACCCCTTGCATCATACCATCCATGAAGGCATTGAAGAGTCATGGTTACATAACAAACCCTTGCCTCAGACCAACTTTTACACCAAAACCAGTCCAAGTAATGTAACACTCTTCATTTCCATCATATGAATATTTAATCGTTCAGAACAGCCTATCTTCTATATCATATATTCTCAACATCCCTCACGCTGCCTGTTGTTAATGATATCATGAGCTTTTCTTAGGTCCAAACTTTTACTCATACCTCTCACATAGCTGTTTCATAACAACCATCTTTTTTTGTCTTAAACTCACTCTGTTATATCCTTGTCAACCCTTCTGTCATCTGTCGCACTTTCTCAATCAAAATCCCATCGTACAATCTTCTGGTATCCAAAGCAATGGTGTTCCCCATGTTCCGTGCAGTCGCTTCTGTCACCTGTACCTTTATACAATGGAACCTTTCCCTCATCCCGATAGACATTACCAGGTCTGGTCAGCCATTCAGTGACGCTACCGCCAGCATGTGGGAGGATCTCACTTATAATCCCATGAACTCTTGGTGTCTTTCTATTTTTCAGCTTTTTAATTGCCCTCCTTGCAGTCTGAATAGTACGTTCCACAAGCTTTCTCAAGCTTGCATTAACCCTTTCCTTACTTGAATCATTTACCTCTGCATCTTGTCCATCCTCCCCATTCGACAAATCTTGAAAGTACTCGCTCCATCGACCCAGGACAACATTCGCTTCAGAGAGCAGCTCTTCGTTTCTATATTTTATCTTTGCGTTACTTCCATAAATATGTATGTATATGTATATGTATATATATATATATATATATATATATATATATATATATATATATATATATATATATATATATATATATATATATAGAGAGAGAGAGAGAGAGAGAGAGAGAGAGAGAGAGAGAGAGAGAGAGTAGCGCCACGCAAACACTGCAGGATGATTATTCCGACACCTGTCGGAGAACACTGACGCACCATAAATAATGTAGGATTGCATAATTTCCTTTCGCAGAGAATTTTTAGAACGAACGCTTAAACAGGATAATTTACTTGGGTGCTAATTAGATCATCAGCATTTTAATCTGTACAGAAATGGGCACGTTAAATAAAGAGAGACTTACAACAGACGTCACCCTGGGTTAATTTTCCCAGCGAGAGAGAGAGAGAGAGAGAGAGAGAGAGAGAGTCCATCTTTCAGACTTTGGTTACCTCCCCCACCCCTGCTTCTCGCACCTCTTAAATGATGATTACATGGATTTGTGAATGTGTCTCTCTGGGTACAGAAGTGTGTGAATGTACGACTAATTGCAGTAACTAAACGCCGTTGTCATTTGAATGTAATTAGATGTGCGGGTTTGCAGGTTTATGAAAACTGAAATGGATTTGCAAAAAATCAGGGAACGATTAAAGAATGAACAAGAAATAAAAAAAAATCAGAAATGCCATGAAAAATAGGACGAATAATTTGAATAGTCATGAAAAATCCGTGGACAATTAAGAAAATAATTTTAAAAATCAGGTAACGGACACCACTTGTCGTTAGAAATCAAAGAAGATTCCGGATTAGCCAAGAAAATCTGGAATGGACGAGAATTATCTTAGGGGATTAAGTAACAATCGAGATAGTTCCAGTCATCGGAATCGGGTCAAGATAGTAATTGAAAATCAGGGAACAGTGAAGAATGGCCACGAAGAAATCAGATAATTAAGAAGTGTTACGAGAATCATGGAATAGTAAGAATAACCATAACAATAAGAAGTCGGAACAGTTTTGAATAGCTGTGGAAAATTAGTAAACAGACATAACTAGCCATCCAATATTGAAGGATCTCCCGTAGGGGGGTTATGCCGTCGATGCACCTCATGCGGTGCACTGTAGGCATTACTTAAGGTTCTTTGCAGTGTCCCTTCGGCCCCCAGCTGCAACCTTTTATTCCTTTCACTGTACCTCCGTTCATATTCCCTTTCTTCCATGTTACTTTCCACCCTTTCCTAACAATTGATTCATAGTGCAACTGCGAGGTTTTCCTCCTGTTACACCTTTCAAACCCTTTTGCTCAATATCCATTTCAGCACTAAATGACCTCATAGGTCCCAACGCTTGGCCTTTAGCCCAAATCCTATATTTTATTCAATGCTGAAGGATCGCCAAATACCCAGAGGACGGACATGCAAGTCAGCGGAACAGTTGGATAGATCAGATTATGAGATAAAGAAACAAATATAATTGTTCGCAGACAGGTAATGCATGCAAGTACTATGAAGCCGGGGGAATTTTCAGCCGATCGTATCACTCGGATCGTGTTGAATCTCTGTTCTGGACAGGTGCGTCCCGCGTCATAAAATCCGTCCAGTAACAAAAAGGAAGAGCACCTATTCATCTGCGGTTAAAAAAAAAATAAAAATGGAAAGTGGGATAACAGAAAAGTGGTTTATGTTCAACGCAAACTCTTTCCATTTACAGAAACACTTGTGTTTTTCAGCCAACTGCTGACTTTTGATACAGAGCTCTTGTTGTTCTTGACTTTTCCTCTCGTTTGCAACAAAGCTCTACGTTTCATAGTATTTATAACTCTTAATGCAAAGCTCTTGGTTCTCCAGAATAAATTATTTCTCTTAAAACAAGCCTCTAGGCCTACTACCCTGTTAAAATATCTCTTAAAACAAGCCTCTAGGCCTACTAGTCTGTTAACAGGGCTCGTGGTTTCCAAAAACCTAACGTGTGATTCTCTGGGTTCATAAGTTTTGTAACTCATAAGCTCTTGGTTTTAGAATCTTTTTCATTTAAAGCCCTTGGTTTGCTAAAGCCGAGCTTTGGATACAGAAGTCTTTGTTTTTTAGGGTTCTGTTAAGTGTCAAAACAAACCTCTTGGGTTGGTAAATGAGTCGGCCTATTTTTCGTTAAGTGACCCCTTAGTCTGAGGGAGCTATCCCGGAAGTTCAAAGCACTTGGAAGCAGACGAGTTCTGGCTTAGCGCAACTCGCGGGCTGAGGGAGATTTTTTTATAAATTAACAAATGAATAAGCAAATAATTAGACAATGAAACAGATGAATAAGTAAATAAAAAGTAAAAAAATTAAGAGAAAAATATTTCCGTTATATCTTAACTGGTGGTGTTGAAGTTTGTCATTTTTGTTCTGTTTCGAACCTCTCTCTCTCTCTCTCTCTCTCTCTCTCTCTCTCTCTCTCTCTCTCTCTCTCTCTCTCTCTCTCTCTCTGTTGTAGACATGGGTTTGAACTTTGGCAACTCTGCAGACTATAAATCATTCATCGGTGTAATTCACTTCTGAGGACGTTATTGGCGTAGTGGTCAAAGATGTATAGTTAGTGAACTTTCTTTGTAAAATTACTTTTCCAAAATGGTTGTCGCGTTCGTCTTTTCACTTCTAAAGAGAAGTTATTGTAAGGAAGTGGGCCCAATCGAACGTTCCCACAAGTTTATTAGAAATTCGTCATCAGACTTATTCCAGCACCAACAGTATGAGACTCTCCGTTTCAATAATAATAATAATAATATTACGGAAGGAGTCCCTCTTTTAGGGCAGTGTAATTAAAAACAGTTGCTGTTTCAGCGGCGTTTAGTTTGTAGAGTAATAATAATAACGAAAACAACAACAGCAACAACAGTAATAATAATAATAATAATAATAATAATAATAACACGGAAGGAGTCCCTCTTTTAGGGCAGTGTTATTAAAAAACATTTGCTGTTTCAGCGGCGTTTAGTTTGTAGAGTAATAATAATAATAACAAAAACAACAACAACATAATAATAATAATAACACGGAAGGAGTCCCTCTTTTAGGGCAGTGTTATTAAAAACAATTGCTGTTTCAGCGGCATTTAGCTTGTAGAGTAATAACAACAACAACAATAATAATAACGATAATATGGAAGGAGTCCCTCTTTTAGGGCAGTGTTATAAAAAAACAACGGCATGTAGCTTGTAGAGAGTTTTCTCTACTCTTCTTATATTCTTCGCATCTGCAGGTAGGTGGTAGAATAAGTTTCCAAAGGACATGGAAAGATATTCTGCGTTCGTTTATTTTACTCTTACGCCTCGACGTAGGCTATAAATACCTGCCCACCTTTTAATTTCATACATTGTCTCATTAGAGGACCACCTGCGTGTGCGTCGAGGCGTAAGAGTATAATAAACAACGCAAGCAGAATATCTTTCCATGTCCTTTGGAAATTTATCGTACTACCTAGCTGCAGACGAGAAGAATATTATAAAGAAATAGAGAAGACTCTCTACAAGCTAAATGCAGATGAAACGGCAATTGTTTCTAATAATAATAATAATGATAATGATAATAATAATAATAGTAATAATAATGTTGTTATACATTTACGTTGCCAGTGCCTGAAGTTTGTCATTTTCTTTTTTGTAAGTGTTAAAGGTTGCTGTGGTATTTTTACGTGTCATCCTTTTTTATATAATTTTGTGCCACATGTTTCTCAGCTGCGATTTATTTGTACTCGCACACACATTTTTTACATTGTGTGTTTGTTATCTTCGATTATTTATCTTTTCGTGCGTGCGTGTTTGTTATATTTGGTTATTCATCAGTTTCATGGTGTTTTTAATGGTTTTTTGGTGGTTCCAGCAATAATAATAATAATAATAATAATAATAATAATAATAATAATAATAATAATAAACAGTTATTACCTTGTACTCCAAATATAA
Organism: Macrobrachium rosenbergii; assembly: GCF_040412425.1. Lineage (NCBI taxonomy): Eukaryota > Metazoa > Arthropoda > Malacostraca > Decapoda > Palaemonidae > Macrobrachium > Macrobrachium rosenbergii. Next base: position 16,027,800 of record NC_089747.1, read on the forward strand.
AAGTAGAAAACTCAATATGAATATTTCCGATTGTAGATAAGAGTTAATAGCTGTAGGCTATTTTATCTTTGAAATTCTTATTTACTGACATTCTTGTTACATTACTGTAAACCTTTACTTTATTCTATTTCCCATATTAACTTGGCACAAGAAGGAAAGCTGTCAGAAACGTCGACCCCACAGAGAAGTGGGAAAAGATGCAGAGAAAGAAGATTAACTTGGCACAAGACTATTTTTATTTCGAGTTAAACAACCGCTCCGTCTCCATTAACTGTTATTAAGCATTTTCAAAAACGAAATAGTAATCAGAGTACACTTGACCAATCGACTCAAAAAATTAAAAAAAAAAGTCGGGCCTATTTACAAGAAGGGCAAAGAGAAATTGAATCAAATCATTCATGACACGTGGCTAGGCACTTGATACTGTAGTGCTATGTCCCCTAATTAAGAGTTAGGCAGCATTGTAGTGGGAGTAAAACGATGTGCACCTTACAACACTTGATTGCTTAGCAACACATACGATCTGCTGAGACTCTTGTGAGAACAATGTGGAATCTTATAAAATCTTTCATAGAATTTCTGGAGGTGCGTACGTGCCTTACATTATAATTCAAAAGAAAATTCAAGCTTGCAGTATGAAAGTCATTGGATGAATCAGTAAATTAACAGTATCTCCAGTAATAGAAAAAACACGGTCTTCGTGTTTGTCTTGAATGGTTAAGAAAAATCCACTGTATTCAGCAAAGTTTAAATGAACGAATATAACCCAGGAGCTTTCGACCTTCACTAAGGTCCTCATCAACTGTACTAAAGAAAGCTTACAAAGAAATAAAAAAGCAAAAATACAAAGGATTTAAAAGAGCAATTAAAATTAAAAATGGAAGACCCCAGACTGATAGCTTCCATTTTTAATTGCTCCTTTAAATACTTTGTAGTTTTGCTTATTATTTCTTTGTAAACTTTGTCATTTTTGTTTAGTGTAGCTGAAGAGCACCTTAGTGAAGATTGCAAGCCCCTGTGTTATATTTATTCACTTAAACTTTGTTGTATACAGTGGATTTTTCTCAACCATATTAACAGTATGCCTACAAAAGTAGTGAAAGCCGGATGGCAACACATTTTTTTAATTATCATTCAGTAGATGAAACGTATTCATATAGAACAAACCCGCGGGGCCATTGACTTGAAACTCAAGCTTCCACAGACCCCACACCGCGGCAGTAACTGATCATCCAAGACACTAACCACTATACCAGCGACCAGTATATGGAGAAAATAAAGAAGAAGAATAAGCCATTCAATGAAAGCATGAGAATTCGAACCAAGGCACTTCAAATATTACTGTGACTTTGGTTAGAGATAGGTGGCGAGAGACCTCGGTGCCTGAATCAGTTTCGTCAGACGTCACATGGACTTCCAGCGTTTAGCATTCTGTTATTCGCTGGAACACTCGAGTGTTACAAATGACATGAAAGCTGTTTTGCAAAACGTCCTGGTGCCTGGTAGAGCGGGGTGAAACCTAGATCTGGATTCTTTTCCACTTGAATACTCGGGGGGCGCACATGGGAGTGATTACAACATCAGCTCTTGTATTATTGCATATGTAGAGTCGTTCCGTTCAAGGTTAAGGTTGTATATATATTATATGTACATTATATGTATATATATATATACATACATACATACATACATACACATACATACATACACACGTAAATTATTTTTAGAATGAATGTTCGAGCCAGAAGGAGATTCTACAGTAGTGTATCCGTATGTATATTTCTAGTTCCTTTTAGACTTCTTTTCACTTAGGAACAATGTGAGCCGAGACTTATTACCTACATTTCATTTTCAGTATATCAACGTATACGCTTAACCGAAGTAATGAATCATTACATACTTTAATAGGCTATTACGCTGTGTCCCGTTCTGATAAAATTTCTCGATAAATCAGATTTTTGTACCTGTGTAACAAGACACAAAAGAAAATTCAGGTACTCAGATAAGTACAGGGCGTTACAATTAAGTATATTTTATTCCTCAAATTACAGAAGAGTCAACGCCTATAAATAATGACTAAAAAAAAAGGAAAAGGCAAAAAGTATAGGGTAACCAGTATAAAGGAAAAGAAGCATGGAAAAAATATTCAAGAAATAGAAAGCAGAACTCATTCGCAAGTAATGATAGACTGTGAAATGGAA
>NC_089747.1:16035000-16075000 GCF_040412425.1 Macrobrachium rosenbergii
ATTTTACGTCTCACCCTTTTAGTTTGTATTTACTTGTTCATTTTATATTTCGTTAGTAATTTTGCTGAAGATTTATTATGACAATTCATTTTATTGTAATTTTATTGATTCTCATCCTTGTTTGGTTTTTTTCAGCCTGATGATGAGGTTTTATACCTCGAAAGCTTGTAATAAAGAATGTTCTTCCTGGTCTTGGCAATATTATTTATCATTAAGTTATATATATATATATATATATATATATATATATATATATATATATATATATATATATATATATATATATACTGTATATATATATATATATATATACACACACACACAGGTAAAAACTAACCAAAAATCACATTTTTAAAAGATCTGCATTGGACTAACATGTAGACCTAAGCCTCTCCAAGAACTTAGAATGAATAGGTTATAAATTCCCTCCTCATCCCTGCCAGCCTGCCAGTGTCCTGGTGTCAGGAGGACTGTAGGAAAAGTGTCACACTCGTGAGTGCTGCTAGGAACACTTAAGCAAACCACAGTTCAAATCTAGAAATGTAGAAGATATATATTATATTAGAATATTAGTTAGAATGAACTAATTCTTTTGTGTAACATCACCCAATGATCTATACAGGATTATTATGAGTTAACCATTATTTTGAATAAAACATCGTGTGACCTGAAGCCAAAATATTGATACTGGGTGGGAAACTGATGTTGTTCTACCTATTACAGTCCTTGAACATTTGTCCCAAAATCTTACGTTCATTAATATGCTCTAGTCATAGAATCAACCAAGGCTACCTGCATGACTGTCACTCATTTATTCATTTTTTTAGTTTTCTGTAAAAGAAAACTATTGTTCCGGCTTTTAAGGGCGGATCTTAAAAACTACTGAGGCTAGAGGGCTGCAAATTGGTACGTTGATTATCCACCCTCCAATCATCAAACATACCAAAATGCAGCCCTCTAGCCTGAGTAGTTTTTATTTTATTTAAGGTTAAAGTTAGCCATAGTCGTTTTTCTGGCAACGATATAGGATAGGCCACCACCGTGCCGTGGTTAAAGTTTCATGGGCCGCGGCTCATACAGCATTATACCGAGATCACTGAAAGATATATAGATCTATTGCCGGTGGCCTTGATTATGCGCTGTAGCGGATGTACAGAAAACTGGATTGCACCTAAGAAACTTCGGCTCATTTTTTACTTTTTATAATTGTGCCAGCTGGCCATTGTTCTATATAGAAAAACTCTAAAACCCAGCATTTTCTCACTCGTAGATATTTTGTTCATATCTGTTTATTTAGACTGCAAAGTACTTTACACAGTGTAACAGCAAATGGATTTAGCGCTTAAGGTTGCTGTCCACTAGGTCGAAGTTTGCGGTCTGAATAAATAAATATGAACAAGATATCAAGGTGTGAGAAAATGCTGGTTTTTAAAGACAGTTTTAGTTTTCTGTAAAAGAAAACTATTGTGCCGGCTTTTTCTATCCGTCCGTACTTTTTCTGTCCGCCGTCAGATCTTAAAAACTACTGAGGCTAAAGGGCTGCAAATTGGTAAGTTGATCTTCCACCCTCCAATCATCAAACATCGCAAATTGCAACCCTCTAGCCTCAGTAGTTTTGATTTTATTTAAGGTTAAAGTTAGCCATACTCATGCCTCTGGCAACGATATAGGACAGGCCACCACCGGGCCGTGGTTAGAATTTCATGGGCCGTGGCTCACACAGCAATATACCGAGATCACCGAAAGACAGATCTATTATCGGTGGCCTTGATTATACGCTGTACAGGAAACTCGATTGCGCCGAAGAAACTTCGGCGCATTTTTTGCTCGTTACTTTACTGGACAATGACAGGCTGGTACAATTACAGAAATCGAATAAGATATGACAATCATGCAGGTAGCCCAGTACATGATTGGGAAAGATGATGATCAAAGCAAACAGTAAATCAAGCAGAAGTAAGCTCTTATTCCTTGCCTTGCCTAACCTCGCATGAGTTCAAATCTAACTTAGGAATGTGAAATGAATGGTGATCTCTATATGTTATTCGTGGTTACACTAATAGCGCGTTTCTAGTGCATGCAGGTGTTTTTGACGTCATTAATCTCTTCCGCGAGAGTTATAATGTTCATAAAATGTAGTGTTCAAGGAGTTTCTGTAGAAATACTGTAATGGTGCTTCAGATGTTAATATTTGTGTGTGTGATTTTTTATTCTTTTATTTGTTATTCTTCGAAGCATTTTCTATACTTGACTGGAAATTCTATTTTGTAAGAATGCTTAGTAATACATGGGTTTTGGTAATTCTATTTTGTAAGGATGCTTAATAATACATGTTTTTTGTTTACCTTGCTCCGTGTCAATGCCTGCTCATTTTGAATAATAATTATAGCTAAAATTTCTGAAATTTAGCCGACAGCCAAGAGCTATTCATTACCACAGATGTAAATTAGGTTTCATGAAATGTAAAAATGAATTGGAAAGTAGCTTAATGATTTTTGGAGCGTGTGGAAGAGATTTTTAGCTGATATTAGTTTTTCCATGTGAGACAGAGAGTAACTCACCAAGTACGTTCATCATGAAAAGAACGGACAACTTCCCGGGTAAAAATGTTATTTTGATTGAACGATTTAGTGCTGCAGTTAGGGAAATATAGACGTCGTCGACCAAGGCGAACCAGAACAGAAGTGGGGATACCATTCTTGTTGTGTGTTTTCCTCATATATATGTTCATTAATAAATGTATGGAGCCAAGCCTAATCAGTAAAACAGCTACTGATTGACGGTAAGAAACTGAGAGCTAAATAACTGGCAGAATGTGGCAATGGTGTAAATTGTATTATGTAAGTGAGACAAAACACATAAAGCCTGTCACGATTCTATTAGGAAACAAACTACCAGCACAGCTCAAAGTTAAGCAGGTGTCTCTACACAGACAGACTGTTACCGCAGTTGTTTCTCCTCCTGTCAGACCGGAAAACACTTTTGGAAGTGTTCTTTGACACATTTTTTATATATGCCATGTTTGTCGGCAAACAGGAGCATGTCTGATTTTTTCCAAGGGATCATATTAATATATCTGAAGAGTCAAAACATTTTGAAAGAAGTTGTGGTCTTTGTATTATCCACAGTGCTTGGAAACTCAGAGACCTTTGCTTTGACTCCTGTTGGTGCTGCATTTGTCTCCTGAAAAAGATCTTTCCGTTGAAAAAAAAAACTGACTCAGGGTTTGGTATTGCCGCAGGTAATGACGTCTTTAAATCTCTGTGCTAGACTTAATGTGGTAGGAAAGTGCTCGCCTAACAGTTTTACATGAATATAAAATGCCACAGCACTCCACAGACACCCCTTTGGGGGAAACCATCCTTGGACTTTATCAGAAACTGCAGTAAAGAATTTGCTTAACATTTTGAGGATGCTATCAACAGCTTTTTGAAGTAGGTCTCCAGTCACTATGTCCACAATAAATCTAAAATTGAGTTGAATCCTTCTTAGCTGTGTTAGTGTCCAACTTCTAGAGCAGCATGAAAGATCAAGGACAGCATCATGACAATTCACTATTGTACAGTCCGTTCACCGTATATAGGGAAGACAGAGAAGCCATGAGAGATTTATTAGATAAGGAGAGAAATATTCTTTTCTAAACAACATGACTTTATCAGAGACACAGAGGAACACCCTCATTCCGGCATAGAGACACATTCAACTGCATTTGTAAGAATAATTACCCTCTGTCGATTTTAGCAATTATCAAAGACAAGATAAAATTCCTGAGCAGTAGAAGCAATAGAAGAAAACAATAGAAGAAAGACTGTGACAGTTAGTAGCAAAGTAGATTTGCACTTACTGGCTATGAAGAATGCCCTTCTTCATTAGGGCTCTGTACACATTAAAAAAAATTTTCGTCGAAAGGTTGGAAACTTGGGTCTTCTTTTCTGCCACGGCTCATGGTAGCCGAGTTTATTTTTTCTGGACTCTGTAATGTGATGGCCGTAAGTTCAAGTCCCGCTCTTGGCTTACAGGTTTCAGTGGCAGAATACAACCATGCTCTCCCTATGAACTAGGTATTGGTGGCTTTTGGGGGAGCCCATAGTTCGACCTGCCTGGTCTTCCCTGGTTGTAACTTGTTTGGCGATAGGGCTTGGGCGCTGATCACGTGTCTATGTTCGGATTCTAGAAAATTGCCCAACATTGCAATGGCCTGGCCCTTGCCTGTGCTGTCTATGAGCGACTTCAGACCAAGAATAATGGAGTTTTGCTGCCCTCCTACCAAGAAAGTCAGAATCTTAGTCCTTCTCTACGGTAAGGTCGGAGTCTAGGTCATCCCTCCCATCACAAGAGACATCACTGTGTTGGAGCAACACTAGCTGTATAAATGAGTAGTTTGTTTATAGAAAAAGTAAAGATTAAACCAATGTAACAGCAATATGACAAGACTCAGGTTGCATACTTAATTTTTAGCAATATTACTGAGCAGCTTAGGGGTTGCTGAAATCATCAGACCAAGAAGTTATTACCAAACAGAAAAGAATAAGCACTGAAAAGGGAAATAGTCTTTTGTTTATGGGCAACATTTTCGTAGTGATAGAGTAAGTGTGACACTTGTAACGTTAAATGTGATGGAAGTAGCAATGGCACATATAGTTCGTGAAATGATAAGCTATGATAATATAGCTCTCTGGTGATCATTTATATTCCAAGTTAAACTTACTAAATGAGAATTAATATTTTAACAGTGTTGTGATATTAAAAAGTCGGATTTAAAAAATTAACAATCTTTATTAAAGGCACAGAGTAACTTGAGATATTTCCACTAAAATATTTTCCAGAATGCTTAGATCTGTAAGGCACAAGATAAACCCATCTTTGTCTGCAGCTGTGAAAATTGTCCTGGAATCGCCTACTCATATGGAGACAGTTGCGTCAACAGCTTGCTTCCAGTGTATTGGAACACCGTTGATTTGACTAGAAGTAAGTTGTCGTGGGTCATAAAACTTCCCGAACCATGCAAAACAGTATTTCTGTAGTGGAGTTCAAGTGATCCACAAATGTTCCAGATTTGTCGTCCATTATTGGCGTCCAAGGATTAAATAAAGTGTATATATTTATACCAGCGGCATCTGGATTATTTTTTCGTAATAGGTCCATATTTTATGATCCCCGCCCACGCCGTTTTTTTAACCTTTTCACTGGCTCCTATTAAAAAACTCACTGGCCCCACAAATAGTCTTCGTGATAGCTTTTTGGTATAAAGTGTTTTCTCGGCTTGGACGTGCTTGATACCGGCCGCTTTGGCGACAAGACCCGTCATGTACACGTCTTCCAGCCACAAGAACGGCGTGTACGGAGTGTACTCCAGGAGTTTGTCTATTGCGTTACGCCCCACGATGTACGCTGGCCCCAGCACGAACGGTGGGTATTTGTCCGGCGGGTATTCCTCCTGCAATGAAAAATGAATAGCGCAAAACGTTAGATGAGAAGAACGAGTTTGATAAAAGCCAAGGTATGAACTTAATTATTAATAGCATTGCAAAGGTCTGTCATATTTTAGAATATGGAACGGCTTCTCTCTCTCTCTCTCTCTCTCTCTCTCTCTCTCTCTCTCTCTCTCTCTCTCTGTGCGTTTGCGTGTGTATTAGGATTTTAATTTTTAGCTAGGCATGTTAACTGGCAGAGTTATTAAGTTTCTAAATAATTGTGCTTTATCGTGAAGAGTTGGGAATTTCTGCATAATCCAGCAGCTTCAGTCTATTGAGGTTATGATGATTAGAAGTCTCAAACTGCCATTCATGATTCAGTTGTGGAAATTCCCCCCCTCTTTTTTTATTCTTTTATTGGGGGCGTTGGGTTGGGTTGGGTTAGCGTCCCAATGCTTCTACAAAATCACCTTAACCAAAATTACCATATATCCTGGATCACTAAGTTTCACTGGAAAACGAATGCCCACGCCATTTCCTCTTAAGAAATACGGTATAATGAGATTTTCCGACAGTGTTCAAGGTCATAGGGTGAAATCGAAGACTAGAGTTTCTTGTAATGTGTTGTCTGAAGGCTTAATAATGCCCACTGAAGAAAATGACGTAAATCCCTGTGCGGTTAATATAACGTTCAGTTGTGGCCTTGTAGTAATAAAGGCAAGATTAATATTTTTCTTTTTATGCTTATGAGGATCATCATCAAGAGAAATTAGGATCATTTAATTATTCTCCAATAGCTTGAATCATAATTTTGGTAAATTTACGTGCGTTCAGGCGTTAGTCATGTTCTGGGAACCCGGATGTTTCATCGCGCTGAGGATTACGTAGGACGATATTCAAATGACAGGACTCTGTAATGCCAGTGATCAGTCAGCACACTGGTTGAAGGAAGGAGTGAAATTAAGGATTTGGTCCTTTTTTCTCGACAGCCATGGACGTTCCCGTTTTGAGAGAAGAGATTAATATTCAGTGCAATTTAAGATAGCCTGTACAATGCATTCATTATACACGTTGCATTCACTACGTATGATGCATTTTATATGCAGTTAGCTTTTATCGACAATTTGCATCCAGTATATACATTTTAGTCAATACAGACGTTTAATTCAGTTGTATTCAATATGTACATTTTATTAAATACAAACATTGCGTTCGGTATATATATTTTATTCAATACAAACATTGCATTCAGTATACTCGTATGTATTTTATTCATTACTGACAATATTACAATCAGTATATACATTTTATTCACTACAGACATTATATTCAGTATATACGTTTTATTCAATACAGACATTGAATTCAGTATATACGTTTTATTCAATACAGACATTGCATTCAGTATAAACAATTTATTCAATACAGATATTGCATTCAGCATATACGTTTTATTCAGTACAAATATTGCATTCAGTGTATACATTTTATTCATTACAGACACTGCATTCAGTATATGCATTTTATTCAATACAGACATTGCATTCAGTGTATACATTTTGTTCAATATAGATATCGCATTCGGTATGTATACTTTATACAATACAAACAATGCAATCGGAGCACTTTGCACTGCATACAATATGCAATGCGTGCAAAGCTCATAAGCTATCCCGTTAAAACGCTCCTGTCGATACGCACATTAGACTCAATACGCACACGGCGTTCAGGGTCCAGGTTACATTCATCGCACGCCGCTCTTTCTCAGCACACTTGCAGTCCTCAGCTTACATGAGGTGTCATCCGTCCTCTTGGCCTTGTAAATCCAGTTATGTCTTCCTCGATCTGGCCATTTGCTCCTGAGGTTCTTCCTACTTTCTACTTTCAATAAACAACCGCTCCCCCCCTTCCATGCTCCTCCGCCTCCTCCTCCCCCCCCCACCTTTTACGTTTACGAAAACGGAATTGAATGTAGGATTTGCTTTGCATGCGGCGATCGTAGAAGGTACTGCGTTTACTTAATGGTACTTGGCGTTATTATTCTTATTAATATAGACATTGGTAGTTCTGTTGTTATTATTAGTGCTGTTGACTCAAACAGTTCTTTCGTGATTTATTATCATCATAACTTGATAAAAAGCAGACAGTGGTATGTGTGCAAATATTCATTAGTTCTTGCACAAGGAAAGCACTCTTGTACTAAGTTTATGCAACCACTTACATATAGCTGCTTACTTTTCATGTACTTTGTACTCACTTTAAAGTTATTGTATTTATTGTTTTTAACGCTAGCCATTAAGTTATCTCAACTTTTATTCCTGAATCCTGATAATTTCCTTGTTTGATGAGGCTTTCCTCACCGCAACCCTTATTTATGCCAGAATAAATCCATGTCCCTTAATATATGGTGAATGTATCGGATGTGGAAGCATACAAATGATAATCAGTTTAAACGTCATAAATATTCTAAGCAAAATCTTAAATTATCAGAAAGCTGTCAATCGTGAATTTTTCAAAAATTGTATTTTTTTTTTTAATTATGGGCAATCATTTACTCGCTGTCTATAAGAAAAGGCGGTTCTTCGTTGGGAGTGTGGGTTCCGTTCTCAGCTAGTACTCTGGTGGCCGCGAGTTCGAATCTCCGACCGACCAATGAAGAATAAGAGGAATTCATTTCTGGTGATAGAAATTCATTTCTCGCTATAATGTGGTTCGGATTCTACAATAAGCTGTAGGTCCCGTTGCTAGGTAACCAGTTGGTTCTTAGCCACGTAAAATAAATCTAATCCTTCGGGCCAGCCCTAGGAGAGCTGTTAATCAGCTCAGTGGTTTGGTTAAACTAAGGTATACTTATAGGAGAAGGCTCCGTAGGGGGCTAAGTGCCATCAGTGCACCTCACGCAGTGCACTGTAGACATTATTTAAGTTTCTTTGCAGCGTTCCTTCGTTCCCTAGCTGCAACCCCTTTCATTCATTTTACTGTACCTCCTTTCATATTCTCTTTCTTCCATCTTACTTTCTACCCTCTCCTAACAATTGTTTCGCAGTGCACCTGCGAGGTTCCCCTCCTGTTACACCTTTCAAATCTCTTTGCTTTCAGTTTCCTTTTGCGCACTGAATGACCTCATAGTTCCCAGCGTTTGGCTTTTGGCCTAAATTATACATTCCAGTCCAGTATGTAGGAGTATGCGTATCACTGGATTGCTTAACGTTATGAACATGACTGAAAGAATATTTCTTAGTTAACGATGGTTAATGAATAAAGAAGCATTTCCTATTGTAGGGGCCACTGCGTTCACTTAGTTTTCTATTCTGTAGAAGATTCGACCGATTATAACCTGAGCCGAGATACCGGATCAGGGTAACTGAACAAATAACGCAATCTTTAAAGTCTGTTTGAGTATTAATGATTTTTCCGGTATTTGGTAATATTGTTTAGCAATTTTTGGGTCTTTTCCAGTTATTAAGAGCTGCCCACATGCCGGAACTTATAACTTGTTTGTTCAGGTATTACCCATTATTTGTTAAGGGTTTACTCATCAAGAATATCTAATTTAATTTTTTTCTGATCAAAGAATATTTTTTATCGTTGACCCGAAAATGCACCAAAATCATATACTGTATATAATAATCGTACTTAATCATCTTTTTATCAGTTTATATATCTCATTATCGTGACTGACGTTTATGTAAATATATTTATTGATATGCAGTCTTCCTAGGCATTTGTCATTTCTTCCTAAATAGTACTGAATAAACGTCGGAAAACACTCAGAAATGATAATCCCTGTATAAATTAAGTCTCATGAATAAGAATACACTAATTTATTTATTAATGGAAAAACATTTTGAAATTTTTAACTTGTTTGTGGGAAAATGTTTGAAAAGTGTACCATGGCATTGAATAGAAATGCTGGAAAAGTTTGGCATATTAATAAAGAAATGTTTGGAACAGTTTGACAAAATTGTGGAAGAAACATTTGAAAAGTTCACCTTGTTGGTGAATAAAAATACGTGAAAATTTAGATGTATTAGGGAAAAGATGGTTGAAATGATTGACATGTTAGTGGGAAAATTTTTTTGGAAACCTTGCCAAGTCAGTGAATAAAATGCTTGAAAATTTGACATGTTAGTGGAAAAAAATGTTCGAAATTTTTGGAAAGCTTGCCAAGTCAATGAGTAAAATGCTTGAAAATTTGACATATTAGTTAAAAAAAATGTTCGAAATTTTTGGAATAAAATGCTTGAGAATTTGACGTGTTAGTAAAAAAAAATGTTCGAAATTTTTGGAAAGACTGCCAAGTTAGTGAATAAAATGCGTGAGAATTTGAAATGTTAGTGAAAAAAAATTTTCGAAATTTTTGGAAAGCTTGCCAAGTCAGTGAATAAAATGCTTGAGAATTTGACGTGTTAGTGAAAAAAAAAAAATGTTCGAAATTTTTGGAAAGACTGCCAAGTCAGTGAATAAAATGCTTGAGAATTTGACGTGTTAGTGAAAAAAAATGTTCGAAATTTTTGGAAAGCTTGCGAAGTCAGTGAATGAAATACTGTACTTGAGAATTTGACGTGTTAGTGAAAAAAATTTTCAAAATTTCTGGAAAGCTTGCCAAGTCAGTGAATGAAATGCTTGAAAATTTGACGTGTCAGTGAAAAAAAATCTTCAAAATTTCTGGAAAGCTTGCCAAGTCAGTGAATGAAATACTTGAAAATTTGACGTGTTAGTGAACAAAAATGTCCAAAAATTTTTAAAAATTTTTGGAAAGCTTACCAAGTCAGTAGATAAAATTCTAGAAAATTTGACTTGTTAGTAAAAAAAAATTTTCGAAATTTTTGTCATGGCATAATTACGAATTTTCCGTGTTCCACGTAAAGGAAAACATGAACCTCTCGAAGACCAGCTTACTTTAGTGACGACCCATTTCCCGTTCCGCATTGCCTTGTTGGTCACCCTGAGTCGACCGTGGATGGCATTCGGCGAAGGGTTCTCCTTGAACCGGTCGACCAAGTAGCGGTTGAGGGCAAAAGGGTTGACTACGTTGTCGTCGTCGATTTTGGCAATCCAGGGCACGTCCACGCAGTTGTACTTCACCCACGTCATCCAGGCTATGGTCTTGTAGGTGAGGTTCCTGCCAGGGAGAATGGAAATTAGTGGCATGTGGTTGACTGGTTTTCGGTATTTATTATTATTATTATTATTATTATTATTATTATTATTATTAAGATAAACCCTATTCGTATGGAACAATCCTACATGGGCCACTGATTTGAAACTCAATCTTCCAAAGAATGTGGTGCTCTTTAGGAAGTAAGAGAAGGTATGGGGAGATACAGAAAGAAGAGATCTCACTTATTAAAAAGAAAAAGTAAATGAATAAATTTGTAAATAGATAAAAATGTAATCTGGCGGACCAGTGGCTATGGTGATGAGGATGCTGAATAGCAGACCGAAATCTTAATGAAAGCTTATAAAATTCATCGCTTTTTCCTTCTGTTGGGCATATTTCTTATTGCATGTTTTATAAATGAAACCTCTCTTTCCCCCTTTTTGATAAATTAAATATTTCATCACGGTAGACATATTTCACATTGTATGTCTCTTATAAATAACAAGTAAATGCGCCGAAGTTTCTTCAGCGCAATCGAGTTTTCTGTACAGCCGCTATCTTTCGGTGCTCTCGGTACAATGCTGTGGGAGCCGCGGCCCATGTAACTTTAATTACTGCTCGGTGGTGTCCTATCCTATATCGTTGCCAGAAGCACGATTATGGCTAACTTTAACCTTAGATCAAATAAAAACAAATGAGGCTAGAGGGCAGCAATTTGGTATGTTTGATGATTGAAAGGTGGATGATCAACATATCAATTTGTAGCCCTCTAGCCTCAGTAGTTTTTAAGATATGAGGGCGGTCAGAAAAAGTGCGGACAGAAAAAAGTGCGGACGGACAGGCAAAGCCGGCACAATAGTTTTCTTTTCAGAAAACTAAAACCTCAGTCCCCCTGAGCCCCTCTCTACCGGATGATTTGATTTCTTGTATACGGATGGAAATCCATGAATGACATTCATTTTATTCGAAATCTGGGATCAGATGAGAGCTTATTAAAACTAACAGGGTAAAATAACGAACCCGCCAGGGGAAACTGGTGTTAAAGTATTTTAAATTGTACATCGCCCTGAAACTAGGCAATGCTTGCGATGCTGAGACACACCAGTGATGCTGTTAACCCGTTTTCCTTTTAAACTTTTAAAGGTGTGTGATCCGCATATCGTAGTGTTGTCTATAGTTTTATTTATTTCATTATTTGTTTATTTTTCGTTCATTCTGTGAACCATGTTCTATTTTTATTTCATTTTTGTATTCACGTGTTGATTTACTGCGGAATTTTTGGACCATGGTAACCGGTATTTCTCGGTATTATTACTGAACTCTTCGAGGCTGCGTGAGCCACGCTCTTAGATATCCTGCTTTGGTACCACGTGAGCAACATTCCTTCAATATTCCCACAAATTTTTCTGGGAGCCGTAAGAGTATTCTTGATTCTTAATGCCCTATGAACTACTTAGCATTGATTCTAACCGTGACTGCCATGCAAACTGCATTCCTGCGTATGTATTTTCTTTCCATTGCAGAATATGATCCATTTTCCTCGGTATTATTGATAGTTTTGGGGTTAGTGAGACTATGTGCCACAGTATCACTCATGGTTTTTGGGGCGTAAATGTGATAAGTTTCAAGATTTCTTTTTCATTACTAAAACCGGCTACATTCAAGTTTCAAGATTTCTTTTTCATTACTAAAATCGGCTACATTCTTTGGTAAACAGAATCTTTTTGGCCAGTTTTGTTATTTATCATCGTCATCACGTCTGAAAGCGTTCAGGGGTAGTGTACATTGCCTACATTTTTGGGGCAGTGTAAAAGTAATTATACTGAAAGGCTACTTTAAAACAGAAATTTTGCTTACCAATTTTCGACCATGTCTGCCATTTTCTGTACACCTGCATTATGAGATCTGTCTTGGACGACATTGTATCAGGTGGGACAGATGGAAGCCGCCCAATTCAGGTGTAACGAGAGCTCAAGGTATATTTTGAAAGAAATGTGAAAATGATCTGTCTTTCGGTCGTTGTTGCACTGAAGCGTACCTTTTTTCCTCGTGGTTGAGAAGAGCAGCTCAGGAACATTTTAATATTGCTCTTGCTTGCTGACTTACGGTAGGCTTCATGTGTGGTCCAACTCCGCAGATTTATTTCTGATTCTCGCTCGTGCAGAGACATTCGAGGACTCACAAGACTCACAAGACCCACGCATATTATAAGTCAAATTCTGTCATAACATTCAGATAATGAACAAGTCTTTCATTTTCCCGCAATATATCCAGAACTCGTTACCTCATCGCTGGTAATAATTTTAAGAGGACAACAACTGCCAGGAACTAAAAGGTCAACTCCTCCCCTAACCTACTATCTCAGATTTCAAGATGGGTTACTACAGCTATCTTAGTGTTATCAAAGTCATGAAGCCGTGTTTCAGCAGCAGCTAATATATCCAAAGACCTCTCACTTATGAAATTATTTTTTAGTGCTGTATTACCAGCTGACTGAATATTTACAAATTCGTAATTCAAGACATTAATGTTTGTATCCATGATCAGTATTCACTTGTCAAAAAATCTTCAGCAGAGGAAAAGAGAACTGCTCACAGAAATGCCGTAGTTGATAGACTTTCTTTGTAGCCTTACTGCATGATAACGACAGTATTAACAATGAAATCTTTTGGGCAAATGGCAGTCCCCAAACCCAAGTGCACTGGAACTCAACTCGAGGTCTGTTGGCAAATTATTCATCAGGAATTTAGTCAGTGAATTTAAGTTGAACGGACAGAGAAATTTTTTTTTTCTCGTAGGTGGTGGTAACGGTGGCAATGATTTAGGTGATGTTTTGAAACTATTGTTCGCTTTTCGTGGTCCTACTGGATTTCAAATGTCGCTGTTCAGTGTTCGTTCTTGAAAATTTTCAAGGCGAAAATTGGGAGAATCTGTATTAATTAAAATATGAAAACAGCAGTCAAACTGTGGAGTTCTGTGGAGTTATGAGTAATAGGCAGTGTAAATAAAGTTACGATACACGTCCAACTTTACAGTCCAACGCTGTTACTGTTCTTAAGCCATCTGCATATCAGTTAAATAATAATCCTTTCTGCTTGTGATCTTTACACTTAGTTACAGGAACAAAATGTATGCATAAACAGACTGCATAGTCATAACATCCTGCCTCTGCGTCCCCCGATTTCGGAAAACCTCACGTCTCTTCGTTAGCAAGTTTTGTTTTCTCTTTTTTTTTTTATTCTTGAATTCTTATGTCCTCCAGGCGAGATAAGGCCATTGGGTTGCCAGTCCAATCGAGCTATGTTATTAATTACTCTTCATTTAATTTTCTTTATTATGAAAACTTTGATGGATTATCTTCTGTTTCTCGGCCTTTCATTTTTAGTTTTCTGTAAAAGAAAACTATTGAGATGGCAATTTTTCTGTCCGTCCGCACTTTTTCTGTCCGCCCTCAGATCTTAAAAACTACTGAGGATAGAGGGCTGCAAATTAGTATGTTGATCATCCACCCTCCAATTATCAAACATACCAAATTGCAGCCCTCTAGCCTCAGTAGTTTTTATTTTATTTAAGGTTAAAGTTGGCCATGGTCGTACGTCTGGCAGCGCTATGGTTGCCAACAACACATGCCACCACCATAGGGCCGTGGCTGGAAGTTTCCGGGGCTGCGGCTGAGTGTCATGGTCCGTGGCTGAGAGTTTCATACAGCATTATACGCTGTACAGAAAACTCGATTGCGCCGAAGTTTCTTCTGCGCATTTTTTACTTGTTTAGGTTCGCACATATGTATGGTCTTCAAATAGATTTTTTCTACGCAGACATACCGCGGGTATCTACCAAGTATTAGGGGTTTATTTCATCTTTTGAAAAATTTACACCTCCCAGTTTAGACCCCGCCATATTCTCGGTACAACGGAGTTCCTTTATTCAGAGGAAAATTTCCTTTCCCTGAGAAACTTTGATTGTTAAACAGCTGTCATTTTCCTCCGGGTTTTGTGTGATCTCTCACCTGTAGGAGTCGATAAAATTATATTGAATGATGTCCTGGTACTGCGTTATCTCTTCTTCGACGGCCTGCTGAAGAGTCTCGTTTGTGGTGGCACCCAGGACGAATATCGCCCTGTTGAGGAAAGAGTCTTTTTAAACAAATAAATATATGGCTTTTATGACAGCACATACAGAAATGGATAAAGATGTAAGTATTCAAATGTCAGATCGTTGAGATGTATGTGGATGGAGTAGGTGATGAACAGTCTGTTTTCGTCTGCAAATAAAAGTAAGTCGGTTCTGAAAATGAAGAGAGATACTGGTTTCCTTTGGTATTTCTGAAACTCCTACACGCAATTCTTTATAAATCTTTTGAGGGCATGCTACTGATGAGCTTTAAGTCTAAGCGTGTAAGGAAGAATAATTCAAAGCTGATAAAATATATAATTATTATAGTTCTGTTCCACACGTGATTTTGTGTTGATTATTCTATGTGTGTGTAAATATGTATATGTATGTATGGTTGCATTATATAATATATATAATATATATAATATATATAATATATATATATATACATATAATATATATATTATACATATAAATTACTTTAAAGACTAAAAATATGTGTGCAGCATGGGAAACACTTGGCCACAAATATTTTAACATAATTAAAACTAAAAATATTTTATGCTTCCTGAGTGATTAGAACATTTTTCTCGTATTTGGAATTATTGAAAAATTTCAATTTGCTCGGCGACCAGTATGCAAAGATCATTCCAAACATTCACATTTAAAAAATAACAAAAACAATTTGCGGGGTCAAAATAAGCAGTTGACTTATAATACTGTATAATTGGTGCCGTAAAGCAAAGCATAGCATAAAGTTTTAAAGCTTTGATAGGAAAACATGACAACCCGACAAATTTTATACAGTTCCTATTAGTAGTATGTTTACAAAACTTCGGGTCACTGTCCCGATTAGCCAAATAAGCAGTGTGTCAGTATCTGAATGGGCCACCACCATTGGAAGCTCTTCTACAGTGGCATATAAGCTGTAGTCTTTTATTTCCTCTGCAGCTATTTCAGGCTAAATGACAAAATTTATACGTCTTTCAAAGAAATAGGATGTTAATTTTTTGCAATGTAAATTGTGCATTGTGTGTGACGTCAGTCCTTAAAACTTATGTTTTTGAAATGATGATCATGAGTCGAAGTTTACTTATATATTTATAAGAAACATAGTGTACACACACATACACACACACACACACACACGAACCATTACCTGATTTTAGTCAACTTATAATAGCTGGGATTGGCCCAGGTATTGCGAATGAGTTCCCTCTGCTGAGTGTTTGGGATGGCCGAGAACACTACGGCCAGAATGAAAGGGTCGCTCTTGTTGCAGATCTGTAGGTGAGAGAGGTCCTGGAGCCATTCCACTCCCGCCGGAATCGAGTTCACGGTCGGGCCCGTCAGACTCACGTTGTCGTACAGGTGGACGAATCTGTCGGAGGAGAGCAGCGTAGTCATTGTCGAATTGAAGAAAATCACGTGGTTTTCGGTGAGTCATAGAGGGGATCGCGGCACTTCAGGTACTCGTCAGTTCATCAACGGGATCAGGAAAATTCATTTGTTGTTTTTGTCATTGATTGGTTTTGGACAATTGAGGTATTCGAATGTTTGGTCTTAAAAGAGTTGGGACAATAGAGGTATTCGAATGTTTGGTCTTAAAAGGGTTGGGACAATAGACGTATTCGAATGTTTGGTCTTAAAAGGGTTGGGACAATAGACGTATTCGAATGTTTGGTCTTAAAAGGGTTGGGACAGTTGAGGTAATCGAATGTTTGGTTATTTGGGACAATTGAGGTATTTGAATATTTGGTCATTAATGAGGTTAAAATCAACAGGATTGGGACAACTGAGGTATTCGAATGTTTGGTCTTAAAATGGTTGGGACAATTAAGGTATTCGAATGTTTGGTCATTAATGGGATTAAAATTAACGGGATTGGGACAGTTGAGGTAGTCGAATATTTTTTCATTAATGTGATTAAAAAGATCCAACTATTCAAATATTTAGTCATTAATGTGATAAAAAAATTCATGTGTCGTCCAGTCATGAGTTGGATTTGTTAAAGTTGCTTATATTTGTAGTCATTGCCGTCCCAATTCAGGTATTCGAATGTAGAGTCATTAACAAGATTTCAAACATTCAAATGTTCATCGAGTCATTAATGGGATTAGGGCAACTGACATATTTGTTTATGTATTACCAGGAATAGGATACTTCAGGGTATTCATTCTAGTAATAACAGGGTTAGGATACTTCAGGTGTTCTTTTTAATATGGACAGGAATAGGACAATTGAAGTATTATTTTATGCATTAACAGCGATAGGACACTTGAGGTATTCGTTCAAGTATTAACAAGAATAGGACAATTAAGGTATTCTTTTATGTTTTAACAGGAATAGGACAATTGAGGTATTCATTTATGTATTAACAGGAATAGGACAGTTGAGGTATTCGTTCATGTATTAACGGAAATAGGACAATTGAGGTATTCATTTATGTAATAACAGGAACAGGACAATTGAGGTGTTCGTTCATGCATCATAAGGAATAGGACAATTGAGGTATTCGTTATGTATTAACAGAACTAGGACAATTGAGGTATTCATTTATGTATTAACAGGAATAGGACACTTCGGTATTCATTTATGCATTAACAGGAATAGGGCAATTAAGGTATTCGTTCATGTATTAACAGGAATAGGACACTTCGGTATTCGTTTATGTATTAACGGGAATAGGACAATTGGGGTATTCATTTATGTATTAACAGGAATAGGACACTTCGGGATTTATATATGTATTAACAGGAATAGGACACTTCAGTATTCGTTCATGTATTATCAGGAATAGGGCAATGAAGGTATTAGTTCATGTATTAACAGGAATAGGACACTTCGGTATTCGTTTATGTATTAACGGGAATAGGACAATTGAGGTATTCATGTATTTACAGGAATAGGACAGTTAAGGTATTCGTTCATGTATTAACAGGAATAGGACAATTAAGGTATTCTTTCATGTATTGACGAGAATATGACACTTCGGTATTCATCCATGTATTAACAGGAATAGGGCAATTGAGGTAATTGTTAATGTATTAACATGAATAGGACACTTCGGTATTCATTTTTGTATTAACAAGAATAGGCCAAGTGAGGTATTCGTTCTTGTATTGACGGGAATAGGACACTTCGGTATTCATTTATGTATTAACAGGAATAGGACATTTAAGGTATTGTTCATGTATTAACAGGAATAGGACAATTGAGGTATTCGTTCATGTATTAACAGGAATAGGACAACGGAGGTATTCGTTCATGTATTAACGGGAATAAGACACTTCGTTATTCATTTATGTACTAACAGGAATAGCACAATTAAGGTATTCATTCATGTATTAACAGGAGTAGGACACTTCGATATTCATTTATGTATTAACAGGAATAGGACAATTAAGGTATTCAGTCATGTATTAACAGGAATAAGACAGTTCGTTATTCAGTAATGTATTAACAGGAATAGGACAATTGAGGTATTCGTTCATGTATTAACAGGAATAGGACAATTGAGGTATTCGTTCATGTATTAACAGAATAGGACAAATCAGGTATTCGTTCATGTATTAACGGGAGTAGGACACTTCGGTATTCATTTATGTATTAACAGGAATAGGACAACGGAGGTATTCGTTCATGTATTAACGGGAATAAGACACTTCGTTATTCATTTATGTATTAACAGGAATAGCACAATTAAGGTATTCATTCATGTATTAACAGGAATAGGACACTTCGATATTCATTTATGTATTAACAGGAATAGGACAATTAAGGTATTCGGACATGTATTAACAGGAATAAGACAGTTCGTTATTCAGTAATGTATTAACAGGAATAGGACAATTGAGGTATTCGTTCATGTATTAACAGGAATAGGACAATTGAGGTATTCGTTCATGTATTAACAGGAATAGGACAATTGAGGTATTCGTTCATGTATAAAAAAGAATAGGACAGTTAAGGTATTCGTGTATGTATTAACAGGAATAGTACATTTCGGTATTCATTTATATTAACAGGAATATGAAAGTTGGGGTATTCGTTCATGTATTAAAAGGAATAGAACAATTGAGGTATTCGTTCATGTATTAACAGGAATAGGACAATTGAGGTATTCGTTCATGTATTAACAGGAATAGGACAATTGAGGTATTCGTTCATGTATAAACAAGAATAGGACAGTTAAGGTATTCGTGTATGTATTAACAGGAATAGTACATTTCGGTATTCATTTATATTAACAGGAATAGGAAAGTTGGGGTATTCGTTCATGTATTAAAAGGAATAGGACAATTGAGGTATTCGTTCATGCATTAACAGGAATGGAACAATTAAGGTATCTGTTCATGTATTAACAGGAATAGGACACTTCGGTATTAATTTATGCATTAAGATGAATAGGACAATTGAGCTATTCGTTCATGTATTAACGGGAATAGGACAATTAAGGTATTCGTTCATGTATTAAAAGGATTAGGACAGTTAAGGTATTCGTTCATGTATTAACAGGAGTAGGACACTTCGTTGTTCATTTATGTATTGACAGGAATAGGACAATTGAGGTATTCGTTCGTGTATTAACAGGAATAGGACACTTCGGTATTAATTTATGTATTAACAGAAATAGGACAATTAAGGTATTCGTTCATGTATTAACAGGAATAGGACACTTCGGTATTCATTTATGTATTAACAAAAATAGGACAATTAAGATATTCGTTCATGTATTAACACAGGGGTTTTCAACCCGGGGTACGCCAGGGGTACGCCAAGGGTCAGTTAGGGGGTACGCTCTCCCCACGGGTGTTAGGGTTAGGGGCCTGGCCGCCCACTGACTGCATAGCCACAGGTAAATAATTATCAACAATTTTCTTTATTTTTATGAAATTCTTTGTGTTTACAATATTGTTGGTTATGTCAGGAGAGTTGTGTATTTACTTCCCTTCAGTATAGTACTTGCAAATATACACAATGGAATATTTTTCTGCGTTTGTTTTGTTTTCTACTTTATACAAAGTGATAGGGGTACATTATTGACATTAAAAATACCCAAAATGGTACGTGGGGAGAAAAAGGTTGAAAACCCCTGAAGAATAGGACACTTCGGTATTTATTTATGTATTAACAGGTATGGAACAATTGAGGTAATTCGCTCAAGTATTAACAGGAATAGGACACCTCGGTATTCATTTATGTGCTAATATGAATAGGACAATTGACGTATTCGTTCATGCATTAGCAGGAATTAGACACTTCGGTATTCATTTATGTATTAACAGGAGCAGGACAATTAAGGTATTCGTTTATGTATTAACAGGAGTAGGACAATTAAGGTATTTGTGTATTAACAGGCGTAGAACAATTAAGGTATTTATGTATTAACAGTAGGACAATTAAGGTATTCATTTATATATTAACAAGAATAGGCAATTAAGGTATTCATTTATGTATTAACAGGAGTAGGACAATTAAGGTATTTATGTATTAACAGGAGTAGGACAATTAAGGTTTTTATGTATTAACAGGAAATAGGGCAATTAACGTATTCATTTATGTATTAACAGGAGTAGGTCAATTAATGTATTTATGTATTAACAGTAGGACAGTTAAGGTATTCAGTTATGGATTAACAGGAGTATGACAATTGAGGTGTTCATTTATGTCTTAACAGGAGTAGGGCAATTAAGGTATTTATGTATTAACAGGAGTAGAACAATTAAGGTATTCATATATGTATTAACAGGAGTAGGGCAATTAAGTTATTTATGTATTAACAGGGGTAGGACAATTAAGGTATCCATTTATGTATTAACTGGAAAAGGACAATAAAGGTATTCATATATGTATTAACAGGAATATGACAATTAAGGTATTCATTTATGTATTAACAGGAATAGAACAATTAAGGTATTCGTTCATGTATTAAGAGGAATAGGACACCTCAGTATTCATTTATATATTAACAGGAATAGGACAATTGAGGTATTCGTTGATGTATTAACAGAATAGGAAAAAGGTATTCAGTTAACATGAATAGTAAATGTATCCGTTCATGTATTAACAGGAATAGGACAATTGAGGTATATGTATTAACAGGAATAGGACATGAATATATATATTAACAGGAATAGGACAATTGAATGTATGTATTAACAGGAAAAGGACAGTTAAGGTATTCATGTATATAAATAGGAAAATTAATGTATCAGGGATAGGACAATTGAGGTATTCGTTCATGTATTAACATTAACAGGGCACTTCGGTATTCATTTATATATTAACAGGAATAGGACACTTAAGATATTCGTTTATGTATTAACAGGAAAAGGACAGTTAAGGTATTCGTTCACATATTATCATGAATAGGACAATTAATGTATTCGTTCATCTATTAACATGAGTAGGACAATTAAGGTATTCGTTCATGTATTAACAGGAATAGGGCATTTCGGTATTCATTTATATATTAACAGGAATAGGACAGTTAAGGTATTCGTTCATGTATTAACAGGAATAGGACTCTTCGATATTTATTTATGTATTGGCAGGAATAGGACAATTGAGGTATTCGTTCATTTATTAACAGGAATAGGACAACTAAGGTATTCGTTCATGTATTAACAGGAATAGGACACTTCAGTATACATTTATATATTAACAGGATTAGGACAATTGAGGTATTCATTCTTGTATTAACAGGAATAGGACAGTTGGGGTATTCATTTATGTATTAGCAGAAATAGGACAATTGAGGTATTCGTTCATATATTAACAGGAATATTACAGTTAAGGTTTTCATTCATGTATTAATAAGAACAGGACACTTCGGTGTTCATTTATATATTAACAGGAATAGGACAATTCAGGTATTCGTTCTTGTATTAACAGGAATGGGACAATTAAGGTATTCATTCATGTATTAACAGGAATAGCACAATTAAGGTATTCGTTCATGTATTAACAGGGATATGACACTTCTGTATTCATTTATGTTTGAACAGGAATAGGACAGTTGAGGTATTCGTTCATATATTAACAGGAATGGGACACTTCAGTATTCATTTATTTATTAACAGGAATAGGACAACTGAGGTATTCGTTCATGTATTAACAGGAATAGGAGGAATAGGACACTTCAGTATTCATTTATGTATTAACAGGAATAGGACAATTATGGTGTTCGTTCATGTATTAACAGGAATAGAACAGTTAAGGTATTCCTTCATGTATTAACAGGAATAGGACACATCGGTATTCATTTATGTATTAACACGAATAGGACAATTGGGGTATTTTTTCATGTATTAACAGGAATATGACACTTCTGCATTCATTCGTGTATTAACAGTAATAGGACAATTGAGGTATTCATTCATGTATTAAAAGGAATAGGATAATCAAGGTATTCTTTCATGCAATAACAGGAATAGGATACTTCGGTATTAATTTATGTTTTAAGAGGAATAGGACAACTGAGGTATTCGTTCATGTATTAAGAGGAATAGGACAATTGAGGTATTCGTTCATGTATTAACAGGATCAGGACAATCGAGGCATTCGTTCATGTTTTAACAGAAATAGGACAATTAAGGTATTCGTTCACATATTAACATGAATAGGACAATTAATGTATTCGTTGATGTATTAACAGGAATAGGACAACTAAGGTATTCGTTCAAGTGTTAACAGGAATAAGACCATTAACGTATTCGTTCATGTATTAACAAGAATAGGAAATTTTAATTTATTCGTTCATTTATTAACAGGAATAGGTCACTTTAGTATTTATTTATGTATTAACAGGAATAGGACAATTGAGGTATTCGTTCATGTATTAACAGGAATAGGACACTTCTGTATTCATTTATGTATTAACTGGAATAGGACAATTAAGGTATTCGTTCATGTATTAACAGGAGTGGGACACTTTGGTATTTATTTTTTATGTATTAACAGGAATAGGACAATTGAGGTATTCAGTAATTTATTAACAGGAATAGGACACTTTGGAATTCATTTGTGTATTAACAGGAATAGGATATTTGAGGTATTTGTTCACGTATTAACAGGAATAGGACAATTAAGGCATTCGTTCATGTCTTAACAGGAACCAGACACATCGGTATTCATTTATGTATTAACAAGAGTAGGACAATTAAGGTATTCAGTTATGTATTAACTGGGGTAGGACAATTAAGGTATTTATGTATTAACAGGATTAGGACAATTAAGGTATTTATGTATTAACAGGATTAGGACAATTAAGGTATTCATTCATGATTAACAGGAGTAGGACTATTAAGGTATTCATTTATGTATTACCAGGAGTAGGGCAATTAAGGTATTTATGTATTAACAGTGGTAGGACAATTAAGATATTCGTTCAAGTATTTACAATAACCAGACACTTCGGTAATCATTTATTTATTAACAGCAGTAGGACAGTTAAGGTATTCATTTATGTATTAACAGGAGCAGGACAATTAAGGTATTCGTTCATGTATTTACAGGAATCAGACACTTCGGTATTCATTTATGTATTAACAGGAGTAGGACAGTTAAGGTATTCATTTATGTAATAACAGGAGTAGGACAATTAAGGTATTTATGTATTAACAGGAGTAAGACAATTAAGGTATTTATGTATTAACAGGAGTAGGACAATTAAGGTATTTATGTATTTACAGGAATAGGACAATTAAGGTATTCATTTATGTATTACCAGGAGTAGGGCAATTAAGGTATTTATGTATTAACAGTAGTAGGACAATTGAGGTATTCGTTCATGTATTTACAGGAATCAGACACTTCGGTATTCATTTATGTATTAACAGGAGTAGGACAATTAAGGTATTCTTTTAAGCATTAACAGGAGTAGGACAATTAAGGTATTCATTTTTTATTAACAGGAGTAGGACAATCAAGGTATTCATTTATTTATTAACAGGAGTAGGACAATTGAGGTATTCATTTATATATTTACAGGACGACACTTTGCTAAGTATTCAATTATTGTATTTATAGGATGAGACAGTTCAGGTATTCATGTATGCATTAACAGAAATGGAACACTTCAAGTATTCTTTTATGCATTAACAGTAATATGATACTTCGAGTATTTGTTTATCTATTAACAGGAATAGGGTAATTTAGGTATTCATTTATGTGTTAACAGGAATAGGACAGTTGCGGTATTTTTTTTTTTTTATATATTAACAGGAAGACACTGGTCGATATTCGATGATATATTAACAGGAATATGACAGTTCAGGAATTCGTTTATTTATTATCAGGACTGTGACAGTTCCAGTACTCGATTGTGTAATAACAGGAATAGGACGGTTGAGAATTCGTTAACGTATTAACACGAATAAGATAGTTCAGGTATTCATTAACATATTAACACGAATAAAACGGTTCAGGTATTCATTAACGTATCAACACGAATAAGACGGTTCAGGTATTCATTAACGTATTAACACGAATAAGACGGTTCAGGTATTCATTTACGTATTAACAGGAATAAGACGGTTCAGGTATTCATTAACGTATTAACAGGTGTAGGATGGTTGAGGTATTCATTAACGTATTAACAGGAATAAAACGGTTCAGGTGTTCCTTTATTTATTGACAGGAATTAGAGCTGAAATAATAATAATAAAAAAAAACTCTCCTGCACATCACGACTAGAGGCCATTATGTTTCGCACGTCGTAAACACAGATGTATAATTTTTCGCGCACACAGTCTGAACACAAGCTAACCAGGTAACGACTTAATGGTGATTATAACCGATGCCTCATATGATTATCCACCACTGGCCAGAGATTCGTTCTTCATCACTTATATTCGTTGGCAGTCCTGAATTCATGATAAAAGTTAAGTATACCTTAGTTTGACCAGACCACTGAGCTGATTGACAGCTCTCCTAGGGCTGGCCCGAGGATTAGACTTATTTTACGTGGCAAAGAACCAATTGGTTACCTAGCTAAGGGACCTACAAATTATTGTGGAATCCGAACCACATTATAGCGAGAAATGAATTTCTATCACCAGAAATAAATTCCTCTAATTTTTCATTGGTCAGCCGGAGAATCGAACGCACGCCCAGCAAAGTGCTAGCCGAGAACGATATCGACCCGTCTAACGAGGGACTGTGAATGAATTCATGATAAAATATTTGTCATCCTGAATGGTACGATAAAATTATATTTTTTTTTGGTAAAGTTAAGTCAGCTTTGATTAAATTCTGATTGTAATACTATTAAAAATGCAAAATATTGTATTTTTTCTCTAATAAAAAGTTACACATTTAATAAGAAACCTGACGAGAACGTAACTATGAACGCCATATGGAATTAGAATCATAACGAAAATGCAATCGAGAATTCAGTATGTAAGAAATCTTTGATTCAAATCTCTTTTCTTATGGGGTTGTTTCACTGGTAATAGAAGGATTTAAGCAGGCCTTTTTCTTTTTAGTTTTGGCTAACTTCTCTCCTCACCACACTTCCTGTCCTTCCCCTCCCTCTTAAATTTTCTTGGTATACTTTCCCGACAGTCGGTAACCGTCTTGTTAGTGCGGCGTCAGATTTGTAAGAAAACTATGTGATGATCGGATGCTCAATTCATTCTGTGATTCTGTGTGAAGTTCCAGATTACTTCTGTTGTCGAGTTCGAAGTTCCTCGCTGGGAGAGTCGGTAGAGTTGTCGGCTAGCACTCGCTAGGCCTGAGTTCGAGTCTCCGGCCGGCTAATGAAGAATTAGAGGAATTTATTTCTGGTGATAGAAATTCATTTCTCGCTGTAATTTGGTTCGGATTCCACAATAAGCTGTAGGTCCCGTTGCTAGGTAACCAATTGGTTCTTAGCCACGTAAGATAAGTCTATTCCTTCGGGCCAGCCCTCTCTAGGAGAGCTGTTAATCAGCTCAGTGGTCTGGTGAAACTAAGGTATACTTTTTTTGTCGAGTTCGAAAGAGCTTACCTTAGTTAACTCCTGTTAGATTAACATCGATGACATTTCTCTCTCTCTCTCTCTCTCTCTCTCTCTCTCTCTCTCTCTCTCTCTCTCTCTCTCTCTCGTAATTAATCCGAAGATTTATTTTTTGAATGCGGATGGTCTCAGGTGAGTAATTACTTGAAAAGAAAGGCAGGAAAACGGTGAGCGCGTGGGATGGAATAGAAATTGAGAAAGTGAATAGAGGCCAAAAGAAAAGGCATAGAAGGAAGTGGGGTAGGAACTAGGAATAGAGTCGTGGGAGGGGCATAGAACTGATTCAACACTATACAGGAGGGAAGAAGGTCGAAGGTATAAACTGTGACACCTCTGTTTTTCCCAGGCAGGACAAAACCAAACCTCCATTCGCTGTTCAAGAATGAAGTAATCCACAGTTCCCATTGGATGTTCTAAGATGGCCATTGTGATACCACACTTTTTTTTATGCCTTTTAGATTTCTGTAAAAGAAAACTATTGTGACGGCTTTGTTTGTACGTCCGCACTTTTTCTGTCCGCCCTCAGATCTTAAAAATTGCTGAGGCTGGAGGGCTGCAAATTGATATGTTGATCATCCACTCTCCAATTGTCAAACATACCAAATTACAGCCCTCTAGCCTCAGTAGTTTTTATTCTGTTTAAGGTTAAAGTTAGCCATAATCGTACTTCTGGCACCGCTACAGGTACCAACAACGCAGGCCACCACCGGACCGAAGCTGAGTTTCATGGGCCGCTGCTAAGAGTTTCATGGGCAGTGCTGAAAGTTTCATGCAGCATTATACGCTGTGCAGAAAACTCGATTGCGCCGAAGAAACTTCGGTGCATTTTTTACTTGTTTTACATAATATTGCAATTAAGATAAGATAATACCACAGTGATACGAGCAAGGCGCTACCCAAAAGCACTGACATAAGACAGACACTGCGTGCTTGCAGTTGCATTACATATTTTACAGGCGATTCGTTGGAAGTCTAAAAAAAAACACTGATTAAGTTGGGTCAATCTCTCCCACATAGTGACAAGTATCGCTGTATTTTCAGTATGTCGGCTAGTATTAGTATAGGTATTCCAGTATTTGTAGCAGTGGTAATGATGGCGTTATAGCATTTCAAGTC
Organism: Macrobrachium rosenbergii; assembly: GCF_040412425.1. NCBI lineage: Eukaryota > Metazoa > Arthropoda > Malacostraca > Decapoda > Palaemonidae > Macrobrachium > Macrobrachium rosenbergii. The sequence goes on from NC_089747.1 coordinate 16,061,753, forward strand.
CATTGTTTTAGTATCTTTGATTTGATGCCAGTAGTAGTTGTAATAGTCTTTCATTATGGTTAGTTTGAATCTCTTATTATTATTATTATTATTATTATTATTATTATTATTATTATTATTATTATTATAGTAGTGCTAGTAGTAAAGGGGGAGATATTGTTAGCCCTTTCTGTATGGTTATTCATTGAAATTTCTTTATGATATTAATATTAGTAATGAAAATTTTACTAACTCTAATCGTAGATTGGCTTGATGTTTATTGCTGTGAAACTGATTACAGGCGCATTTTATGATTCAGTCAATAACAGTGATGAATACAGTAATGGTCTCCTATTTTGAACATTGTACCTGTTGGTATTTTGGTTAGAAAATGGTTAAGAAACACACCGGTATAAGTGTTCGTGTTAATTTATACTCGGTCAAGAATTCTCAATTTTCTTCTCGGCTAATTTTATGTATTTTAACGGAAGAGAGTGGAGTGTAATGTGTTGGAAATTCTTCATTAGTAAAAGAAATGTAGAGCAGTGAAGTTTAATTAGCAGAGGGAGAATTTAAGTTGACTGAGAGCTTATAAGTGGCAATATTGTGTTGTTAAGATTTTTTCTTTAATTGTAAATAACTTACATCTTGGACTTTAGGTAAATGACGCTTCACGTTGTATACTTTCTGAATAATTAGATATTCCTTTTAAATTTTTATTATTAATGGCATTTTACTTTTGTGACACAGCAATTCTTTTATTTGCCATCAGCGGCCTCCCCCGTAGGGACACCAGGTTGTATTTTCAGTACACCAGTCAAGCAACTGCAATTGCTTCTGATCTCCCAAATGTTCTACATGATTGTTGTGCATGCAGTTTAGTGTTTTCCTTTCCCCTTGGTTTGGTCGTCAGTGTTGCTCAGGTGTCCTGAAAATTTGCATTCAGTCAACCAGTCAGTTTATAGGCATCTTGGAAGTCATGAATAGCACCATACACCAAAGAAAGAAACAGTTGTAGAGAACCACAAACAACAACCCTGGAGAACCACAAACAACCCTCAATCAGGCCACGAATGCACGACGTAAGAAAAAAATAGAGGAGGGAAAAAAGAAAGATATGAAAGAGTGGGGACAGGGATCGGAAAATGTTACCGTTTCGACTCTGTTCTGGGACGTGGACGATCCGTGATGCGGATGGATGCGTTCCCTCGCATCGCGGATGAAATGGATGAGCCAGTGGGTCTATAAATAGGAATGGACGGAATTGTTAACTTGGATGAGAGGGCACATAAACGGGCAGGATTTTAACAACATTCACACAACACGTATCTTCCATGCAGTTGTTTGTGTATATATGAATATACATGTGTACTGTATATACAGTATATGTATATGAATATATATAATATATACATGTATATACAGTATATGTATATGAATATATATAATATATACATGTATATTCATACGTGTGTATATATATATATATATATGTGTATATATATATATATATATATATATATATATATATATAAATAATATATATATATATATATATATATATATATATATACATATATATATATGATTATTATCACTTTTGTACGTGATTCATTTATCACACATTACCACAGGTGAAAAATAAGAAACGGGGTGTAGGTCCTGACCGGTTTCGACTTTATTTCCAAGCCATTGACGAAGGACTGATACAGAGTGTGAGAAGTCACAAATATATATACTACAAGAACAGTACTGACGAACATACACAACCGTTAGAGGCTCCATATCCCCACTCAGGCTGGTGTCGAGGTAGGAGTGGCCTTTAAAACTCATTTGGCTAAAAATCACAATAGACTCTCAGGGGACATTGCTGATAAACAGACCATACCCCACCTCAGATCCACACCTGACAGGTGTCATGGAGGCGGAGTTTGGAAACTCATTAACATTACTACCCTCGTACTGTGTTTACAAATATGATAATCCTATTTTCATACATCTCTACTGCCTACCTTAAAGTTTAAACAATTTACAAATTTCTTTTGATATTAAAGGATCAAGTTTATACATCCCTTGACTGATATTCATATTATGGTTGTAACTTTCTTTTATGAAGCTAGATTCAATGATGTTCCTTTCCAGTGCATTATTAGAATATACAATCCTTTTTGCCCCTTCCCAGTTGATAGCATGATTGTTCTCACTAACATGTACAAATATACCACTGTTCCCTTGTGCATATCTCACACATTTCTTATGTTGTTCAATTCTTTTTTCCAGTGCTTTCCCGGTTTGGCCAATATAAAAGTTGTCACAAGACTTACACGGAATTTTATATACACACCCTTTAATATTGTCTGGGGAGTTCTTGATAAGTACATTTTTCATTGTTGTATTGTTCTTAAATGCGACATTAACACCAAAATTCTTAAGAAGATGAGGATATCTTTCATACTATTATTATAAGGCAGAACAAGCAAATTTTTTGTGTTGTAAGGTTCTTTCTGGTTTTGATACATAGTCTTTTTGCCGCTTCAAATGCACTGTTTAATACACTATCAGGATATTTCAATTTTTTGCCTGCATTCCTAATCTTATCTATTTCATCATCAATATATTCAGGGCTACATACCCGTAATGCTCTTAAAAACATAGATGAAAACACTGACTTTTTAACCTTATTGCTTTGTCCAGAATAGAAATGCACATTGAAGAAATATTAGTGGGTTTTCTATACACACTATATTTAAACCCACTACTATTTCTTCGTATGAGGACATCCAGAAACGGTAAGCACCCATCATTTTCCATTTCCATCGTGAATTTAATTGATGGTACTAATTGATTTAACTTAGCAAAAAGTTTTTACATCTTGGTTCCCTGGCCATACACAAATTATGTCGTCAACATACCTAAACCATGTCACATTATGTGGGATTATGTTGTTTAATATCTTTTCAAAAATTCCATATATAAGTTACTTAACACTGGGGATAGAGGGTTTCCCATTGCCATACCAAAATTTTGTGAGTAAAATTTACCATTAAATTCAAATTTACAATCTTTTACACATAATTTAATCAGTTCAATTAAAGTACTTTTAGAAAATGGGATATCCAGCTGTGTGTTCTCTAACAATTCAGATAAAAACGCCATCAGATCATCTATTACACCTTTGTGAATAGTGATACAACATCAAAACTTACAAGCCTGGATTCACTATTAATCTCTACACTATTTAGTTTATTTATCAGGTCCACATTATTCTTGATATTTGCATTTGAGATGGTACCTACTAATGGGTTGAGAATATCTACTAAGTACTTCGCTAGCTTGTATGATGCGGAACCAACTGAACTGATAATTGGCCTGGCAGGAAAGTTTGCTTTGTGAGTTTTTATTGTACCATACATGTATGGTAGCGATGGAGAGGTCACACACAACTTCTTTATAAGGCTTTCGTTACCTTTTAACAGGTTTTTCACTTTCTTATTGAAACCACTATTCACATTGTCTATCGGGTTCTTATTTAATTCTTTATATGTGTTATCATCACCTAAAAGATTTTGCATTTTTTTCTATATATTCACTTTTATTTAAAATTACAAGGGCGCCTGATTTATCTGCTTTTGTCATGTGTATATTTTTATCTTTTTTCAGTTCATTAATAGCAACCATAAATCTTTTGGGGACGTTTGTGGTGTCTGATTTTTTCATACTTCCATAAATCACTCCCTTAACCATGTTCACTTCTTCATTCGTTAAATCACTATATTTTTCCAAATTACACAGTCCTTTAGTTATTTCCACACTGTTCCTTCCGCCAGGAGATAAAGCAAAGTTTAAACCGTAGCCTAAGGCACTAGTTACATTTCTATCCAGCTGTTTGTTTGATAAGTTGACGACACATTCATGATTGGCGTTGTTGGTCCAAGGGCTTCTTTCAATCAACAGGTTCATTTTATTATCGTGTTTCCGTTTCAGTTTCCGATACACTTGATTCCTCATCTTCACATGACAATATTCACGTAGGGAATCTCTCCATCGCTACCATACATGTATGGTACAATAAAAACTCACAAAGCAAACTTTCCTGCCAGGCCAATTATCAGTTCAGTTGGTTCCGCATCATACAAGCTAGCGAAGTACTTAGTAGATATTCTCAACCCATTAGTAGGTACCATCTCAAATGCAAATATCAAGAATAATGTGGACCTGATAAATAAACTAAATAGTGTAGAGATTAATAGTGAATCCAGGCTTGTAAGTTTTGATGTTGTATCACTATTCACAAAGGTGCCAATAGATGATCTGATGGCGTTTTTATCTGAATTGTTAGAGAACACACAGCTGGATATCCCATTTTCTAAAAGTACTTTAATTGAACTGATTAAATTATGTGTAAAAGATTGTAAATTTGAATTTAATGGTAAATTTTACTCACAAAATTTTGGTATGGCAATGGGAAACCCTCTATCCCCAGTGTTAAGTAACTTATATATGGAATTTTTTGAAAGAAGATATTAAACAACATAATCCCACATAATGTAACATGGTTTAGGTATGTTGACGACATAATTTGTGTATGGCCAGGGAACCAAGATGTAAAAAACTTTTTGCTAAGTTAAATCAATTAGTACCATCAATTAAATTCACGATGGAAATGGAAAATGATGGGTGCTTACCGTTTCTGGATGTCCTCATACGAAGAAATAGTAGTGGGTTTAAATATAGTGTGTATAGAAAACCCACTAATATTTCTTCCTATGTGCATTTCTATTCTGGACAAAGCAATAAGGTTAAAAGTCAGTGTTTTCATCTATGTTTTTAAGAGCATTACGGGTATGTAGCCCTGAATATATTGATGATGAAATAGATAAGATTAGGAATGCAGGCAAAAATTGAAATATCCTGATAGTGTATTAAACAGTGCATTTGAAGCGGCAAAAAGACTATGTATCAAAACCAGAAAGAACCTTACAACACAAAAATTTGCTTGTTCTGCCTTATAATAATAGTATGAAAGATATCCTCATCTTCTTAAGAATTTTGGTGTTAATGTCGCATTTAAGAACAATACAACAATGAAAAAATGTACTTATCAAGAACTCCCAGACAATATTAAAGGGTGTGTATATAAAATTCCGTGTAAGTCTTGTGACAACTTTTATATTGGCCAAACCGGGAAAGCACTGGAAAAAAGAATTGAACAACATAAGAAATGTGTGAGATATGCACAAGGGAACAGTGGTATATTTGTACATGTTAGTGAGAACGATCATGCTATCAACTGGGAAGGGGCAAAAGGATTGTATATTCTAATAATGCACTGAAAGGAACATCATTGAATCTAGCTTCATAAAAGAAAGTTACAACCATAATATGAATATCAGTCAAGGGATGTATAAACTTGATCCTTTAATATCAAAAGAAATTTGTAAATTGTTTAAACTTTAAGGTTGGCAGTAGAGATGTATGAAAATAGGATTATCATATTTGTAAACACAGTACGAGGGTAGTAATGTTAATGAGTTTCCAAACTCCGCCTCCATGACACCTGTCAGGTGTGGATCTGAGGTGGGGTATGGTCTGTTTATCAGCAATGTCCCCTGAGAGTCTATTGTGATTTTTAGCCAAATGAGTTTTAAAGGCCACCCTACCTCGACACCAGCCTGAGTGGGGATATGGAGCCTCTAACGGTTGTGTATGTTCGTCAGTACTGTTCTTGTAGTATATATTTTGTGACTTCTCACACTCTGTATCAGTCCTTCGTCAATGGCTTGGAAATAAAGTCGAAACCGGTCAGGACCTACACCCCGTTTCTTATTTTTCACCTGTGGTAATGTGTGATATATATATATATATATATTGAAAAGTGTCCTGGTGAGTGCGCATAGTTTAAATTAATAAGGTCTCCTTCTAGAATTTAGAAGGATGGGCTGTGGAGAGAAGGAATAGTTAAATAGGCAATGAGATAAAATACGCTGCATACCATTAGTATTCCGCAAAGTCTAGAGAATATGTATTCCCTAGACCTTGGTGTTCCTTATCCCATTTTCTCCCAGCCCCATAACCTGATACGTCAGCAGTTACACGACCCACAAACTTTATCTTGACTTGCGTTTCTGTGTGGCAACAATGACTGATTGTATGAAGCCAGATTAGATTATGTAAGTGCAGTAGGCGGCCACGCCTTTGTGAGGCTGTGACGTAACGGTGTTTTGGGTCAGCCGCTTTCGCCTCTAGGGAAGTGTTGTGGTGTGTATGCTTATTATAATAATAATCTTTTATCATACAATTAAGTAGAGGACCTGATGTTACTTCTCTATTCGTTTAGATTTTATAATTATTTACCGTAAAAAATTATATATACAATGATTCATAAAAACCAAATTGCACAGAAAAAAAAACATTTTTGACAGACAAGTCTATTTTAAACAACTTTGAACCCATTTGGAGTTTGGTAATCATTGCATATACCAACAAGAAACAAGCTGATTCTAGTTGTATGAAATAATATACAGTCATCGTCATTGATGTTTTTTTTAAGAAAATTACGTCGGTGAGACCTATCGTCCACCTCACTAAGACTGATCAAGCTCTTGTGTACATAAGGGATTTCGGTTATAGCATTAACCTGGGGGTGCGATCACGCTGTTTTTAAGAGTTTCTGTTACTAAAGGTTCTCTGCAGCGTCGCTTCGGCCCCTAGCTGCAACCCGTTTCATTCCTTTTACTGTAACTCCATTCATATTATAATTCTTCCATCTTGCTATCCACCGTCTCCTAACAATTGTTTCATAGTGCAACAGCGAAGTTTTCCTCCCGTTTCACCTTTGTAATCTTTTACTCTCAATTTCCCTTCCAGCGCTGAATGACCTCATAGGTCCCAGCGCCTGGTCTTTGACCGGAACTCTGTATGAAGAATATCTGTCTTTTTATGAGGTTCTGAAATGTGGCGTTATCTATCAAACTGATAATATTAATATGTGAGGTAGAACTGATAATTGGATTATGTGGACGAGTTAGATTTACACCCTATCCTGAAGCAAGTGTTTCGGCTGATCAGTCCTCCAGGTTATGCACAAGTGCGCGCCAACAAGGGTTAAATCAGTTAAAGTTTTGGTCTTTTAGTAAATCACTGTATATAATCCCATCGAAGTCTTACTCCCTTCCTGTAAAAATTACCTTACACTTGTCAATTATATTGACTGAGCACTAAATTTTACTTGCGTGATTGCTTTTCAAATACATATACAAAGTTATAGTGAAATAATTACCTAGAAGGAATTTTCAGTACAGTTAAGCATTATAATCCCATCAGCACCACTTTCTATATTTATATCTCTATTCTCTGACAGATCATTGAAGATGACCCTTGAGTCTTTAGCACGGATTCCACGAAATGTTCATCGAGAAATAACAGTTTGTCACCATGCAAATATTTACGCATTCATGGTCATGCACTTTAGGCTACGCTTGAGAAAATTCATCTGTTTAACTTTTCTGGATAATGCGGTTGCACAGGCAGCAGGCACAGCGTGGAAACATGCCCTTCCACGAAGTAGATATACTTGCCAGATTTCCAGGCATCTAAAATTAAATTCATTGTTACAGGTTTCCCGTCTTTGCGTATAAGTCTGTAATTGTAAGACTTTCTCTGATTGTGCATGTCTGTCTGTAAGTGAATTACTTGGGTCTCTACTGGGTGTGGGTGTGTATGTGTTTTGTATATATTACGCATGTGTCTGCTTACCTCTTATGACTAGATAAAGGCACTCAAGCTTGCCCGTCTTGGTGCCTTACACGTAAAACGGAAAAAATGAATGCTTACTCATGAGTAAAATCGGTGCCATATCCCTGCTGGAAACGTGGTCCAGTTGGCAAAACCCCGCACAGTAGTATAATCGCCACGGAAGTCGCTCCCGCTATAGACAGCAATACTAACTTCAGCCTTCTCATAGTATCTGCAAAGGGATTCATATTCATTAGAAATGGAAATGACAGCTTCTTTCACAGTATACATACATTTGTGTGTATGTATTTTTTGTGTTTGTATATTTCCCTGTTGTACTCTGCATCATACCAGAATATGTTCCTGTGTGTCAAGTATGCTTGTATGTGTATTGTTTTCAGGACAGTATTTCAACATTATTTAGGCTTTCATAAATAACCTCCCTTATCTAAGATTTATCAAGCGGCCATAAAACAGATTTCGTACTCAAGAGCTTGGTAGCAGAATCCTGGCCAATTTCATTTCCACGTGCCTTCCTGAAATAACAGGTCTTCAAGCCTTATTTATATGCCGCCTCCAAGGGTATCAAATAATGAATCCCGTTTCGAGCGCCAGTATCCCTTAATCCCAACCGCTCCCGTCAAACAGACTCTGGGTGGGAGGTCGGCCAGGAAGAAAAGAAGACACGGCTTAGATCGACAAAAGCACAGCGGATTTTTCAGGAAACGGGTCCAAGTCGTTTCTCTCGCTTGAGATTGAATTCTTGGTCTTTCTTTTTGCGAGGCAGGGTTGTTCGTCTGTTTATCTATTTTTATTGCTAATTTCAAGTAATAATAGTGATCGAATATGAAATTTACCTGACAGCTTTTGTCACTTTTGGTGTGCAGAGATAACTTTTGATGTATGGGAAAATAATGTCTTAAATGTGTCTGATGCATGAAAAGATCTCCCTTAATTACTTTTCTTTTGTGAGGTACGAGAAATGGTGCAAGAAAGATGTCTTTTGCTGACACGCGGGAGATGCCTTTAAACCGTTTTTTATGCGTGGGAAGTGTAGTGGGCTCACATACTAGAAAATTCGCAGTGGTGGGAAAATGTCAGAAATATTTCACCTGTAGAGGGGAATACATATTCCGTAATACACTGTCACAGCTGTAGAAGGGGAATATATATTTTGCAACACATAATCTTTTCCTCATGTGAGTACTTGATTATTTTCTTATGTACTTTTTTTGTATTTCTAAGCATAGTTTTTGCCATTGGTCATTATGAGAGAAAGGGAAAATATGTGATTACATAAAAAATATTCACATAAATCAGTGCTTTTTGCAAAAAAAAAAAGCCTAAATTATGATTCTTGCTAGAGATATACCTAAAATGGTGTTAATAAAACATTCTTATCCAATCTCTGCAAGTTTTATTGGAAATGAGTTAAAAGTTAACAAATTTTGGTGAAGGATGCCAAGTGTAATGAGTCTATACTGTACACCGCATCACTCACAGAAAAGAATATTTTCCGCTTCATGCAAGTAAATACCGAAATTACTTGTAACTGAAATAATTAGACGTAAATCAGAAGGTCTGTTGTTTTGAAATGTCAATGTATTTGAGGGGAAATCCACCCCTGTCCCCCCTGGGTGTAGAATTGGTTGTGTATCATTTCTGATTTTGTTTTCCTGCATTTTTCATGGAAATAAAACACTGATTTAAACCACATATTCATGCCTTTCCATCACATATTTTGGCGAAAATACATAACATAAAAAAAACCTAAATTGGCCTAAATAGCACCATTTTTATCGTATCTCTGGTCGTTACGAACGACGTAGAAACCGACTTAATCTTCCACTTTTTCGAAAATTCAATTGACACGGAGGGAATTTTTTTTTTATCTTTTTTGAACAAATCGATTTTCACATAAAATTAAGAAAATGGAAAACTTATATGCCTTCAGAGCCTTCTACGCGAGGTTGCTTTTTTATTTTATTTTATTATTATTATATATATATATATATATATATATATATATATATATATATATATATATATATATTATATATATTTTTTTTTGATATATATATATATATATATATATATATATATATATATATATATATATATTTTTTTATATATTTTTTTTTTTTTTTTTTTTTTTTTTTTTTTGAATGAAACCTATCATTTGTCCCTGATGAAAAAACACTGCGTTCCTTGTATTAGTAATCGAAATATAAAGCAACGCTTTCTTTAGTAAACAAAATTGAATTGTTTGAGAATTTGTTTCTGTAAATTCTGTTGCTACAACTGAAAGATTTTTCGCGAATGAAGAAAAACTCTAATTGTTTTTGCAGGCTGAAGAGGAGGCCCTAATCCATGTGGCACCTTGACATGTGGCCTTGACATTGGTAGACTTCGTCGAAACATTAATGTTTTCTGAAAATTTATATACTCACATTTTCGTTATATTACTCAATTCGAAAATATATCTGTAGGAACATCACATATGACAGTTCGAAAGGCATCTCCAAATATTTGTTGTTCTTTTAATTTTGATTCCTTTGTCGATTTTTTTTAACACAAATTTTGTGTTTTGGATGTTAAAGAAATTCATCTCCAAAATATTTTGCTTATTTTTGTAAGTTCATTTATTTGAACTTTGTACTATATTTGTCCTATGTAATGTAATGTAACCCGTTCTTGTGTCTTTCTACTTGAAAAGTGAAGTACTTATTCATGTCCATATTACCAGTCAAGTGGAAAAAGGGAAATACTTATTCTTTTACATTTTACCAATCAAATGGAAAAAGGGAAATATTTATTCCCTTACATAATACCAATAAAATAAAAAAATGGAAATATTTATTCTTTTACATATTACCAAATCAATCAAAAAAAAAGGAAATATTTCTTATTTTACTTTTACATCAATAAAAATCAAATAAAAAATCTTAAATATTTAATCAAGTTAAATAATACCAATAAGATAAAAATCAAATAAGAAATAAATATTCTTTCACATATTACCAGTCAAATACCAATCAAATAAAAAGGAAATATTTATTCTTTTATTTATTACCAATCACATCAAAAAGGGAAATATTTATTCTCTTACATATTACCAGTCAAGTGAAAAACAAGGGAATTACTTATTCTTTTATGTAATACCAATCAAATAAAAAAGGGAAATATTTATTCTTTTACATTTTACATATTACCAGTCAAATACCAATTAAATAAAAAAGGGAAATGTTTGTTCTTTTACATACTACCAATCAAACAAAAAAAAGGAAATATTTGTTCTTTTACATACCACTCACACAAAAAAAGGGAAATATTTGTTCTTTTACATACCAACCACACAAAAAAAGGGAAATATTGGTCTTTTACATACTACTAATCAAACAAAAAAAGGAAATATTTGTTCTTTTACATACCAACCACACAAAAAAAGGGAAATATTTACATACTACCAATCAAACAAAAAAAGGGAAATATTTGTTCTTTTACATACCAACCACACAAAAAAGGGAAATATTGGTCTTTTACATACTACCAATCAAACAAAAAAAGGGAAATATTTGTTCTTTTACATACTACCAATCAAACAAAAAAAGGGAAATATTTGTTCTTTTACATACTACCAATCAAACAAAAAAAAGGGAAATATTTGTTCTTTTACATACTACCAATCAAACAAAAAAAGGGAAATATTTGTTCTTTTACATACTACCAATCAAACAAAAAAAGGGAAATATTTGTTCTTTTACATACTACCAATCAAACAAAAAAGGGAAATATTTGTTCTTTTACATACTACCAATCAAACAAAAAAAAAGGAAAATATTTGTTCTTTTACATACTACCAATCAAACAAAAAAAGGGAAATATTTGTTCTTTTACATACTAAAAATCAAACAAAAAAAGGAAAATATTAATTTTATTCTCTTACATATTACCAGTCAGATGAACAAGACTTATGAAAATTTCATTGCGGCCCTTACTCCGTCTCACTTAGTAACATCGGAGAAAAGCAAATAAGAACAAAAAACCGGATACGTGAAACATTTTTCTTGGGCGATGCGTTCCTCGGGATGCCAACCGCGGCGGGGCCCTCTGCCAAAGTGGTGCCACCGGAGAAAAACGAAAGACGACGCAAACCAAACAGATTGCTAACATTCACTGCATAGCACCCGCCCCCCCCCCCCCGCCCTCCCTCTCCTACCCGTCCTCCCTCGGCGAGGAACCGCCGAGGTACTTGCGACCTGAGATCAGGATTACATTGGAATCAATCTTGCAGCGAGATCTTAATTGCTTTGGCGAATCTCTCTCTCTCTCTCTCTCTCTCTCTCTCTCTCTCTCTCTCTCTCTCTCTCTCTCTCTCTCTCTCTCTCTCTGTTGGATTAATACAGTATTGTGCTCTCTCTATCTCTGTTGGATTAATACGAGCATTGCTCTCTTTCTGTCTCTCTTTTGGATTAATACGAGTATTGCTCTCTCTCTCTCTCTCTCTCTCTCTCTCTCTCTCTCTCTCTCTCTCTCTCTCTCTCTGTTGGATTAATACAGGCATTGCTCTCTCTCTCTCTCTCTCTCTCTCTCTCTCTCTCTCTCTCTCTTTTGGATTAATCTCTATTGCTCTCTCTCTCTTAATCTCTCTGCTCTCTCTCTCTCTCTCTCTCTCTCTCTCTCTCTCTCTCTCTTTTGGATTAATACAAGTATTGCTCTCTCTCTCTCTCTTGTGGATTAATACGAGTATTGCTCTCTCTCCTTCGCTCTCTCTCTCTCTTGGATTAATACGAGTATTGCTCTGTGTGTGTCTCTCAGTTAAATTAACCTCTCTCTCTCTCTCTCTCTCTCTCTCTCTCTCTCTCTCTCTCTCTCTCTCTCTCTCTCTCTCTCTCTCTCTCTCTTTTACGCACACACACACACTGCACAGGTGAATCGAGACGTAACCGTTTAATCATTCCGAAAGCATTTCTCACCTCGACCGCAAGTGTGCATTGAACTCAAGGTTAGGGAATTGTGAGGTTCAGTCTACATTTGCATTATGAAAGTTCATTGTTGCCATTTTTTCACCTCTGATCGTTAGGTTGCCCATCCCATCGGCCTTTGATTCTGCAAATCGTCATCTGTCACAGAGCATAGCATGACATATTATCCTGAATCTGTTGAATCAAAGACTTGGATATTTTTATAATAATAAATAGTTTATCTGAAAGTTTTCAAGGCTGTTGCCCCGAAAACTTCAATAATAAATATTTTTATAATACTAAATAGTTTATCTGAAGGTTTTCAAAGCTGTTGCCCTGAAAACTTCAATAATAAATATTTTTATAATACTAAATATTTTATCTGAAAGTTTTCAAAGCTGTTGCCCTGAAAACTTCAATAATAATCCTGCTGGAACTAATTAATCGATTAGATAAACAGAATGCATTGGTCACTAGCTGCTGGTTAACAGTGTCTTTAATAGCTCATGGTATTTCCTTACCAAGCTTTCGTCAGTAATTCAGGTTACAGTTCGGCCATTAATTGCTATTC
>NC_089747.1:16080000-16160000 GCF_040412425.1 Macrobrachium rosenbergii
TCAGCGATTCAGAAGGCATACAGGTGACATGAAATGAGATGTGAGGGTTCAAGGTGTTTGAGAAAGTGAGAATCACATAAAGTTTGAGACTTTTGTAAGGAAGTGATAATCATTATAGTCAGATGATAATCCGAAAAATAGGAGAGATCAGACCTCCTAGGGATGGGCTGAACCGGTGCATGTTTCCTAAAGAAAGTGTACAAACCTTTAGGTTTCAACAATTTCATATTGAATAATGCTGAAATACAAGCTGGGCCAGGTGGTTTTCTATTCTTTTAAGGCTCAGAGAAAAAGGGGAAAGGCACTGTATTAAAGGTGGCCAGATTGGGAATATGTTGGAATATAAAATTTAGGCCAAAGGCCAAGCGCTCGAACCTCTGAGGCCATGCAGCGCTGCAAATAATATTGAAGCAATTGTTAGGAGAGGGTGGAAAGTGAGTTGAAGAAAGAGAATATAAACGAAGGTAAGGGGAATGAAGGGGGTTGCAGCAAGGGAGGGCAGGCACGCTGCAAAGAACCTTAAGCAATGCCTACAGTGCACCACCGTGCAGGTGCACTGACGGAGCTACCTCCCTACGGAGGGCTAGAGTGGGAGGATCAGGAGTCCAAGGATCAATTCGAAAAAGTTTGCTGAAGAATGTGGCTTATTCAATTAGTAGAACAAGCTGTTGACGTACGAGGACAAAGTATGGATGAAAATTAGACTTGCAAAAGTTGTTGAAAACTAAAATGACAAAGGATCAGATTTTATTTTTAGTTTGAAACAATATAAAGATATCAGGTCTCATCCCAGTATAAGGAAACTTTCTCCAATGGACTGTGATCCCTAGATATACTGGAAAGAAGCATGAATGGCAGCAACAACAGCAAAGAATGGCCGGATAGCTGAGAAGGAGTGGCTTTACTAAAATTAAGGGGGCGTTATACTGAACAGAAGACAATTATTGTCTTAACATCCGAGTTACAGACTTAAGCAACCCAGGGTACACCAAAGTCGAGGTTTCAACTACCAAAGCAAACAATGCCGACAAGGAAAATGAAATATAAAAGATTCAAATATTACAACCCCCCCCCCCCATTTTAATTGTAAATTCAACTTGCCTACGGTGGAATGAATTGGGGAAAGGTGGACAGAATTGAAAGAAACGACACCGGGATCAGAAGACCCAAGGTGGGAGAAATTTTGTCAGGGTAATTTGAGGGCTTGTGGTCAAAATTAATAATACTTTTCCAAAAAAAGTGTTTCCATCAGCGAAAGTAGCGAAGGACGAGTTAGTCACTTCAACTGCTGTTATGCGGAGGGGGTGTGACTAACAACCTCATCTCAAAATCGTAGCCTTTTAACGAAATGTTAACATCTTAGCCATCCCTTACGTGTTTGTATGTGTGCTCATTTGTGAGACAACAAATTTTATGGAAAAAGTGACGCGTGCTACACAACTATGCTTTGATTATTGTAACCAATGCACCTCGGGATTCATTCTTGCAGATGTCATATAATTGCGGATATATGTTAGTGTGTTTCAGTGCATGTTTATGTTGCAGTGTGTGATGCACTTACACAAATATCAACTTACCCATAATCTTGTACGCAAGCACAACACTGTCCAGAGAAAGCTTGCTCCAGACGCAGAAAGGCGAAACAAGGATTAACTAAGCGATAAGAGAGAAAACTGCATACAAGGAAGCATCCAAAAAATATGCGCAAACGCACAGAGATAAGCGACTGTAATCGCATATTTAATCGTATGGGTTCTCGTAGAAACCCAGTGGAAAATAGGGACTCAAAAGCGGCGATACTAATACTGCCTTAGCAAGAATCTTCATCGCTACCTGTTCAACCCCCCCCCCCTTTTTTTCTGACTTGGGACGTTTTCTCCGACGCTGCGCAGCCGCTTGCCGTCGTCTTTGTGGACGCACGCACGCGCGCGCGCGTGTGCGTGCATGCGTCCCACGGGAACAAGAATTTCGGGGGGCGGTAGGGGAAGGGGGTAGGTGCCCCGGTGGGTATGAAAGGGCTTCGCTCGTAACGTCTGATGTCATGATGTGAGATCGAAGACGGCTATTTTTATCACATGCCCTGGCGTCTTTCTCTGCTCATACGCCCGGTATGAGGGGAACTTCCTTTCACTACTCTTGGGAATAAGTGTTTCCTGTCTCGATATTCCTTCTCATACAGGCTTAGCTGTGTATGTATTCTTTTACTTTTATATTTACGGGTGCATGCTTCAGCCTGTGAGCGTATACCTATACCTTTCAGTTCTCAGCAGGTTTTATTGGTAAGATTGTACTATTATATATATATAATATATATATATGTTTGTATATATATATATATATATATATATATATATATATATATATATATATATATATATATATATATATATATATATATATATATATATATATACACACACACACACACACACACACACACACGTCACGTGTTGTAGGGTGCTGAAACTGAAACAAAACCATTGTTGCTCCAATGTAGTGTTTGACAATCAGTGCCCAGGGTATGGAATTTGCATTCCCCTACCAATACTCGTAGCTGACCAGTACGTGTAATGCATAAGGGTTATCTGGATGTTCCAGAGCAATGGAGGAGAGGATTAATATTTCCTTTGCTTGAGTAAAAAGGTGCTGGAGGTGACGAAGTATTGTTCTTGGTATTAGTTAGCATACATGCGGTACCAGATTCACCGGATTGGTGAAGTCAACGAAGGCAGGTTGAATATTTCTGGAAACGGACGAGAGTTGTCTTTCCCCAGGGGGATTGACGTCACCGAGTTATAGGGACCGTATGCCTGTGTAAGTAAATATGTGTGTATATATATATATATATATATATATATATATATATATATATATATATATATATATATATATATATATATATATATATATATATATATATATATATAAAATGAGACAGGTTGATTGATAGTCGGATATCTCCCTTTCAGTAGATGAAGCAAAACTGAAAACTGATATACTTAACTTATGAAAGGAAACTAATAGAACAGAAATGACAGAATCTCATAATAAGTAAGTTTGACTTCCGGGCTCACACTATGAAATTTAGAAATGGCGAGGCCCCGACACTAGTGTTAAGGTAAATAAGGGCGTGAATTGTTCGTGGACGGACTTCCGGCCAGGATAGATCAATTTATTGTTCTCTTAAGGTGTATGTAGTGGATTGGGTCTCAAGAAAGCTTCTGAGAGAATTAATAGAGGGTATTGATGTATGGTATAGAGAGTAAATTGCTGAGAGGAATAAAAAGTTTTCGGGAGGGAAGTGAAGTGTGTGCTAGCATGTAGGATGGAGATTGACTGGTTTGGTGTAGAAATGAGCTGAGACTATGGTATGTTAAAGTAAAATAAGTATACCTTAGTTTAACCAGACCACTGAGCTGATTGACAGCTCTCCTAGGGCTGGCCCGAAGGATTAGATTTATTTTACGTGGCTAAGAACCAACTGGTTACCTAGCAACGGGACCTACAGTTTATTGTGGAATCCGAACCACATTATAACGAGAAATGAATTTCTATCACCAGAAATAAATTTCTCTAAATCTTCATTGGCTGGTCGGAGAACCGAACGCGGGCCCAGCAGAGTGCTAGCCGAGAACGATTACCAACCCGTCCAGTGAGAAACTACTAGGCTATGTTAACTCTCCTTGTGGAGAGAGTAATACAACAAGTTGAGGGTTACGAAGGTTCATGAACAGAGTTTGGATGGCTGATGTTCGCGGATGATGCTGGAACAAATCGTTGTGGATGTTAGATTCTTATAGATTATTTGGAGTAAATATGTCAAATGACAGTAGGACTAGGCAAGAGGTGATTCACAGAATAGGTATAGCAAGAAGTTAACAGGATGTTTGCAAAAAGCCAAGGTTGGAATTTATGAAGGGTTTATTGAACCAGATCTCCTGTATGGAAGTCAAGTATGGATGTTGAATGGTGAAGAAAGAATGGTGAGAGGTGTAGAGAATTTTTAATTATTCTTACTTAGTGTTTCCTGTTATCATATCTAGCTATATTTTTCAATTATTTAGAGGTCGATGAGCGTGGTTTTTGTTGACGATAATAGATAAGTAAAAAATGCGCCGAAGTTTCTTCGGCGCAGTCGTTTTCTGTACATCGTATAATAAAGGCCACCGAAAATAAATCTATCTCTCGGTGGTCTCGGTATAATGCGGTATAAGTCGCGGCCCATGAAACTTTAACCACGGCCGGTGGTGGCCTATCCTATATCGTTGCCAGAAGCACGATTATGGCTAACACTAACCATAAATAAAACAAAAATTACTGAGGCTAGAGGGCTGCAATTTGGTATGTTGGATGATTGGAGGGTGGATGATCAACATACCAATTTGCAGCCCTCTAGCCTCAGTAGTTTTAAGATCTAAGGGCGGACAGAAAAAGTGTGGACAGAAAACAATGTGGACGAACAGACAAAGCCGGCACAATAGTTTTACAGAAAACTAAAAATGAGTCAGTCAGAGGGTTTCAGTTAATGTGGGATTTATTTCAACACAAGTTCTTTATCACCAGGGGACTGTCACCCGAAAAATAAGACATCAGTCAATTCTAGAAGGATTCTTAAGGTACTTGGAATACCTTTGAATGCCCTTGTTGTCCAAGGGACCATAAACGAATAGATTAATAAATAGATAAATAAATAAATAAATAAATAAATAAATTCGTAAAAAGATAGTAGGCAGTAAGAAGGAAAAATAAGCTATTGATTGTTGTTTTCAATTACAGACTTAATCGACTTCTCTAGTGACTTACAATAAGAGAAAAATTTAATTATGAAATCAGAAATGCTAATGCTCTTATCAGGGCGTGTGGAATCAAAAGTGGCTCTGACCCTTGCACATTTCTGACTGGAATTCCAATTTATTCCAGTAAATTGATCTGAAAACGTACTTGTAGTGTCGTCCATCACGGCTTTCCCATTGTGCCATGCAGATTTGTTGGTATGTATGGGCACGTGTCTTTTTTTTTAACCCCTCACGAAATTCCATAATGCCCATGTTGATGTAAAGTTGCAGAAAGAAAGCTGTGGGTTGAGATATTTGGGTAAGCAGAGTTGTGGGTAGAAATAGTTGTAGGTTGGTGGTATTACAGATAAAATGCTGTATTCTGGTGAAGTTGTGGGTAGGTGGGGTTAAGAAGAAAGAGAATTGTGAGTTGGTGGTGTTATGAGTAGAAAGTTGTAGGCAGGGGGAGTTGTGGTAGCTGGAGTTATGAATAGAAAGGGTTGCGGGTTGGTGTTATTGTGAATGGAAAAAGTTGTGGTTTGGGGCTGTTATGAACAGAATGATGCAGGCAGGTGAAGTTGTGAGTAGGCGGGTCATGTATGAACAGAAAGAGTTGTGGGTAGTGCTTTGCCTAAAGCATAACTGCCGTTATCGCTACGGTTAACCTTGCATTAATTCTCAGCCATGGCCGAATGCAGCCTGTTAGCAACTGTTTAGTCTACCTGCACAGAAACTTTGGTAATGGGCACACACGATTTTCAAGACATCCGGGAACACCCGCCACACATAATATGGTGTTAGCTTTGAGCTTTGAGCTTTAACTCGTATTGCAATCAATGATTAATATGGAATCATATTTTGGAAAGCTGGAAAATATTATGGATAAACGAACGTGAAATAAATAATAGCGAAGGTGGCGTCGTATAGATTATTTTTTTTAATTTAGACATGAGCGCCAAGCGTAAACGAAAGTACTGATTAAAAGCTTTGCTAGTATTCTTAGTCATTTTTGACCAGACACTACTAGTTTACAGAGAATTACAGTATTTTCCTTACTAGTTTATTTGATGTATTAGTGAACGTTAGTGAAACTGAAATAAAATATAATTACTCCTTCTAAAGCCTAAAATATGAATACGTTATCTGGTGATTTCCACAAAATTTGAAGAAAGGGAATTGGTTATTAATGTTATTATTACCGAAGAATGCTCTTATGCGACAGAGAGAAAGAGTGGAGACATTAATAAATAACGAAAGATAATAAAGTAACAGATAAATAAGCAAAGAAATAAAGTTAATCAGTAAAGTTTGGGTACCATGAACATCCCTAGAGATAAATGAGATTATTACCCCAGTCTCAGCCAAAATTTCATGCAGTTCCTTGTCTGCCTCTTGCAGGTTTATTTGAAAAATCACTGGACGGATTTTGATGAAAACTGGTAAGGTCATTCACTGGGCCACATTTTCAGAGTCATTAACATTTGGGAGAGATAAGTCAAAGATCGATGTAACGAATTTATGGCAGATTTGCGTCGTAGACGGGAACGTAATTGCAGTATACCTTGCCTCAGTGATAAATTATGACGATAATAATCCATAATAATTATAAGTGTGCGGTGATCGTTTTTCGAAGGTCAAAAGTCAAAGTCACTTTTATCGTGTTGAATTAATGAGCTTGAAAAATTATATCGAAGAATAGAATGAATCTGTGTAAATATAAGTAGAAGTACTAAATTTGCCAGTCTTTGAGATCTCGTTCTGTATAAAAATGACTCGCCGACAAGTGCAGTTAAGAAAACGAGTAATTAATGACGCTCAAACCACCCTTCTTTTGTGATAATTATCGGAAGCAACTATCCTCCTTTGCCCCCAGAACCAATCTAGGGCACGATCCAAGAAGTGTGCTTGAACAGGCGCTAATGACTAGAATGCTTAATTGCAAACAGGCCTGCATGCCATTATGGACTGGGCAAGGCCGCAAGAACTGCCTTCTCATGTCATTGACTCCTTGCTTCCAGCTGCTGCTACGTAGTTCTTAACCTTCTTATTCTTTCATTTTGGAGTACCGTTGCTTAAACTTATTATAATTCTTTTTTGACAGATTTAATGAAAACGGCGAAACTTACATAATTACTCGACGCTAGATCTCTGCTTCGTGTTTCTGGAAAGGGGGAAGGCCTTTGCCAAGAGCATCATAGAACCCTTTTCTAGCCCAGACCCCAAGGAAAAGAAAGGAAGAAGGCTGGGTCACAACCGTATAGGAATTGATAAACCTTCAGTCTCTGAAAGGAGGAAGAAAGGCCATGCGAACCTAGAAAAACAGAAGGAGGAAGCGAAGTCGAAAGCTAAGAGAGAAACGGAAAGAAACCGCTCTTGAGTCTAGTCATACCATTCATAGTATACAGATTTCCCCAGAGGAAAACTGAGTAGCGACACGAAGCATCTTCAGGTTGTTGACGTGGCCAACCGATATTTGATAGTCCCATAGGGGGCTAGTGCCGTCAGTGCACCTCATGTGGTGCACTGTATAGGCATTCCTTAAGGGTCTTTGCAGCGTCCCTTCGGCCCCTAGCTACAACCACTTTCATTCCTTTTACTGCGTCTCCGTTCATATTCTCTTTCTTCCATCTTCCTTTCCACCCTCCTAACAATTGTTTCATAGTGCAACTGCTTTGAGGTTTTCCTCCTGGGTAAACCTTTCAGTCCTGTTTACTGTCTATTTCCCTCAGCGCTGAACGACCTCGTAGGTCCCAGCGCTTGGCCTTTGGCCTAAATTCTATGTTATGTAATGATGTCTCTTGTCTCTCTCTCTCTCTTGCAGACTAACATGGCGGATACCGATGCTGCTGCATTCGAAAGAGACTTTCATGTTACTTGAATAAAGCGTCATCCATTATTTCCTGAGTTTTATTTTCACAGTGGCATTGTTGTTTGCGTAAGTCATTTGGTATGTTGATATATCTCGATCGTTACTCATTGGTGTTTGTATTTTCTGAGCTGTCACTTTTCACCAATTAGTATATATTGTAGAGACGGTTGCTATGTAAGTCAGTGACCCTTGGTCGTGTTCTGTGTGAATGTTCAAAATAATAATAATAATAATAAGATGCTGGATTTTTGCTGTGTCAAATTTATAATTTATATCCTTTTAGTCTGCCACTAGGAATTCCATAATTTTTTAAGATTAAACAATGAATTAACAGCATGTGCTTACCTTTGACAAATGTTTGTCTCTTATAACCGGGCCTATTATTCACTCTTCGAGTATCCATGCAGCTACCAGGCAACAAAAAACATCCTTGAGATCACATCAAGGTATTCCCCTCGAACATTAGCTCACATCACGTTGGCACACGAGTGTGCATTAATGACACTACAAAAATCATTGGTATATTCACCATAAAAACACGAATCTCTCAAGTATAGACGTCATTCACAAGTAAGTTTTTCCTTCTGTCACTTCTCTTTTTGCAAGGTGACGTGAAACGAAACTGGTGAAACAGTGAAACAGACCCCAGGGGTGTAGACAGACACACGCTCGAACTTATTTATACCCGAGTGTCGAGGGGGGCAGCCGCAAGGCAGCGAAGTATCACACTTCACAAAGCAACGCTTTCACAGTGCACAGTTTTATCATCACTTTGCCGATGCATCGTAACGTATCTTTGCTAATGCTGGTGCCGCTGCGGCTCTCTCAGAAGTATAAACAATCACCGCTTGCACTCCTTGAGAGAGGAGGAGGAGGAGGAGAATGGAGAGCAAGATTTAAGGGGACAGGAGAGGAGGAGGAGGAGGTTCAGACCCTGCCAACTCTTGAAAATCTTGCCGCGCTCTCTCGCCCGTTCACAGGCGAAGAACCGTTGGGTATTTCTGTCTGCCCGATTCTCTTCTACGGCAGGATGAAGGTTTTTAGGAAGGAGAAAATGAACTCGGTAGAAAAAGACAGAGTGAGATAGAGACCACGCTGCATATTGTACGGAGGACGAAAAATAAAGGAATAAAGGGGGAGACAAACAAACTCGAACCAGAATCTTTACATCAGCGTCGTGGTGCGCGACCCCTGGCATGGCACCGTTCACTTCCTCAGTCGTGTGTCACTTGCATCCCCTGCCTTCTGTTCAACTTTGTTCCTCCAATCGATCTTAGGTTTTTTCTGACACCAATTTATGCCGTTTCTGTCGATGCAAATGCTTTTGTTTTTCGTTCCCCAATCGATGTCTGCGTTTTTTTTTTTATTTCACTTCAATATTTTTACTTCTTTTTTTATCCCATCAATCTCAGTTTATTTCATAATCAACAGTGGGTAATTGCCAGGAATTGCCGGAAGCGTTCGATGTAAACATGCTTCTAAATAACATGTAATAATTGTAATTACATAATACGATGCTGTTCGCTAAGAACGAGTTTATTTTATGGCGCAATTGTGGAGTTTAAACAAAGACTTTAGAAGTATAACCTTGGCCAAAATATAACTTCAGAATTAAAATTCTGAAGACTGAATGTATTTACTTGTGCCATTTTTTATGGTAACTTTTCAACATGGACTGTGACTAAGACTACTTATTTATGTTAGAACTTTATCTGTAAACTTGTCGAGGGGCTAATAGCAGACGTTAAAGCGTACCAGTAACCCGCGCTCTAGTTCTATATTTCAACAGTTTCATCTTGATTGTGAACAGTCCATAAACTTAAAGGCCCGAACTACAAATATAATTAGTCGTTCGCGAATTTTAACCGGAAACGACAGTTGTCTTAAAGGAGATATGACCGTGAAGCGATGTCAGTTTCTTGCAGTCATTTCTGCCTTATCAATTAAGCTACAGCTGGTCTCCATAGATCTTGTTCAGGCTTGCGCGTTAAAGATTTCAGCGTAATTGTCGTTAGTATGGAAGACGGACATGAGCAGCCATTCTATATTTTTGGAGTGATAAAGTTGCACCCACACTATGAGCAGTAATGCTCGATTGGACCATCATTCGTTCGTTATGATAAGGTAGTTCAGTAAGACCACTGAATCAGAAATGCTAAGAGAAAGAAAGGCTGCATTGAGAATATGTGAGTGTATGGAAAAGAAATCCCTATCTTCTAACAACACTGGGAGGTTAATGTAAAATGAAACCAGTCTTTTTTTTTTACGATATCCAGTTCCGATTATAATTCACAAGGCAGATTTGTCATCGCCTCAGCTGCCTGGTGACAGAATTTCTTCCAATTCAGTTTCTTTTCTTTGGGTAGTTCTTAGGATTCAATATCCTCTCCATTCAGTTATGATTTGCGGAACTGAGTGGAGTACTCGTGACAGCTGTGTCCTCTTAGGTGCCATATCAAGTTCCTTGACCTTGGTTAGTGACCATATAACCAATATTCGTAATCTGTGGTCTGTCATTGTTTCGTTACTATGGTTTGTCATCCTAGTCCCGGGCTCGAGGCTCATTGGCTGAAGGGACACTTTAGCATGCTTTCCTTATTTTGCTTGCTTATTTTCAGCACCTTTCTTGTCAGGTAATCATGCATTTAGTGTCTGGTGTTAATTTTGCTCAGTTTTACTCGTATCACTTTCTTTGTTTTTTTAGATTTTTCATTTATATGGATTCCGTTATATGGAAGGGTAGATTAGGTTTCATGAAATTTAAGCTGCCAAGCCAAGCACTGGGAACTTTTGGCCATTCAGTGCTCAAGATAGTGAGAGAGGGAGTTGGAGTGGTTGGACAGCAAGACAAAGAGATCGAGAAAGTAAAGGAGTTTTTTTATCTTTTATTAGAGAAAATATAAAATATTTTACATTTTTAGTAGCATTACAGTCAGAATTTAATCAAAGTTAACTTAACTTTACTTTGATTAAATTCTGATTGTAATGCTATTAAACATGTAAAATATTGTATATTTTCTGTAATAAAAGATAAAAAAAAAACCTCCTTTACTTTCTCGATCTCTTTGTCTTGCTGTCCAACCACTCCAACTCCCTCTTTCACTATCTTCAGCACTGAATGGCCAAAAGTTCCCAGTGCTTGGTTTGGCAGCTTAAATTTCATAAAACCAAACCCAACCTTCCATGCAACGGACCATATAAATGAAAAATATAAAAAAAACATACCAAAGAAAGTGATACGGATCAAAAGGTGGATCTGGGAAAAAATACCCGCGGTTGCACTAATAAACAGAGAGGTTGGACAGCAAGGAAGGTAGCTGGAGTGGGGGTAAAGTAAAAGGCTAAAAAAGTGGGTGTGGCCAGGAGCCGAAGGGACGCTGCAAACACTAGTAACGCCCGCAGTTCACCACGTGAGGTGCACTGACGGTACTGCCCCGTATAGGGCGCCGTTATATAATGAATGATCATTAAGGTGAGGGCATTTTGGCATGCGACAGTCATGGATAGTGAAACAATGCAGTGGATTCGTGAGAAATGGATTGCTTGATATTTCTTTTTTTATTTTCTAAAGTATAAAAAGAATAGGATAAAAACAGGATACTTTTATTGACGTGCAAAGGAAACCAGAAAAGAATTCTGCATTTTACATATTGTTGTAAAAAAGAACGAGGTAATATGTCATGAATACAGGAAGTAACATCATTTGTGGTATTTGAAGGCCTTAAAACTCATTGAGTGGTAATACTATAGGAATTTGGGTAATACTGAAAAGATTTAGTGAAATCGCGCTCTGTCCTGAAGACGGAAGCGAAATCGTTAATTGATCTCTTGTGTGTGTGTGTGTGTTTTGTTTTGTATGTGTGTATTTGTTTGTTTGTTTAATGGAGAGAGAGAGAGAGAAAAAATTACTATCCAGACATTAGTTCAACCGCTGATTACCTGGCCCTTCAGAAGTTACCTTTACTCTGGTATTTGAGTTTTTTAGTTAATGTATCTACGATTAGCCTACTTACTCAATTAAGAATATATAAGAAATTTATTAATGTGTACAGCCTGACTCACGATTAGCCTTTACTTAGATTAAACGGGACCGAACAGGGAACTGAGGCAACTTATAGTAAAAAGCGATGGAGAGAGAGAGAGAGAGAGAGAGAGAGAATTAAAAGTAAAAAGGAAGACAAATGAAGGTGGCAGACGCGATTGCTCGTATTTCAGATCTTTTAAGACCAAATCATCCAGTTCCCACTGAGGACTCATGTCACGTGACTCGTCCGTCAACAGGAGTGATCAACTCTTTAGTGGGCCTCGCCTAGCGAGCCTCAGGGTTTGTTTAGCCTGTTCTGGCAGTCTACCCATTAACAGTGCGTCCGATTTTCTAGGCCGTGATAATGGAACCTTGAAATGATTTTGAACGTGAATAAATTCCAAAGAATCTAAGAAAAAGTTACATAAGAGCTTTACTTCGATAACGCAGGTTTTTTTATGCTATAAGGTCACCTTTTTCATTTACTTTGAATCTCATCGCCTCCTTTTATGCTACACATTTTCCTGTAAGTGGAAGTGAAATAAAACTTTCTGATAATTTTTACTAACAGGGTAAACGTTTTTATTGTTTATTGACAAGTTGTACATCATTACTTCTCAGACTCAGTGTACTTACGTTACAGCTTATTTAGTGGCAATAATTTTACTAATTCTTTTCTGTTTATAGTCATTCAATTCCACTGAGAAATTCATATATAAATTCGCTCATTTTACGTTCGTAAATCAACAAAACTTGCTTAACTGTGTGTGTGTATATGTATATATATATATATATATATATATATATATATATATATATATATATATATATTTATATATATATATATATATATATATATATATATATATATATATATATATATATATATATATATATATATATATATATATATATATATATATATATATATAGTCATTCCTTTCTTCTTTTATTTATTTATTTATTTTTGTCTTGCACACAAAGGTTTATGGCCGTCATTAGATTAACGTGCATTACTCCCATCAGTCGTTCATGAAATGTTATTTCAATTTGTTTATGATGTTTATCTTGTTATCAATCCGCTGGCGATATGAATATTATACTTTATTACATTTTACAACCTCCAATGATTGAACGTCACTCCAATGTGATATAAACGACAGAGACGAAATGTTTTTTGTATTTTCTTTTTATAATTTCATTTCATGGAAAGTTTATATTCTTAATCGTTATTAATGGCATTTATTTATGGAAATTATTGAACGTTGTACAACTTGCGCCACTGTAATTCTTTTGTCTAATTTTTCCGAAAATGTAAACAAACCTCCTCATTTTTATTGGGGGGGGGAGCTCACGTGGGTGAAAGCATGTGCTGGCGTAAGGCCAGCTTAATCTAACAATCTTAATCAGCTGATCGCCCTGCTGTGCTCCGTCTTCAGTGAGACGACAGCAGCTTTGCTTTGGAAGCCCCAAAAAGCAGCCTTTTTAATCGAAGCTAAGTCACCATTCCTCCTCTTATGCTACATCATACTAAGTCACCATTCCACCTTTTATGCCCTGCTTTTAAACTATACTAAGTCACCAGTCCACCCTTTAAGCTAAACAGTCATTTTTTAAACCACACTACGTCACTGTTTGCACCGTTTATGTTAACGGTCACTTTTTAAAAAGTAATGTCACCGTTCCATCTTACATGTTGAACATTCACTGAGAAATTCATATTTAATTTTTACTAATACTAACTTTTCTGTTTATATTTAATCATTCCATTCCACTGAGAAATTCATGTTTCAAATTCACTCATTTTACGTTCGTAAATCAACAAAACTTGTTCAACTGGATGTATTCACTCCTTTCTTCTTTCTTCTTCTTCTTCTTCTTCTTCTTGCACACAAAGGTTTATGGCCGTCATTAGCTTAGCGTGTGTTACTCATTTTGTGCTGACAGTCACGTCTTTAAAATATTCTTATTCAAATCATGGAAAACATAACCTTTTTAAAATTTTCGGGGTCTCAACCCGTGCTATTGTGTAGTAAACAGTCGCCTTTTTAGAATACCTTTGATCACAACTCATTTTTTCATAGTAAACAATCACCTTCTTTAATTGTTCTAAATCACAGCACCACCTTCTGTACTGACCAGTCTCCTCTTTGGGCTGTTTTTTATCACAGCTAAAATAGTGAGCAGTCTAATTTTTGATCAGTGCGGAGTCACAGTTCCTACTTGCTTACAAAATAGTCACATTTTGAAAAGATATGAAATCACAATCCAACCTTTTACACTTAAATGCCAACCTGTTTTAAACCATCCTGAAATGCAACACAGGTACTTGAGCCAAATATAGAATTCAGACCCAGCTGTGGCCTGTATACTGTACCCTGTAGTGTCTGTCCAATTATCTGTGTAGCTAAAGAAATTTTGATATTCCAGTCATGTACTTTTGCATAAAGGCTAGCATATGTGTGTTTTGCTTGTATGCCACAGATTGTATAATCCAGATAAGAGCAGCACGTAACAAAAGCGAGGACAGGTGCCACTTTTTCATGAGATCATTTGGGGCTGCAAGTCGTGAACCGAGGCAGTAAATTTCTCTCAACTGCTGTGATCGATAAACTCGTATATGTATATATATATATATATATATATATATATATATATATATATATATATATATATATATATATATATATATATATACATATACATATATATACACATACATATATATACTGTATACATGTGTGTGTGTGTATAGACTCCTTGTGACCCAGTGACTAAGACGTTTACTTCACTCGCAAAAGGTCCCTGTTTCGATTCCTGAGTGAGTCAGAATTCCTTACGCCAGTACTGTTTAATCGCATCTTCCTTTTGCTGGCGTAAGCTGCACATTGTCTACCTGGTACTTAATAACCTCATTCCAAGAGACTTGGAGATGTTAAATGTTAACACCTTCCACACTTTATGTGTGTGTATACATGTATGCCTATATATGTGTGTGTGTGTATGTTTTCAGATTCGAGTAAAAAGTAGTCATCTTTAAAGATAGACAAAATAATATTTTTACGACCCTGGAAGTGCTCCAAGCAGTGAAAGTTTCTGATAGGCCAAACTTCCACACCACGTGCCACGACAGTTGTGAAAAAGAAATGACGTAAAAGAATGGGAAAGTTCGTTATCTGAAATAGATATCCGCCGAGGGGGCGACGTGTATTGGTGCGCATGCGCGATCGGTTGGAATACACCTGGCACTTGAACGCACCTGCTTTTCTCTCGTGTTTTGTGTGATAAATGCCCCGTGATAAATAGAAAATTGTGAGATTCGTACTCATTCACCGAAAAAAAATCTAATGCTGGAGAATAACAAAAATCATAAAAGTGCCTGGAAAATCTTGCGTTCAATCACAGGTGTTTGTTACTAATTCACTAATTTAATAATAATAATAATAATAATAATAATAATAATAATATTCATACATTTGGGCATAAACACAGACAGTTTTGAATTAATTCAGTGAAGATAGAAGTACATTTAAATGAACTTATCTGTTTTGAAAAGCTATTTAGCAACAGAATTCTTTCCATGTGACAAGGTCAGAGTTTCCTTCTACAGCTCGGCAATAAAGCACTAACTTTGTAATACATGGATCCCATTCTGTTGTCTAATTACAGACTTGTCGCTGGTACGCTTATGAATTTGAAGATTTCGGGATATTCTAGAAAGGGAGCCTCCCCTTAGGGGGTTAATGCCGTCAGTGCACCACAACCTCTTTCATTCCTTTTACTGTACCTCCGTTTATATTCTCTTTCTTCTATCTGACTTTCCAACCTCTCCAAAAATTGTTTCATATTGCAACTGCGAGGTTTTCCTCCTTGTACACCTTTCAGACCACCTTACTGTCAATTTCCTTTTCAGCGCTCAATGACCTTATAGGTCCCAGCTCTTGGCCTAAATCCTATGTTCTAGAAGGGAGACTGAAAATTCATTTCTGATTGGCTGACTAAGTTAACTACTGATAGGAGTGACAACAAATCGTCTCGGTTATTGATTATAATAAACACACTTGTCAGAAGACATAATTTCAAGTTCAGTATTTCTTACGCTACTTTAAATACGACTTTCTATGCATGTTTAAATGTATGAAAAATTTGAAAATTGATCAGGATATTTCCTTATGTGGTTCAGGACACATTTCCAGGGTTTGCCACTAAGACAAAAGCTTAAACATTACAGAGAGAGAGAGAGAGAGAGAGAGAGAGAGAGAGAGAGAGAGAGAGAGAGAGAGCTAAGCTCGATATGAAAATTCAGATAAAGATTGTCTTAGATATGATCAGGAGAGAGAGAGAGAGAGAGAGAGAGAGAGAGAGAGAGAGAGAGAGAGAGAGAGAGAGAGAGAGAGAAAGGAAAGCTCGGTATAAAAATTCAGATGAAAGAGAGAGAGGGAGAGAGCTAAGATCGGCATAAAAAATTCAGATAAATATTGTCTTAGACATGACTGGGAGAGAGAGAGAGGAAAGCTCGGTATAAAAATTCAGATAAAAATTGTCTTAGATGTGATGAGGAGCAAGTTCGAGTCAGTGGAAAATTTAAAATGGAAAGCTTTCCATTTGACCTCGTTCTCTTCAGAGCAGCTTCCCTTATAATTTAACTCTTTCTTGATGAAGATCTCGTTTCAAAGGTGTAGTTTTGGAGATCCTCCTAGCAGCCATCATTTAGTCCATCAGGATGATGACAAGGGAAAAATTAAGCTAAAAAGGAAGAGATAATGATCCGGCTCAATCAAAATGGTGGGTGTTGAAATGACCCTAGCTCCTCAGTTATATATATATATATATATATATATATATATATATATATATATATATATATATATATATATATATGTACATACATACATACATACATATATATATATATATATATATATATATATATATATATATATATTATATATATATATATATATATATATATATATATATATATATATATATATATGCACATACATACATATATATATATATATATATATATATATATATATATATATTTATATATATAATATCCTCTGTGCCATAAGTATTTCTAATCCGTTGACTGACATTGATACCATGATTCATGTCTCTCATTGGCGTTCTTCTGAATGTTCCCAGTCTCTCAACAGCTGATTGAAGCTAACTGCTCTCGGTCATTATACCCTGAGTTTGATAAGTGAACCCTAAACTCATCGCAAGTTGTGCACCTGTTTGCTGCCAGAAGTTTCAAATGCTTAGATAAATAACGTAACAAATTTCACTTCAGTGGGTCATTATCGTTATTGTTTAGAAATACTGTGACCAAGGTCTTTAGACCTTGATTGTAACCAGACCCTTGATTCGTGTTAGCAGACTCGCACGGGAGTAACTCGAGGGATTTGCTGTTAATTAAATGAAAGGTGGGAACTGGAGTACCTCAGAGTTGGAGAGGATGGACAGCTAGGTGGGAAGAGACCTAAGGGACTGGAACGGAAGGTGAAGGTAGAGAGCAGTGCAGCTTGTTGATGGGATGTGGAATGATGCTGCAGCACAGTTTTTTCACTGCCTACCGTCCCCCGGTCACGGCACACTGTAGACAGGAACCTCCCATTTCCCGCCGTCCTACAGAGTGTAGAATAAAACGAACTACTCCGGGAACAAGAAAAAATATTAGTCTATGATTGTCGTTGCATTTTCATGTGTTTGGAACAAATTTTGTAATGATATTTTTAGAGATCCAAAATTATTGAGTAGGGAGATACAGCTGTAACTCGAGGAATTGTAAATTTCCAGCAAGGAATCAATACAAAATCCAACATGGGCATATCCTAACCTAACTTAATCTAGGGTGCCAGATGAGTGCCCGTGCCTAGGGACAAATCCTCCCCCCCCCTCTTCTCAGCCTACGAAGAGCACTACTGTATTTGTCATACAATGTTGTTAACGCGTATCATTGTTCATGGCCTTTATAAATTGTATCATAATGCATCTAGATTCATAGCCTTCTAAAAAATATATCTGCGAGGTGGGTAAAATGAAACTTCAGTTCTTTTTCCTTTTTTATTATTTTTACAAGTTTTCCTAGTAAAGTAGGAAAACTCACTCGCTGCGAATTTTTATCGTTCCCAGAAACCTTATTTTGCTTTGAAAATTCTACCTTTAACAGGAAAATGTAAGTTTTTATCTTATCGTTGCTGTACTTCATAATAGACCCCAGTGAGTGTCTGGTTTATCTTCAGACTCGAGAATTCGACCTTTGATTCGTTGGGTCGGACATACCTCTTCGAGCAAAGGATTTTTATGACTTGGTTATAATCAGATATTAGGATAATACAGGTATTGAGAATGATAACGAAGGTAATAACTAGCTGAACCCGTGTAATTTTCACGTTATAAATTTAAATGTTAAAGCAGTAATTCATAAATTTAAATTTTAAAGCAGTAATTCAGAAACGACAAGAACGTTATCCATTAATTTTAGGTATCGAAAGCATAACACTCAAGGTAGGGAAGTTTATACAACAACAACAATAATAATAGCGAAGGGAAAGGCGTGGCGAAGTTTCATCATTTACATAACGAGAGAGAGAGAGAGAGAGAGAGAGAGAGAATATGTTTGCCTTCTCAATCCATTAGAAGAGTCTGCTTCAAGTACCGAGGTTTTATTGACAGTAAGTGGAAAGCGATGTATTTTAACAAAAAGGACATTTGCATGGTGTATTCTGATTTTTTTTTAAGGACTCGTGGAAGTTTTACCAAGTCCGTCGGTTCTCCAAGCAACGTTTTCATGCTTGCAACTGAATCTCTCTCTCTCTCTCTCTCTCTCTCTCTCTCTCTCTCATGTCAGCTTCAGAAGGAGAACCTACAACACTGAACACCCAACACCGAAACCTAACCTTGTTAAGGAGAAACTGCCCTGTTTCGAAAATCCCCAGGACATTTATAGCTAAATGAAGAACGGGTACGAAACACGGTGGAATGAGAAGAAACGTAATTATCTGGCCTCCTGCAGTAGTGCTGAATTAGACCGATGTAAAAAATATAGTGTATTCGAAATATAAAATATTGGTTGTATGTAATAACAACCAGTTTACTTTTTAGACGCGGTTCGAACATCATGACTGGTACAGTTCCGGTATTCATCTTTTGTTTGCATAAGGCAATTTTTTATTCAGTTTTTCTTATTGCTTATTTCCTCGTTGCGTGGTGAAACCTTGACCCTGTAACTCATTATTTTGAATGGTTAAGGAAATTTTTTTTAATTTATAAATTAATAAGTGAGATTTTTTCTTTCTGTATTTCTCGTTACCTCCTCGTAATTCTTCCTAGTGAGCACCATGTTCGTTGGAAGCTTGAATTTCAAGTCAACGGCCCCTGTGGGCTTGTTCCATATGAATAGGTTTCATCTTCTAAGTAATAATAATAATAATAATAATAATAATAATAATAATAATAATAATAATTGTATGTTTAAGAAATAACTGATATGAAACGCAGATGATGCATCCAAATCGTTTTGCTGGGGGATGAAATCAAGCGAAGTATAAGATTCTGGTTTGGCTCTTTTGTTGTCCAGATGGCTCTGCGCAAAATGACCTTTGCAAGGTCCTTCATGACTTGCGGTACTATCAAGCCTTCCAAATAGTCGCTCACAAAAGATAAAAAGCCTCTCTCTTCCTAGATATTAATATCTTGATCCAACTCCAACGATAAAAAAAAAACTCAAATCCTCTGGCTCGGGCTGTAAAAACTATCCTCTCGTAGTGTCACTGTGTCGAGTCATTCGATTTTTATCGATATCCATTGCTATATGTATTAACACACGTTACCATTGCCTCCTGAAACTACTCCGTCTCGGATGGCATGAGATATCTCGCTCAGTGCATCGGCCTCCCTGGTACGGTGCCGGCGAATGTGACTGAAAATGATAACCAAAGACAAAGCCACACGCCCACAAATACTATCAGCAGTGGGGAGAAATTCTGACATTTTATTTTCTCAGGGCAATTGTTTCAAATCTTTTGTATATTTCAGGGTCACCTAATTCTTTTACGTCATATGTACCTGGATTACATGCCACATTTTGCATGTTTTGAATACATTAATTATTTCATGTTTCGTATAGTGTATACTTGTTACAGCCGCCTAATTCAGTACCACCTCGGGAGACTAGATAATTACGCTTAATTCCATTGTTATTCGCTCTCGCTCATAACCCATATGCATACAGCTACAACAGATGTTATTTAACGTTTGACTTTGTGTATTAGGTATCCTCCTTTCAAATGTGGTCTGCTTGATTGGCTGGGTTAACTGACCCTTGTGATCAGCTGTTGGGTTATCTTAGATAGCCACTTCTACGAGTAGTTTCCTCGCGTCGAAAGTGAATAATTCCTCTTTCAACAATTAAACAGATGTATCAGTAACTTTATATATATGCATATATATATATACACATATATATATGTGTATATATATAAATATATATATATATATATATATATATATATTATATATATATATAATATATATATATATATATATATATATATATATATATATATATATATATATATATATATATTAAAGCTTCTAAAAATTTATGAATTCTACTTTTAATTTTGTAACGGACAGTGTCATCCACAAAAACAGAAGTCATTACTGATGAGAAATTCGACAGCTGTTGTAAAAAAAATGGGTCTGAAACAAGAGTGTATGATGTCTCCTGGGCTGTTTAATATCTTTGCGAAATTAAATGGTGCCATAAGTTAGAGAAAGAGCATTAGATAAAGGTGCAAAATTGTTAGATAAGAAAACGAATCTTGAATTTAGTGAGGAACGGCTGATGTTTTGCAGATGATACGGTATTGGTTACTCATAGTAAAGGGAAACTGCAGAAATTAGTGAAAGATTTTGCAAGAGGAGAAAGTTGAGAGTAGGTGTCAGCCAGAGTAAGGTTATGATGGTAATTGGAAACCAGGAAAAGGGAGCAATAAGTGTTTACATGGATGGTGGGAAAATGGAAGCACTTGATTCGTAGAGGTATTTGGAAGTAAATATATTTGTTCTATATATCCTAAGGTTTCTGAGCTTTTCGTCCCAGTCGACGTCAGTGACCATTCAAGTTAAGACGCCATGGATCCTATAAGCAATCATTACAAAGTGATGATCTTGACATTTGCCGCGAATGGCGGATGCACTTTTAATGGGCCGATCACGTCATTGAAGGTGGATGCCTTATAAATAACTGAAGTTGGGAAAATAACTATTTTTTTCAAGTTCCTTACCTGTAATTACACAACGAGTGATTCTTCATGGCGTGGCTGATATCCTAGATAGATTGCCTTAGCCTTGTTTTCGGGGAAGAAAGTGATCCAGATACAGTTATATAGCGTAATTCACCTCCTGAGTAACTTCATTCCTTCTTCTGTACGACAGCTCTAGAATTAAGTTCATAATTAGTAGTTGTCTTTCACCTGTAATCACTAGAAATTCATCAGCTGTTTGTGGACAAAAAGAACAACCTTTGAGGAACGCATCTCACAACCTCCTCACCATTCATTAGTTAAGAAGTGAACTGCTCCAACAGTTTCGAAAACGCCGCTCCTTATCACCTCGACCTCCGGTAGATAAGCCATCCGGCTTGGGAAATCAGTTGTCTGAACTTATCTTCGTTATCATCTTCGAGATAACGATAAGAAAATGTTTAGAAGACAGTAGAAGCAAAGAATTTGGTACGTTTGTTCATTTCTCATTCTTTTTGTCGGATTTTTAAAGTTTATAAAGGCGACGACATAATTACATTAGGTGATTTGCAAGCAATATTGCCTAAGTTCTTTCTAACTCATATTGTTGCTTATTTACGTCCACGTAAGTCCTTTTGTTGATTTCTCTTCATCCCTCCGTTTTTCATTTTTATTATATAGGCCTTCTGTTATAACGCTTGCTCTCCCAAACTAATATCTTTTTTTTCTGTTCCGTATGAATGCACATTTGAATAACAGTAGTCACCATTATTGTTGAAATTATTACTTCCGATACCGGATGCCGATTATTTTTTTTTTAAATCTCAGTCCCATTCCGTCAAAAAAAAAAAACATTTTTATGATTCATTGTACATGTTTTTGAATGATATGTTACACACAAGACAACGAGCGTAGAACAAGTATTCGCATCCTGTAGTGCTGACGCGCTGATAATGTCCTCGGCCTTCATATCCTTTTAATAATGTACACACATTCATAAAAAAAAATAAATAACCTTAACCACAAATGTATTCGTCTGTGGTTCTTACACACCAACACAATCTGACCGGAAGCATCAGCTGGCCGTTTGCGAATTGGCCTTTTGTAGTAAGCTAAGATATTTGAACGCCATTTTGCAAACAGAACATCGTTCATTGAGCATGAGCCAGTGCCAGCCAGCACGTGGCTGGCTTTCGTTTAACAAGAACACCAAGCTTCGTTCTGTCCCTTTTGCAGTTCAACTGGACACTTTCTGCTAAAACTTTTTGCACAAAAGAGTGTTTGGTCATTTTGGAAATACGATAAAAATTTTGCTCAATACTTTGGTTGTGGGTGGTCACCTTACAAATAGGCTGTTCATCTAGCAAAAAATGAAACTCTCTCTCTCTCTCTCTCTCTCTCTCTCTCTCCACACACTATATCCCATGTTCAGAAATAGAGGATGGCTCCTAATAAGAAAAATCAAAACAAGAAGTCGCTGCCTTACTCTTACTTACATCGCTGAATCAAGGATGAACTTATGCAGAAAACTTCCACATTATAAGTCGCTGCATATACTCACTGCACCACTCACCTCAATCTTGCATGCTCACTCGGTTCGTGGATAGTAAGGCCTTTCCATTCCAGTTCCTCTTCCACTCCACTTCGAGGCTCTCTTCTCCTCCATCACACTAACACACTTTACACTTTCACCAAGTGTTGGTCCTCCGTTTTCATCCTTTAATTATTTCTCACCTTACATACGTTAGGGGAACTCTTAACAACCGCAACATTTTTCTTTCATTTGTATTCAACACTCACTCTGCTTTTCCATAATGGAAAATTAGCTCAGCAGTCCATAAATGCTAGGGTTGGTTTCCAGTTACACCCTTCTTTTACAGTATTCAACGTAAACCATGCTGCCTGCGACGCTCATCTCATCCTGCCATCATCCATTATATATATATATATATATATATATATATATATATATATATATATATATATATATATATATATATATATACATATACAGTATATATATACACATACATATATATATATACATATATCCACACACCACACACTTAGTAACTCATTTGCGAATCAGTTATTCCATTCTTCCTTCAAGATTGGCTAACATTCATTGCTCCATCGTTCTTATGTCCAAATACCCTTGACGATTGGACTGTAGTTCGCAGTCCTTTTCAGCGTACTCTTCTTCAATTTGTCTTTTTTTTCAAATTTCTCGTCACCATTTCAAACCAACACTTAGTCCGAGTGAATCTCATCTCTCCACCTATTTTAAACCCCATCGAACCAGAATGCCCATTGCCTCTTACCCACTTCTACAGCAATCATAGTCACCCATCTACCTACTTCTAGCACAGTTTGCTTTCTTCGTGGAAAGATTCTTAGTATGATACAACCTCCAAAATTCATCCAGATGGTTTAATTGCACATTCACAGATATTATACATACACCCTCGTTATAAAATTATTTTATTTTGTTGTATCGTGCGCATAAATGATGGAGATGGTAGACTCTACGCATATGACCACTTACACTTTTCATTTTTAGATTTGTGTTTGTTGTGTTTCCCTTACATGTGTCGGTTAAGGGAAACGTCTTGATGTTTGGCCTCACATTTATGCATGGTGGCCCTCTTACCGACCTGCAGTTGTAGTTTAACAGACCCAGTTAATTTTTAATCTCCATTAGACCGATTGATAAGGAACTGCTCTTGATCACCAACTATTTATTTAAATGAGGTCACGGTCATTTATTTTTGAGCTCTAGAAATAAACATGGAAAATGAAATTAATTATATGAAACTGCCTAATAATAAATTGACTCTTCCTAACGAGTAGTCCTCTCTTAGATCTTCACTAATTGGGTTCGTTTTTCCCTCCTGTTCGCACTGGTTTTTTAGCCATTTGTTCACGAAAATTCATAGAAAATCTTAAATGGTTACTAGCTGCAATGGATATATAGAAAATGGCTAATTCACGTTCGGTTAAAAATTAAAAATATAAATTCACGACATGCAATTTCATTCATAGAAGTTATGGTAATACTGCCCACGGGGAGAAAACTGTAATTGTGGTAACACTGATGTTGCGATAAAACGTAAACAAAAATATCTGAGCTGCTGCACTTGCCCTACCACAGTGGTTACGCATTGCAATATCTTTGTGAATTTTAAGAAAAATATGAAAAGAGAACGTAAGTATGCCTCATCATTGTGTCTGAATTTGTTCTGCATAAGTAATAAGTACTGCCCATGAAATTATTTCTCGCCTAAGGCACTCAACTGACTGCTTTCATTAGGATCTTTTTCGCCAAATACATTTGGGACCATTCTTCGTGCATTGATGCTAGCGACGTTCCACGTCCCTTTAATCCATAGGCGTAGGCAATCTACAGTTAACTCATAAGAGTTCCCATTGGAAAACTGTGTAGAGTGGGACTTTGAAAACGAATGCGTTGTACCAACTCCAGTTGTCCAAAATGCCAACATCACAAAATACGTACTGGTAGCATAGCCGGAAACACTGGAATGGGGTTAATGAGCAGAATGTGTAATAGCGCCTCACATTTTGTCCATTTCTACCAGCGTACAATATATTAGTAACAGTAAAACTGAAGACTACTAGGCCTGCTGTGGCCTGATTCCCGCCAGTCAGCGACTGTAATATTTACTCCCTTTTGCTCATATTTTTTTATGCCTCTTGTTTGTGTTTATGGTATGTACTGGCATTTGTTTGTTTTTACATTTATTCCCAAGGGGCTGGTATTAAACATGGCACCCCTTTTGTACATAGCCTAAACTGATAGTTACCGAATCAGTGGGGTGTAGTAGGCTAGTAGTCTTCAGTTGTACCTTACTTTTAGCATACCACTTATTTTTGTAGATATTACATACCCATTAAGGCTAACATGATTGTAACCCTATTGCTTACCTTTTGTATGAGAGTCGTCAGGCAGGGATCTGACCCTCAAGACTGTGTTCTTATTTGCCCTGGCATTGGTGAAGAGAGTTGGCAAGTTAACGGACTTTCCTTCGATGTTACGCACTCGAGGGGATTCGATTTTACGCACTCAAGGGGATGGGGATCTGTCATGCTCAAATTTGTCCTGGAATTCGTACTGAAAACTCAGAACCGTCAGTCCCTGATGCCAGACTCAAGCCCTTTTTGATTCCCTCCCTTGAGGACTTTGTTGGTAATGGTTGGGATGAGATGCTACTGTGTCCAGTTAGGGTGCTGCAGCTGCCTGAAGAGGACTAGACATCTCAGGCCTGAGTGTCGACGACTCTTTGTTAGTACTGGCTCGACCAAGAAAGAGGTGTCCAAGAACACGATTTCTTTTTGGCTTTGTGAGACAATCAAGCGGGTGTACTCTATATCTGACAAGGTAGACGGGAGTACGCTCCGAGCAAGAGCTCCCAAGGTTAGGGGCATTGGTCCGTCTCTTGCATTCCAGAAGAACCTGTCGGTTCCACAAGTATTAAGGGTGGGAGTGTGGTCTCGACAAACCACATTCACATCCTTCTGTCTTCAGGACATTGCCCACAGGTCCTTGGACACGTTTTCCTTGGATCCAGTGGTGGCTGCTCAACAAGCTCCCCTAGAGGGACAGGTAGCATCTCACCTAAGGTGAAAGAGAGAGTGTGTGTGGGTGACTGGCCTCCTCCCTTTTCTCTTTTTACCTCCCTCTCCTGTAGGGCAGAGAGACAGGTAGCGAGCCGTCACATGCTGGACTGGTGGGCCATGCAGGTAGTCTAGATAACTGAGTACCCTATCTATAATCTAGAGTAGAGTACTGTATTATGTGCAAATCCTCCCCCTCTCTCTAGCAAGGGGAGAGAGGGGCTGACAGTTAACCCTTAAACGCCTACTGGACGTATCATACGTTGACTAAAATTGTCTGTTGGGTGCCAAGTGGGCGTACCGTATGCGACTACAAAAAATTTCAACCTTCAGTCAACTTTTCTCGACTGAAATGGTCGAAAAACGCAATTAAAGCTAAAACTCTTACATTCTAGTAATATTCAATCATGTACCTTCATTTTGCAACAAATTGGAAGTCTCTAGCACAATATTTCGATTTATGGTGAATTTTTGAAAAAACTTTTTCTTACGCCCAGTAGTGATAACTCGACCAAAATTTCAGAAATTCTTTCGTCATTTGTCGTAATTTTTGCACTGTTCTATATTAACCGTTACATAAAGTTTTATATATGAAAATGTGCGCAATTTCATGTACAATACAACAGAAAATAACTCATGGTTGTAGCTTTTATCAGTTTTGAAATATTTTCATATAAATCACGATAACTGCCAAAATTTCAACCTTCGGTCAACTTTAACTCAACCGAAATGGTAAAAAAATGCAATTGTAAGCTAAAACTCTTACATTCTAGTAATATTCAATCATTTACCTTCATTTTGCAACCAATTGGAAGTCTCTAGCACAATATTTCGATTTATGGTGAATTTTTGAAAAAAACTTTTTTCATACGTCCGCCAGAAATTCTTTAAATCACGTTGTAATGTTTACACTGTTTTATATTAGTCGTTACATAAGTTTTATATATGAAATGTGCGCAATTTCATGTAGAATACAACAAAAAATAACTCATAGTTTGTAGCTTTTATAAGTTTTGAAATATTTTCATATAAATCACGATAACTGCCAAAATTTCAAGCTTGGTCCTTTAACTCAACCGAAACGGTAAAAAAACGCAGTTATAAGCTAAAACTCTTACATTCTAGTAATATTCAATCATGTACCTTCATTTGCAACAAACTGGAAGTCTCTAGCACAATATTTCGATTTATGGTGAATTTCTGAAAAAAAAAAAAACTTTTCCGCTTACGTCTGCACCGCGGTAACTTCGGCGAACATCTCAGAAATTCTTTCGTCATGTTGTCGTAATGTTTGCATCATTTTACATTAGTCGTTACATAAACTTTTATATATGAAAATGTGCGCAATTTCATGTACAATACAACAGAAAATAATTCATGGTTGTAGCTTTTATCACTTTTGAAATATTTTCACATAAATCACGATAACTGCCAAAATTTCAACCTTCGGTCAACTTTAACTCGACCAGAAATGGTAAAAAAATGCAATTGTAAGCTAAAGCTCTTACATTCTAGTAATATTCAATCGTTTACCTTCATTTTGCAATAAATTGGAAGTCTCTAGCACAATATTTCGATTTATGGTGAATTTTTAAAAAAACATTTTCCTTACATCTGTTGCGGTAACTCGGCGAACATCTGAAATTCTTTCGTCTCGTTGTCGTAATATTTGCACCATTTTATATTAGTCGTTATATAAGTTTTATATATGAAAATGTGCACAATTTCATGTACAATACAACAGAAAATAACCCATGGTTGTAGCTTTTATCAGTTTTGAAATATTTTCATATAAATCATGATAAATAAAAAAATTTTACTTTGGTCAACTTTAACTCGACCGAAATGGTCAAAAACTGCAATTGTAAAGCTAAAACACTTACATCTAGTAATATTCAATCAATTAGCTTCATTTTTCAACAAGCGGGAAGTCTCTAGCACAATATTTCGATTTATGGTGAATTTTGAAAAAACATTTTTTACGTCCGCATTACAATTCATGCATCATTTTGTGATAATATTTTCTCTGTGTTGCTTTGATCGTTTTACAATTTGTTATATACAAAATCATCGCAATTTAGTGTGCAATACAACTAAAAAAATTAACTCATTAGCTTTAACGTTGTGCTTACAGCTGATTTGTATACAATTATATACGAGTTTTTTTTACGCTGTCATATATTCAATATTTATATATGATAATGATATTTTTCATTTCTGATGGTTGCTTACTAAACTTCAGGCAATGACAAAAAAGGAGCCAAAAATGAACTCTTAATCTTAAAAACTAAGCGTGCTGTGATTTTTTGAAAAAAACTTTTTTCGCTTGGCGCTAACTCATAATAGCTGGCATCGGAGACGTTTTTTTATAAATAGAGGCTCGGCATTTAAGGGTTAACAAACCTGTTGGTTGTATTAGCCTTTTATTGTCTGACACTATGGGTTCATCCAAGTCCTATTTGAAATAATGACAAACTCATTACAGTAATTCAAAAGGCCCAGAAATCTGCCAGTTGAACACTCCATATGTTGAAGAATTCAGAAGCACGGGACTCCTTCCTCAGTTCTTCGAGACCAGGAAGAGAGGCCTTGTTGAGCAGAACTACCATTTGGTTCAGAGATTTACCCAGAGTCCACCCACCAAAGGTTAAGGCTCCTATGTAAAGACCAAAGGTTTGTATTTGTGTAGGAACAAACTACAGATTTTTGAAGTAATTTATATTTTTCCTAACACACAAACCTGAAGGTCTTTACATTTATGGCCCACCTCAGCCACCCCTCATTCTGATACCTGGGCCAGAAGGCAAAGTGGAGTGCAGACCGACAAGTGGGCGGGGCTTCCCCCCCTACTGTCGGTAACTAGCTACCTTGTTTGAAAGTTAGCAGCCATTCCAGCTCACATTCGCAAGCAATACCCTATGTAAAGACCTTCAGGTTTGTATGTTAGGAAAAATACAATTTACTCTAAAAAATTTTAGATTTTCGTAGGCTTTAATCCGTAGATAGTTGTTTAGTTCATGGTTGTCTTATGTTTTAATGGTTACTAATCTTTATTGGTTTTTGTCAACAGATGAGTGACAAGAAGAGTCAGCTTACATTCTTGGTATCTTTGACTGATGCTGCATCAGATGGGAGTGGTTGTTCATCCTATAGGAACTCTATAGGATTAGAGCCGGTACCCTACTTCTGCACAAAGTTTAACCTTCAAAATGCAATTGTGTGCCTTTCACAGGTTTGTTATTCCAAAAATATTACCAGATACAGGGGTAGTTGGTGTACTATATTACCTTTTGCTATTTTTTTTCATGTAAAATTTAATTTTATAGCACTTAAGAGGTTTTTAAAAATGCACATATAGGTGTACTGGGTTACTGTATGTGTTTGCTTTTAGCTGCTTCTAAATTTATTATTGTTAATATATATCTTGATATCCTTGAAATATGTTACGTTCAGTACTTTTTATAAACCCAAATTACTCTTTTGTGTCTATAACCAAGGTTTGTACAGGAAATGTTCTTGGGTGTGATTAAGGCACTTAAAGGGAGTGCTTCTGGTCCATTTCTTGAAAATATATTGATTTTATGTTGATTTTTATGTTGTGGCAGGTAACCTTTTGAGAAGTGGAAACATTGGCTCAAAGTTCTAGTTGGATTGTTTTATACTCATTCAATCAGTTCAGTAGTGGTTTAGTAGTCTCTTCTGGTTGTTAATCATATTGGTGTTAATCATGTTGGTTTTAATAGCTGACAAAATTTTGGAATTTTCAATAGCGTCCTTCATACAGTAAAACTCATTATCAAGGACTTCCTTGATAATTTATAAGTTCTATGACCTTCCTAAATTCCAAACAGACATCTGCCAGAATCTCCTTATTAAGCATATCCATCTTGATGGGTTGAGCCAGGGCAGCTGGATTACTACCACATGGCAGATAATGAGTCTTGGGTAAAGGACTATTCGAAGGAACGAGAATATCAGGGAAGAAGGAGTCTCTGTTGGGGACCACCTCAACCTGCCTGGTTGGTGCCTGGGCCTTCTGGGTTCACTA
Source organism: Macrobrachium rosenbergii (assembly GCF_040412425.1). Taxonomy (NCBI): domain Eukaryota; kingdom Metazoa; phylum Arthropoda; class Malacostraca; order Decapoda; family Palaemonidae; genus Macrobrachium; species Macrobrachium rosenbergii. The sequence goes on from NC_089747.1 coordinate 16,109,606, forward strand.
AGAGCTCACTGGCTTGGTCCATTTCTGTCCCATTATTTTGGGGCAACTGGCCCAACTGATGACTTCATCTCCATTGATGAAGTCAGACAGGAAGATAATGGATTCCAATGTCTTGGCATGTTGCCAGAACATGGAATCTGCTTGGGTGTGGGAGGGAGTGCACTCTGTCAAAATTCTACCAGATGTATTTTCTTCCACCCACACTGAACTTTTGAACCCAAAGAGCTAGTTCAAATGGAGTCCCATCATCACTAGGCTCACTTCCAGGAGCATGTTGCATACTTTGCACATGTCTGGTAAATACCCAGATTCATCTTACTGCCTGCAAGGGTTATGTTTGTAGTGATTGGTATGTGCCATTCCCACTTGCAAGCAGTCGAATATGCAATTTGCAGTGGAGCAAGCAACCTTTTAGTCTTGCTTATTAGCACCCCTGTAGTGAAGTGGAAAAAAATTGTTAGATTTCGTAGGATGCAAGTCGAATATATCCATTGGATAAGTGGAATGTGCACTGGGATGAAATGGACCGACTTGGTTGCAAGTTGTGACTGTGATGACCAGCTAAGAGACAAATTCAGTGGGTTACTCTCTTTTAATATTATAATAATTATTGGTTTAACCCATTTTTTTATGATTAAACCAGAGTTATCATGGCAAGAGTCATTTAGTTTAATATATTAACAAATAAAGGCAAGAATTCTCTATATCCTTGTAAGGAAAGGGGTATTTAAACAGACAAGACATGCTGTCTTTGTTAGTCTTGTCATTATGATATAGTTATTGGATTAATGATAATATAATTATTTGTTGTTACCCTTTAAATTATAACAAAAGAAATGCAAGAAAGAATTTTCAATATCCTACCAAGAAAAGGGCCTTAAAGGCAAACAGATATGCTGCCTCTATCTCTATCAGAATTTTAATATTGATACAGTATACTTATTGGGTTTTATCCTCTATCAGAATTTTAATGATGATACAGTATACGTATTGGGTTTTATTCCCTTTAAATAAAATTACAGTAAACTACAGTATTGCAAGATTCAGTTAGTTTAATAACTGCATGAACACATACAGGAAAGAATTTCCTATATTCCCACTAAGAAAAGGAGTATGTAAGCAGAAAGATATGCTGTCTGTATGTGTATCAACATTTTAATGATGATACAATTATTGGATGTTACCCCTTTTTGCAAAATTAATTTAGTTTAATATAGTGGTTTAACAAATACTTGATGAATTTTCTATGTCGCATTTGGTTGTTACCCTTTTTCAATAAAATTTAAGTTATTAATTTAAAATTTAATTAGATTAATATATTAACAAATACAGGAAAGACGTTTTGGAATCTTGCTAAGAAAAAGAGGTATTTAAACAGACAGATATACTCTCTCTGTCTTGATCAAGACATCGTAAGAGAGTCACTCAAATAGGGGTTCATGAAGATGAACACTTGTAACGTGAACCCTGACATGTGGAGGATTATGAATTAAGAGTAGATCTGCATGATCAATAGAGTGAACATTAAATCATGTATGAAAAAACACCATTATTAAAGTTAACCCAAACTATATGCTGTGGGTAATGAAATACTTTGGTATAATGAATTTTGTAAGAGCACTTCCCATTTTTTGAAATATAGGGAGCTGAGAAATAATTGTTTGCGCACAATCAGTAAGGTAAACAAACGGCAATCCATGCTTTGGGGATGGCTGTAGACTGAACAAAATTTGCATATTGACATGATGTAAGGGAAATTATCTGGAAATATTGTTATGTAGGACTTGACCATGTATTTAACTTTCCTCAGTTGAAAGTTGCAACATGCCGGCAACTTTCTTCAGTTGAAAGTTGCAACAAGTCAGCAACAAAACAATTAACAAAAAAATCTTAGAGATGAACAGTGCATTTACATTATAAAGATTTGAAGAGTGATGTCAGGGCCTGACCAACCTGTGCCGCTGTTGCCACATCTGCAGAAGTAGGGTCAATTGCAATCTTCCAGGTAGTTGCTGTATGCAGTGATGATCCTCTCTGCCTTGAGGCCATTTGTACTCCATCACTGCGCCAACAATGGCACTATACTGGCCTAAACCAGCTATGAGAGGATTCTTAATTTTAGAAGGTCTGTCTCATGGAGCTGTAGTGGAACCATAAGGGGTAATTCTTTTTGAGGATGAACCAGCAGCTACCAAAAATAGGTTTTTCCTGCTTCAACTTTCTTTTAGGACTATAGTTGATAAAACTTTGCCAGTGGAACAGAATTTGGATTCTTACAATAAACATTTCTATTTTTTGTACCAACAGCTGTTAAGGTATTTATTTTGAGGACAATATGTATCACTTGCTAGTTATTGCCTACTTGAAATAACTCGGTATTAAGAGGAAATCTTAAGGAAGGTGTAATTTTGAGATAGATTTAAAGTATTCAAGTCTGTATAAAGTATTTTTTGAGGTTGGAAGTACTGTACAAACCTATGTGATGCTATCATGAATAATGTATGTGATTTCTTTTCCATTGCAACATTTATTTTCTATTTTATTTGTTCATCCAGGAACTACAGGGCATGGGACTGAATTGTAACTTCATAGATACAGCAAGTCAAAAATTAAATCTCATATCCCTTGTAAATGCTTGCTGGGAAATGACGCAGTTGTATCGATCATCTGTCCGTGACAGTAATTCTCTGCTGGATCAGAGAAGAAGAGATGCTTCAGATATTAATCATTTTCAGGTATTTGCAACATTTTTTACTGTGATTAAGAGAAGTAATGGTAAATGGTTTATTCGCTCAGGTGAATGAGTAAATCAGTGTAGGATGAAAGTATGCTGTTTAAAATATTAGAATTACTAAAGAATTTAATTGATTTTAAACAAGAAGATGAAAAAAATATTATTCTGTTTAAGGCAATAAGAGAGTTTTATGAATATTTAGGATATGGTTATTACCGGTAATTCTTTTGAGAAGTATTGGATCATCATCACCACTGTATTTTTTGAGAGGGAGGCTGTGTTAGTCATGAAAGCTTTATACTCATATCTTGCACCTTTTGCATGAATTCTCATGTAATCCACGTCCTCATTAACACATTTTATTCATGTTATTCTAGACCTTCCAGCAAGTTTGCTGCCATGCAATTTCCTATGTGCACCAGTTATCTGTAGGTCCTTCACCTTTCTCATCATTTGCTGTATATGCATTAAAATTCAAGAAGATATCATTTGAATACACTATTAGTTTGATCTAAGTAAAAACTGAAGATGAATATGGTGTCTTTTAACCAAGAATGCAGAATAAACTATCCTGCCCATAGACATCAAATATTGTTAGGTGTGAAATATTATTTAACATTAAAGCAGAGTTAGAAATTTGAATAATCATTCAAATCGACGTAATACATTACAAACATAGTTCTTGGCCAACAGTTATAGTTCCATATAACAAAATACAAATTACACCATGGAGAGCCTTAAGTGTCTCATTTTCTAGTTATTCATGATGCCATGGAAATTCAAAATATTAGTGTTTTTATTTTTGATCTTTTGATGTTACTTGTTTGTGGTGGTGTAGTTATTTAATTTTTATAATTTGTCAGTACACTGCAAGTCTAAATTTAACACCAGTTTCACGGAAACCATGGAATTGCTATTAAAATATGACAACCATTTCTTTCAAGTCTTGGGATTCTGACTTTCTTCTTCATTTTCAGGTCACCAGCTGTGTTCCTTTTTTTATAAGTTTACTTAATCTTCACAAAGAAATGACCTTTGTTAATGGGAAGATCATGAGTCTGGAAACATACTTCTGTTTAATTTTCTTTTGACTGCTTACAGAATAATGTTAGAGAGCTACGAACCTCTGTGGAAGAGAAGGAGAGACTAGTGTGTGATGCCCAGGAGAGAGAGAGACAAGCTCTATCCATAAATAAATCTCTCAGCTCAAAAATTAAGTCAGAGAAAGATGAGGTAAATTGTTTGAGTTCCAGTTGTTGCTTTTTACGTTTATGGAATTATGCTGTGGATCTGTTATGCACAGTGAAATTGTTACTTTTGTTTACAGTATTTAATTCTTTCTTAAATTGAATGCAGGATTAGTCAATAAAACATGTTTTAAATTGCCTTAGATTTTCAAGTTATGACGTTTGGACATACAAAAATTGAAGCAATATCAACTGCAGTGGTGAAATTTCCTTTTTGTGTTGTTAGAAAGAATAGTTAGATATACAAACACAGCTTTGGTTGAAGTTTACAGAACTTATGTAAAAATCTACTTATAGTATTTGGTACCACAAAGCAAAGACCATGAATCTCATTTGTTACGTCCAAGTTTCTTCTGTTCTTCTGGTCATTCCAAAATTTTTGTTATTTATATCTCAATTTTTTCCATGTCTTTCTTGTATAACCTCATTCCATTGAGATCTTGTTTTTATTCAGGTTCGAAGATTGAATAGTGTGTTGCAGCAACGGGAAGCACACCATCAACATGAGCTTCGTAAAAAGGAAGTAAGTACTGCTCATGAATTTTCAAAACTGAAACTGTGTTATTGCCATCTCACTGAATTTCTGGAGTTCAAGCTTAATTCTCTCTCTCTCTCTCTCTCTCTCTCTCTCTCTCTCTCTCTCTCTCTCTCTCTCTCTCTCTCTCTTGCTCTCTCTCTCCTAGCCTAAGCAAAGCCTAGGTCAATTCAGTTAGCCGTGACCAAGTCATAACAACTAATATATATAAACTATAAATGGTAATTACTTACACAAAAACAGATCAAACATTAAAAATGTTGAAAATGTTAAGGAAAGATTAATATTTAGTAAAGAATGTAAATGTTAAATTCACTAGACATCTGACACATTATGAGTTGCCTGTCTTAGTACAGTAGCTTTGGGAATCTTGTATGTCTTAAATGCAGGTATATCCAGTGTATGGAATTCATTAAAAACCATTCCATATGTAAAAAGTACTCATTATAAAAATGTAATAATTTATAAATGAAAAAGCTAAATGTTTTACTCTGTTGACTCTTGAATCTTTATCATCTGCTGGTGCAGACTGTGCATATCTTAGGTTTGCTTGGAACATTTTTTCATGGAAAACTTTAAATAAAGTTGGAAAACTGTATGGGATGATTAAATAAACTAGCTGAATGCAGTGTCATATGAATAGGCATATGTGATCATTAAAAAGAACAGCATTAATTAGCAGAATAAGTCTTGAAATACCTTACTCTGATGATTCTTGAATTTAGCCCAAAACAAAAGCACCTTAGGCCTTGAGCAATGAAAGGTGTTCATTTACTTTATTTCAGACAAAGTCTCAACTATAGTTGGTGCCAGTTGATCTGTCATCGGAATATTCTCTTCATTAATGATTTGTCATAGGAACACTGCTCATGGTATCGGCTTCGGCTGCTGATTGGCTTAATAAGATCTTATTCAAATGTAAACAAGTAGACTTTGAATTCCTACCAAAGCACTTATTTATATGGAAGACACAGAGTTATACACAGAAAGTGCAGAAATAACTTTGATGACAAATAAGTGCTTTTGAGTTACTACTGATATACCCGGGCCATGATGCTACGGTATACGCTGTAAAAACTAAGTACCAGTAAGAAATACTGGTAAACATATATGAAAAACCAGGGAAGGAGAAGGGCCATGGGAAATTATCCACCTTGTCTTGTCTTTTGATTCAGAGCTTCAGCTAAAATTGAACTGTTATTGCTTTTATCCCAGTGTGGCAATCTGCACTAGTCTGATGTAAAATTTCTTGTTTTTAATAAACAATATATATGCAAGCATCCTTTAAAATGTAAAAAATGATTGCAAATAGGCCAAATGATTTGCCTGCATATTTTGTTAGTAGCATTTGTTATAGGATGTTTATAACTGGCATACACATAATGACACCCGTAATACAGACATGTCATTGTTTAGGTTTGTTATGATTTCATAGAAGTATCCATCCCATTCGTACTACCAGAGTCTATCATGCATACATGTTTCAATTCTTCCTAAAATTTTCTTTAATTGATAAGTCATTCATCAAGTTGTGAATAAAATTGTAAAAATTATATGACTGGCTCAATCAGAACTCAGAAAATTCATTTCTAGTCCAAATGGTGCGTAAGTTATTGTCTTTCTTTTATGCGGATCTCAGTATTAACTTTCAACATGTTGCTTGTTTTATGAAATGACGTAGAAATCATGTCATACAAATAAAACAGGTTAGACCATCAAGTGCACTGGAAAGGGAGGGTTATGCTACAGCTGCTTTATAAAATTCTGGTTGGAGAACATTAGAGAACTGGCTATTTACAAAGCCAGGCTGTGTTTTATGGAAACCCTGAGTTTATCGTTGTATAAGATATTGTGAAAAGATTTATTTAAAATGAAAAAGATGTACTGTATTATCTTTGTGCTTATACTATATGGGCCAATGAAGCTAAGCATTCAAAATGCTTTCCCAGTGATGCTGAAAGAAGCACCTCATTTATAACAGTCTTTGAAATGCCTTTCTTCCTTTTCTAACATTCGACAATTTATTGGCTACCAGCCCAGAAAACTTTATAACCGCTCCGAGTTTGAATATCAGTTTATTATTTTGTTGACAGATAGACATTCATGAGTGGGCAAAGCTGGTGTGAGGTAAAATCAGCATAGGCCTACATATAAGAATGCATTCCCCTTTCTCTGTTACTAAATGCAGCAAAAGCTTAACGTCATTGAAAGGTATTTGTTAATAACAATTTATTTTCGGGATCACATTTGGAGATCTGTTTTTCTGTGGTGGCTTATGAAACTTATTAAAGTTAACATTTTTATATTAAAAGTAATGAGCTTTGAATTAATCACATTTGAAAAAAATTCTAAGCTTAGTCCTGTAATTTGATGCTTTAAGACAATGGGATCGTATTATTTCTCTCTCTCACACACACACACACACACACACACACACACACACACACACACACACACACACACACACACACACACACACACACACACTCTCTCTCTCTCTCTCTCTCTCTCTCTCTCTCTCTCTCTCTCTCTCTCTCTCTCTCTCTCTCTCTCTCTCTCTCTCGTTTCTCAAGTACTGTATTCTCTCTATTATCTCTCTCTGTCCTTCCTCTACCATTTTCTTTTCTTCTTCTGTCTGTGGGCAGCACATCCCATAGAGTTGACATGACCAGATGTCAGTGAATGTTAATTTTTCAAGGACGTGAGTTGAAACAAAGTATAGGCTTTATAGTCATGTCAACTGAGAGTTAGCAAATTTCTGTACATCACAAGCTGAGCATTAGTTATCAATATTTTATTTTTGATAAACATATTAGCTGCTGATAATGAAGACTGCTTTGTGGTAAGGAGTGTTATAATTCTGTTCTTTGTGTTGTGTGCTGCATTTCAGCATTTTAGAAATAAAATATTTTATAGTAATGTAATCAAATTAGAAGTTAGTATTGTATGAGTACAGTTTTTTTATCCCAATAATAGAATTGTTATAATTACAGACTGAAAATAATCGTCTTCGAGAACGTCTTCATAGATTAGTATCTGGGGAAAGGCTGTCTGAGACTCGTCCTGTTGGTATTACAGTCTCAAATACACTAACCAGGTCAAATCGTTCACGAGCAACATGGAAAACAGAGGCCTCAGGTGCTCGGTAAGAATCTGGTTTTAAAACTTGAATACTTTGTAAAGAAAGTATATATTATTTGCAGTATTTATAGTTTTCTTTAAAATGTGCCACATAGTCTTAGAGAATTTAATAAAAAAATGTTTCCTTAATCATGAATAGACATATTTGCAAAAACTAGCTACCTGTAGAATTATGACAGGGAACTTCTTACTTATCTACTTTATCTTGGCTTATTCTTATGTAATTCATATATAAATGTGAAGCCTATGGTACAAGATCGTGTTTGCTTGCATAGCCTAGTTCATGTTCAGATACCAATATCTTTTGTAGGCATGAAGAAGAGATGCACCGCAAAGTGTTGGGTCAGTATGAAACTTGGGTTGGCCAATTGAGCGACGAAAATGAACAGTTGAAAGGATGTCTGTCAGCAGTTACTTCGCACATATCAAAGATTGTAAATAGGTTTGCTAAAGTAGGTATATAAGTACATTATCAGGTCCTCAAGTTGTTACGTTGTGAATTGTTTACTCTCACTGATCAAGAGATATGGCAATTATTGCAAGTTTTTAGAATAGCATCAGTATGTTGCTTTACTTCAGGTGGATGAATGTCCAAAGGGGTGACTTAGTTTAGCTATTGGCATGCTAAACGAACCTAATGATTAACGCTATGGCTTCCACAAAAAAATTTAACTTTTTAGGGCTTTCCAGTTTTTATAATAAGAGGTAAGGGGTTATAAATCAGTGTACTAAAAAAAACTTTTTTCCTGAATATGCCCTGCTGAAATGGGGGTTGCTTGTAATATACCAGGTTTCTTGTAAGCCGTCAAATATGGTAATTTATTTCTTTAACTTGCACTGTTGGTAATTGCTCCACTTCACTTATAACTGAGATCATCTCGGCTAATTTGAAACGTGGTTAGGAACCTTTTTTTTTTTTTGTGAATTTAATCATTAGTTGTTTTTTTTGCCAAGCTTGATCTCCATTCAATGTAGTGTATGGCAGGTTGACTTGATTTTTACATGAAATGTCTGGAAATTTGACCAAGAGCAGACACCTACTCTCACTTTGTTCATCTTATCTTATTGAGTTGATTTCTTTTGAGAAGCCACTTTGAAACTACTCAGTAATAAAGAGGGTAATACCCCAAAAAATTATAGATAGTTCTTTTGAACAGTAAACCTGAAAGTTAGAACACATTTTTTTATTTTTTCATCACAGTCCCACTAATCATATATGGTAACGTTTATTGTCTTTTGAATGTCTCTAGACACAGACAAAAAGAGGAAAGTAGTCTCATGATATATGCACCACTTAGTGGTGCAGTTACCCTTCAGTCGGTTTCCTTACTTTCATGGATCAGCAGCACTGTTAACAGCTCTGTCTAGAATTCCATGGTTGTTTTCACAATGCTTGAGTATTTTCTGTGTTGTTCTAACCATTCTTTCCTTTATTCATGAGCTAATTCATCTTTCTACTTCAGTCTTTTTCTCATCTTTCCTTGAGAAGGTATTTTTCAGTAGATGATGTCTACCACTTGATTACCATCTTATGATGAGTAGTTTTATAGTTATTCATTTATCTTGCAAAATATATCCTTGCACTCATTAGGGATATTCCAGTGTTTGCAAATTACATTAAATTTTACTCAAATCTCATTGTTGATTCATAGGGTTAGATGCTTTCCAGTAACTGACTAACAAGTGGTTATCTTGTTCTTGCTCATGCTAATCTCAAACATTAGCTTTCTTTTACTGAACTTACACTATATTTTTCAATAGTGTTCAGTATTATGTACTGCTTTGGACGTTTTCTCGTTTTGGTCACTCATTCTTAGCATTAAAAGTCTTTTTCTCATTAAGTGGCACAGTAGTATTTGTTGTTAATGTATTTTTCTTGTTATATGTTATTATTGCATTACCTTTTGTATGTTTATGTCAGCCTGATATGTCTGTGTTATCCAGTTTTGTATCTTTTTATGTCTTTTGAATTTCCTGTATTCTTGTTGCTTTGCCACAACAAATGTGTAAAATTTTCAAGGTATGGCCCATCATGCTTTCATGCCCTTTTTTTGACTGGGCCAAGCTACTCTTGAATAGCGCATTGCTGCAGGTAGGTGAGCCTGCCCAACCTCATTTGTTAGACATTCTATGGTTGACTGCATTACCACTGGTCATTCTTCTTTGAGAAGAAGGTACACAAGTCAAGATGGTCTAGCAGTGTGGCTGCAGACTTGCCTACCTCTTTAGAGACTTCTTCAGAAGTGGTTTCTATGAATAAAAAGCTGCTCGCAGTCCTGGACTGACCACTAGCATACCACCACTTGAGCTAAGCCTTGTATCCCTGTGGTTGAGACTGACCTTAACCAAGCTCTACACAGTGACTTCAGCAGGTGTAATGACCATAACCATTTTTCTCCTATATCAAGGCATCTAAGGAGATGAGCAGCACAGAATCTTGGCCTCCTCTATTGGATTTTTAGCATTGACCTGATGACCACCCTTACAGAAACCCAAAAAAAGTAGGTGTCATTCTCAGAACTTTGGTCCAGCACAGCATGGGACAACCTAGCCATTGTTGTTTTCTATTTGTTCTTGGACAGTGCCACATTGTAGTTAGTTTTTTTGACAAAAGAATATGCATAAAAATAAATATAATTAACAGTAATAAGGCATACATTTGTCAATTATAACTTTAAGTACAATATATGCATTGTAGAGGTTATTATACTTATATGTTTATAACATCATGAACAAACTGACACAGTAGCATGTAAGGGATATGATAAACCAATGGCCTCTCCTTGCATGCTTTGTGGAATAGTGAAAATGACAATAACAGATTTAAACAGATAAAACCCATTGTTGGATTGTGCTGTTCCTCATTCCAAAAAGAGCACAGAATTGAAGGAATATCTCATCTTTGAACTAGATTTACTCATTAGACCCAAGGGTAATTGATGAATATTCCCAAAATCCGAGAGACATTGGAGGTTCTGTCTTATCCAGCTTCATCCACTCCATCTGTAGTCACATTCTAGCTGATGGAGATTTGATACAATGGATGTTTTGTCTGTGGATTCCTAATGGTGACCTGGCAGAAAATAGTATTTTGACCCACTAGTTCACTGCTGACAGAGGGAACCAGGTTGGTGGAGGCTATCACCTAAGCCAGAATGATGGTGGTGTTACCTGGTTGGGCATCCATCCTACACATTAGGATGGTGGCTTATCATCTGGTTAATGCAGGTTTGAAGATGAGGGACATGGTGAGGAAGGAGCTCTTTGACCCTTCTTCAGAGGTATAAGACCTGAAGGTTTCAGATATACTGGACCCAATCCTGTTTGCAGAGAGCATGGTTAAAGATCTCCTAGACGAGCTGACCTGTACAGCTAAGAGGATGACAATTATCAACATGAATAACATCTCGTCCTCTTTCAAGTAGCAGTGCTCCCAGCAGGAGCAGTCAGTGGCTAAGGGTATCTTGACTTTAGAATTGCAAGCAGATTGGACTACCCATTATGCATCTGGGGTTCATATCCTTATGTACCCTACAGATTGACGTAAGCGAGGAGGCAGCAACACTCCATTATTCCGAAAGACTGATGTTCTTGCTAAGGAGGGAGGACAGTATTCCTCGAGTGAAATTGGCTTTGGCAATGATTGCTAATCTCTAAAAGCTTTGGAGGTCATGGCACCCAATAGGAGCAGAGCTGGGATGTTAGAAATCAGTAGAGTAGGCTATCACCTTCCCTTTCTAAAGGTAAGCATCCCATTCTGTTCTCATCTCGTCCCATCCCTAGTCACACAGAATTGTGATCAAAAAGTGATTCCAGCCATTGAACAATGAGGTGAAGTTGAAGTTGCTCCACTGTTCCAGAATAAGTTTTTAGTGTTGAAAAAGAGGTAGAGCTTGTTCTTGAATTCATCTCAAAATGCTAAACAGTTTGTGTAACAAACCTCCTTCAAGCTGGAGACATTAAAGTTGATGTGGCGACATCATGACGGGGATTTGCTTGTATCCATGTACCTCAGGGAGGCAACTTATATGTACTAGGTCACCTGTCTAAGGATTTACACTAGTCTTCAATTTATTTTCTGGACTGTGTGGCATATAAAAATGGTTTGGATATATTCAACAGCTCAGCCCTTACACCCAAATTACAGTTTGGGCTTCTACATGATTGTTAGAGTTTTAATGAAACCTAAGTTGTTATTCGTATAACACAAAAAGAGTTTTTCGTAAAGATCTATTAATCATATAGTTCCCTCTTCATAGCCCCAGTGATTTTACTGCCACATTTCCAGGTAATATAAAAAGAGGAATGTGATTAGTGGTTACCTATGCTTCCAGATGTTGCTTGCATGGTGAAAATACTCATTCTTTTTCCAGTTACACAAAATATTGTTGACTATCAAGCCATTAGAAGACCACAAATATGGCCATGTATGTGAACATACTTGTGACTGATGGATTTATATGGAAAAATGAGTTTAGTCTTAAAACTCTGCATTCTAATTGCCTGAGGTCTCTTATTAGCCCTTTTCATATAACTTTTATAATTGGAAACTGTTGTCTGTTGTATGCAGTCATGGCACTTTTGAGCCTTGTTTCGAAGCTAGTTTTGCTATGGTCTTACTATAACATCCTTTCAACATGCTTTTTGGCGCTATGAGTGGTCATTCTGACAGTTGGGAAGGTATTGGACATGGTAGTTCTATCATGTAACCTAGCTGTTTTCATGAGACAAGTAGTCAAGGAAATATTAGTATCCAAGCAAGTAATTACAAGGCTTCTAAAAGTGGAATTTGGAAAACATTTAAAGAATGTAATTTATGTAATCTTCTGCAGGTAAACTTTTGAGATCAGGCTCACTAATTACTTGTTAGGAAAATGTGATTTACTGCTTCAGTATATGTACTGAATGAAATGAGAATGCCTGTTTGAGGAAGGATTGACTCATCTACCTGGTATTCCTGATTTAAATTTTGCTATTAGAAGTTTATGACTTGGTCTTTCCACTTAGACCAAGCAACATGACTTATGTAAAGTTACTCATTTGTAACCTGTGAAACAATTTCAAATATTTTTTTATTTCATCCTTGTAGGAAAACAATGCTCTCCAATTATTATGATTTTTTATTTTTTGCTGGATAGGTCTTTCATTTATAACTCAACTTCTTGCAGTCTTTTGACATCATGGTCAGTGTAATTGGCAACAGCTGAGTGCTTGTGAACATCTGATAACTATTTAGGAACCCATGATTTGTGTGAAATTAGTCTTTTACTTGTTTGTTACTCTTCCATTTTCATTTCTACAGCATTGGTGCAGCGTCTCAATGATGTCACCAGTGCTACTATCCCTTTTGCACTTCAGGTATGATGCTCTTAAAACAAAAAATGAAACAGACTGCTGCATAGCTTTTGTCATTTGGTACCTTGCTCTGCAGTGCCTTCTTCCATAGGCAGTAGTAGTTTGCAGTTCCACTTTTGCTATGTTTTTGGTATTTTAATATGTTTATAATTTTTCCCATTTTTTCTCTATTTTCTGTTTTTTACGGGCATTATATTCTGTTGAAGCTTGCTATCAAGTCAGGCCTTTTTGCTTGTTTTGTAAGGTGGTTTGCACATCCTGAATAATAATCTTTCAGGTAATCTGGTTATTTTTATCATGGGTCAGAGTGAAACAATGCCTTGTGTAAGTGTTCCCATGAAATTTTGTCTGCTATGATAGTATGTTTTATTGACATAAAAATAATTAATTTTACAGTGATATAGAAGTAATTACTTACATGGAAAGAGCAAATCCTCATTAACTGAAAATTTTATTTGGTTTTAGATTACACTAGCTGACCAACCCAGCGCTGCCCGGGATAACTCTGAATGACAACCGTTAATCTCTTGCTCTCTCTCTCTCTCTGTCACCCCCCTTCCCAACCCCCACCCCTTTTGGTGCCATTGATGTCTTACCCCTACAGTATTCTTTTCCCGACAGTAAGTCATATGTATACCGGAATTAGGTATGATAGTTTCACAAAGTTACTAAGTCTACGAGCATAACCATCCCTGTTTCAGGGAAGCCCTTCCCACCCCCACCCCCTTTTGTGCTAGCAATTTCTTACCCCCACAGTGCTGATTGAGAGATAGTAAGTCATATGTATACCAAGTTTGGTTGAAATTGCTCGGTGCATTTCAAGAGTTATGCTGGCGCGGACACGCGCACACATTAATTTTTATATATATAGATTATAATTATCATTACATATACCCTTCATTTCACTGTAAATGTTTTCATTTACAGTGCTATTTTCATTCTTTGCTACTGTATTTATTACAGTAGGATCTCTATCATACATGTATTGCAAGGCCTCCCATATTGGTTTTAGACATTAGTAAGTTTTAGATATATCTAAGGAGCCATGTCTTTAAGGGAATGCCTTCATTATATTTGATTATGTGTATCATTTAAAATTTTTTTCCAGAATGAGAATTGCTTGAATTTTGATGGAGATATTAACTCGTCAATGTACAGCTCTGATTCTCTGGAGAACCCTGTATTCATGCTCGAGTTTCCTGCTGTTAGAGAACAAGTACAACAAACCTTAGAAGAATATATGAAAGTCATCACACAGTTGATAGAGAATAAAAGTAAGTACTTTTAAAATAAAGGAGCAATGTTAGTGTAAGCAATCTTCATATCTCTTTTACCACTGAGTTATTCCCAGCAAAATCGTGGTCTCTCTCTCTCTCTCTCTCTCTCTCTCTCTCTCTCTCTCTCTCTCTCTCTCTCTCTCTCTCTCTCTCTCTCTCTCTCATTGTTAATGATAGTGCTTAAATGGCTCTCTTTTAAATTCTGTTATTTATTAATAGTCATTGATTGCCTTTTCTACCAAGTCAGCAAGACGTTAATAATTTGGTAAATTTAGTGATTTTATTCCCGTTATTATCAAGATAGTCATTCTTGTTATATAAACAAGAGGCCTTAAAAATTGTTGTTAGATAAGTGATCCTTTAAAACCAGCTGCAATGATGGATCAGTAAGCTAGAAAGGTGTATTAAGAGAAGATTAGTGAAGCCAAACCAAGTTGCAAGAGTGTGGAGCAAGATTTAGGAAGAATGCAGCCAGAATCATGGTACAATAAAGATTCATGAAGCAGAAGGTGGGATTGATCCTAATATTATTCATAAAACTTTATTCTCATATAAACAAAGTCTTCAAGATATAGTGTAATTGTCATACTAAGATTCATGTGTGTACAGAATTGCAGATCATACTAGATTTATGTAAAATCTTGCTTTCTTATTAAGCAATTTCTTTGTACTGTATTTCCCAATCCTGTTTAACATGTTGGTTTTTTATTTGTTCTTTTAGTCTGTCATTTATTTCCAACTTGAGAGAACCTGAGACTGGATAATATATTTATATTTAAAAGAGTCAGTGTCATTAATCCTTTCTCCCATCTAATGTTGTTACATCCCTTTGTACATACTCTTAATTGTTTTTCTCAGATTGATTTTGAGTCCCATCTCTTTCAATATATGATGCATTCTTGTAAGCAGGCTTGCAAATCATGTGGAGTTATACTGATTAAAGCAGTATCACCTGCACATTTTAAATCAGTCAACTTTCAGTTATTAATCCAGTCTAAATCTTCTCTTTCATCTTCGATCATTATTTTATTTCTATTTGCAGTAATAGTGAGGTGCTACAATGGAATGTTTTTTTACCTCTATTTGTCCTGACAGACAAACATGTTGAAATAACATTCCATTTTAGAACCCCACTCTTACTGCAAATTCACTCTGCAATACCTTAGCAAAATTAATTTTGCATGTACCTTGTTCATGGACAGTTTCAGTTAGTTGTAGATATTTAATGGGAATACCATAGTGACACAAAGCTTTCCATAATATTGGTCTGTGAATGCTGTGAAATACACTGCCACAGCAGATATTTTATATGGGCAATGACGACCTTTTCTGAAACCAGTTTGTTCATCTATGAGTATACAAGAGTACTTATTCATATTAATAAACTGCAGAAACTGAGGTCTCTGTAAGAAATGTGCTTCCATACACAAAAGAGACTGGGGCACTCCGAATGAAAATTGAAGAGTTTTGAAAAATTGTGACTAATAAATACTGAGATACATGACCAGAGTTTGCTGGAAAGTTCATATTACAAATGAGAAAATAAGATGGATGTGGATGTAGTAGTTTGAATATTGAAAATAGATTGTGATAGTTTCAACATGTGATGAAAAAGGGAAGTGTTTAATCACTGAATTGGCAGATATTGATAATGAAGGACAAAGAACAGTGAGAATGCCCAGAGGATCGTGGAATGGTCATAAATGTTAACTTGAACTGCAGGATATGTGAATTCGGGCAGAAAGTATGCAAGATTGAAGTATGTTATACATAGAACTCATCAGATAGATACAGTATTGCAAAACCTGGTAAAATTTGAATGATAGTGTAAACCTTTTACTCTGGCTTTCAAACTATATGTATAGTTAGAGCTTCATTTCTGTTCTAGTATGTATTGTTATTTCTTGTGGAAAATGATTTGTTTCTTTATAAGCAGTTGTTACTTTTTTTTCTTGTTTGGTCACTGTAGTAATGAAAGCCAGTTAAAATACTTTTGATTAAAAAAAATGTTGGCTAGTCTAAATAATCCATTGTGATAGCTGTAAAACGTATTCCAAATAATCCATTGTGATAGCTGTATAATGTATTTCAGTGAAGATTTATGCACTTTCTTTTCCTAACATTGTTTTTATTACATGAGTCATGTGAGTGCACTAATAAAATAAAGCCTGAATTTCTCCATTATATTAACTTGAAATTTTAAGAGTCTCGGTTTTTCTTATTGTATTGCTTATTAACCCTTAAACGCCTGTTGACGTAGCAAAACATCGAAAAATTGTCTGTTGAATGCCGGTGGACGTAGCAAATGTCGACTACAAAAATTCTCAACCTTCTACCAACTTTGACTCGACCGAAATGGTCCGAAAAACGCAATAGCTAAAACTCTTACATTCTAGTAATATTCAATCATGTACCTTCATTTTGCAACAAATTGGAAGTCTCTAGCACAATATTTCGATTTATGGTGAATTTTGAAAAATCTTTTTCTTACGCTGTAACTCGAAAAATTTCAGAAATTCTTTTCGTCATTTTGTCGTAATTTTGCACTGTTCTATATTAGATTACATAAAAGTTTTATATATGAAAATGTGCACAATTCATATACAATACAACAGAAGATAACTCATGGTTGTAGCTTTATCAGTTTTAAATATTTTCATATAAATCACGATAACTGCAAAAATTTCAACCTTCGTCAACTTTGACTCGACCGAAATGGTAAAAACGCAATTATAAGTTAAAAACTCTTACATTCTAGTAATATTCAATCATGTACCTTCATTTTTCAACAAACTGGAAGTCTCTAGCACAATATTTCGATTTATGGTGAATTTCTGAAAAAAAGTTTTTTTTCCTAACGTCTGCTTGCATGAAACTCGCCGAACATCTCAGAAATTCTTTCGTCTCGTCGTAATGTTTGCATCGTTTTATATTAGTCTTACATAAACTTTTATATATGAAAATGTGTACTTTCATGTAGAATACAACATAAATTAGCTCATGGTTGTAGCTTTTATCAGTTTTGAAATATTTTCACATAAATCACGATAAACTGCCAAAATTTCAACCTTCAGTCAATCAACTTTAAACTCGACCGAAATGGTAAAAACGCAATTGTAAGCTAAAACTCTTACATTCTAGTAATATTCAATCGTTTACCTTCATTTTGCAATAAATTGGAAGTCTCTAGCACAATATTTCGATTTATGGTGAATTTAAAAAAACATTTTCATACGTCTGCCACAGATAACATCTCAGAAATTCTTTCGTCTCGTTGTCGTAATATTTGCACCGTTTTATATTAAATCGATACATAAAGTTTTATATATGAAAATGTGCGTAATTTCATTACAATACAACAAAAAATAACTCATGGTTGTAGCTTTTATCAGTTTTGAAATATTTTCATAAAATCACGATAAATAGAAAAAAATTCGATTTCTCAACTTTAACTTTCGACTGGTCGGTAAAACTGCAATTGTAGCTAAAACACTTACAGTCTAGTAATATTCAATCAATTAGCTTCATTTTTTCAACAAGCGGAAGTCTCTCTAGCACAATATTAGATTTATGGTGAATTTAAAAAAAATTTTTTTACGTCTGCGGTTACGAACTCATGCATCATTTTGTGATAATATTTTCTCTGTGTTGCTTTTGATCGTTTTAAAATTTAATATACCAAAATCATCGCAATTTAGTGTACAATACAACTAAAAAAATTAAGTCATTAGCTTTAACAGTTCTGCTTACAGCACGATTTGTATACAATTATATATGAGTTTTTTTTTCGCTGTCATATATTCCAATATTTATATATGATAATGATATTTTTTCATTTCTGATGGTTGCATACTAAACTTCAGGCAATGACAAAAATGAGCCAAAATGAACTCTTAATCTTGAAACTAAAAAGCGTGCTGTGATTTTGAAAAAAACTTTTTTTGCGCTTGGCGCTAACTCACCTAACGCTGCCAGCATAATGAACGTTTTTGTAAATAGGGCTTCATGTTAAAAAAGAGGAAATGTAGAAGGCCTTCCATTTTAATTTTCCAGTTCTGTTTATGGTTATTTGTCATAGCAAAAGATAAACTCAGAAATTTAGGACTTTATTGTATTAGTTATTTTGAGTTAACCCACTATTGCTTTGATATCTAGACAGTTACTGCTACCAAAGAATCAGAGGGGAAGGTTAATTTAAAGAATAGGTGCAGCAATGTTTTGAAAAAGTAGAGGAGACAAGTTCAGTTTGTTGATGTAAAAGTAATGCTAAAGACCTTTAATACTAATTCTTCACAACACAAGGTTCATCTAGGTAATACCCATTAAGGAACCTCAGAGGGACTCCTAATACTGTGACAAAAATAAAGAAAAGCAGAAACTAAAGCATTATTCAAGATGTCTGGGAGAGCTTTGACATTTTCTGTTGGATTAGTCTTTCAAGCACAGGAAATTATACAACAAAATTAAATCACTAGTAGTTGTAGTGTAGTTATAGAATACCACCATAACATTTTTTTATTATAGAGAGATTGTTTCTACATTTCAGACTTTTTTTTTTATTTCAGATGGTAATGACAGTTTGGAGAAGGAGCACTTGATGTTGAAGAGAGAATTTGAAGACTCACAAATGGAATTGGGTAGAACTAAAGATCAACTTATGGCACACAAGTTACGAGATGAAAGGGGTAATTTGTTATTATGTTTCCTTGCAATGTAAATTTTGCTAAAATATAATGTGCCAGGATTGCAGTATATGGAAAGTTTTCAGTGTAGATTTTTAAACATGAGGAATTTGAAGATTCACAAATGGAATTAATAGAACTAAAGATAAACTTATGGCACTCAAATTACAAGACGAAGGGTAACTTGTTTTTATGCTTCCTTGCAGTGTAAATTTGCTAAAATATAAAGTGCCAGGATTTCAGTATATGGAAAGTTTTCAGTATAAATTTTAAACATAGGAAATTTGAAGACACAAATGGAATTGACGAGAACTAAAGATCAACTAATGGCACTCAAGTTACGAGATGAAAGGGGTAACTTGTTTTTATGCTTCCTTGAGTATAAATTTTTAAACATCAGAATAGCCTGAATTCAGATAAGTTGGATGTTGGAATACAAAATTATGTATGCCTTTGTGTTAATGGAAGATGAAAATTGGGTGATGAACTTATTGTATTTTTAGGAGAATTGGATGATGAACTTATTGCATTTTTAGGAGCACAGGAAGCTCAGGTGGCACTTGAAGCTGAAGATCTGTTCATAGAAGAGTTTGCAGCACTCGAAAGAAGGAAAAAGGAGGTAGAAGAAGAACGGAAGTTACTGCAAAAGGAACGTGGAACGTTTACAGAAGCTGCTATCAGATTGAATAGAGAGGTAAGGAATGTAAAAAAGAAAAGGAGAAGCTATTGTTCTTAAGGAAATACCACCCATCACCTTTCCGTAGGGGTATTCCTCAGCCTGAGCTGGATTCAGTCATTGAAACTTGTAAAAACAAAGTTATGGGTATTCCTCAGATTGAGGCTGAGTCAGTCATTGAAACTTGGTAAAAACGAAGTAACTGGCATGATTTTAAGCTGTTTCAAGCATTTTTTCCTTGTTTACTGCCAAGTGAGGATGTCTTGCTGCATTCCATTTGACTGCAAAGTTGGAACTTGTGTTTAGAGTGTTTAGTTACTTTTCTCATGGAAAATATTTTGCATAATGGAGGTGAAGGGCATGAGCTAGGTATATGACCCTTCATGGCCTCTGTTTAGGTGGATCCCCACTGTTAAATGTTCTTTTGTTTGGGTAGGATCAGCAAGTGTGAGGAAGGTTTCAGTAAAAAGGGAAGGTGGTTGTTGCTAGCCTACCACTCCCTCTTCCCATTCACCATAACCTCTTGTAGTTCAGTATCCTTAGTGTGGGTGAGCACAGTTGGGAACCCAGGTGCATACATGGTTATTATTACAGTGCTACCTCACTTTTTCACGCTTCACTTTTCCATGCTTCATTTGGTCACGGATTTTTTGGGACATATCTTTCACTTTTCTGCAGGAACTTTACCAGTTCACATATTTTTTCAGTGTACTGTATCTCTAATATTATCACTGATTTGCTTTTTTTTTTTTTCCATAGTGCAACGCTATTCTCTAATTACTGTATTTTTCATATTGTGTTCATGACTAAATACAGTACTGATTTTTATGATAAAAATGATTTACAGTGTACTCATTATGATTTACAGTATATTTGTTAAGCTCATTCGAGATTGGGCCCCAGGCTTAGCATAACAGGTGTAAGGGTAATGTGAGATATTTTTGAAATGATATTACTGTAAAGTGTTTTTGGATGATAGTGGATGATACAGCGTATTGTACAGTATTTAAAATACTCACTAATTATTTTCATTTTATTTTCCAGTAAAAGCAGACTGGAAAATAAAATTAAAATAATTAGTGAGTATTTTAAATATTGTATAATATGCTCTATAATCCATAAACACTTTACAGTAATATCATTTCAATAGATACATTACTACATTATAAAAATAGAAGTACACTTTAAAATTATTTTTTATCATGAAAATCTGTATTTAGTCATGAACATAATATGAAAAAAACAGGTTTTGACATAGGAAAACCTATTTTTGGCAATTAATGGTAACTTTAATTGTTTTTACCAATATAGAAAGAAAACAGGAGGACTTCAATACTGAGAGAAAACGGCTATGCTTATGTATACAGGCAGTCCCCGGTTATCGGCGGGGTTCCATTTCTGAGGGTGTAATGATATCCAAAAATCAGCGATTTTTGGCGCTTTTTCAGAAATTTTCAGGGGTAATTGGTGCCTCTGTTAGGTATGTATAGGCACTAGTACCCAAATATTGGCCCCGATAAGCGGAAATCGGCGATTTTCGGCGCCGAAAATTGTCGATTTTCGTGGCTAGACAAGCGCCATAAAACCAGATCGCTGTTAACCGAGCCCACTGTTAACCAGGGACTGCCTGTACTGGGATAACTTGATTAGTCGTCAAACATTCTGTAAGACAGATCTATTTTATTTGTATTAAACATCTTATAGATATTTTGTTGTGTTTACATTAGTATTAACATTTTAAAATTAGTAAATCATTGTTATAACCCATTTTAGGGGGCATATATGCATAAGAGTAACAGTTGTAAAAGGGTCCTAATCTAAGATGACTTAGGGTGTTTTGGGATGATGGTTTGGGGTGTATTTTTGTTTGAATTGATATTAAATTGTTTTAGTATGATAATTTAAGGTATTTTTTTGTTTGAACTAGTAAATTAGGCAGTGAAATTTTAAAATGGACATTTATAAGCATTTTAGTTTAAGGGGTACAGGAATTCTGTTCTTCTTCAAGACTATTTTCTCAACATGGATCACAGGAAGAAACAAATTTCTAAAAATATGTTTTCTGACCTTGTTCAGGGATCACAGGAACCTACTCTTATGTCCCATGTTGATTTTTTATTTATTGCAGTTGAAAGCACAAAAGGTGCTTGGTCATTCCTTTGGCATTTAACTTGGGAAGGGCCACTCTACTTTATTTAGATTCTACTTAAGAGATGAAACTTGTAAAGGTTTAGATTTGTGATTGTTACATGAGGTGACATTTTAGCTATGAGGGGTTTTTGTCTCTTTAATGCTCTTATCAGGCATAGGTATCTTGGTAACTTAATTTCTGTATCACGTTGCCAAATACTTAATGTTTTACTTGCCCATTTCATTCACCAATTTTTTTCATCTTCACTCATCTGCTACAGTGATTATGTGGCTATTTTGGTGGGATTTTGGCTCCTTTGGCCTTCGGCTAAATGGATTTTCAGGTTAAATGTAATTAATAGTGTTTGTTACATCATGAATCCTTCCCACTTACATAGCTGTCTGGGCTAAAGAAAGTATTGTAACTGGTTACTGATAAAACAATACAGTATTTTGTTTCTGTTCTTTCAAAGTTAACACATTATTGTACTGGAAGTGCTCTTATATCTTACCACGAGTCCAGATAATATAGGGAATACTTACTGCCATGGGAAACACTGGAGCTTGGTTGGACAGCCGGCTAGGGGGAACTCCTATTTTTGGAGTCTGTCCGGATATTGTGCCGGAGGCACAGTTAGGCTGTAGAAAAGAAAGAGGTTTGTGTAAGAAAAATAAAGTTTGTTTTTAAAAAACTGCATTTTTTTCTGTGGCACAAGTACAGGAAAACGTTATCCATGAATTTTTTTGTATCAGCATTTCCTTTTGCACGTTGTAGAATATTCAAATTTCATTGATTTTACAATACTTTGGAGTATTTTGAAACTTACTGTAGGTGAGTAAATTTATTTTTCCAATGTAATAATATGTTGGTTTAATCAGGTGATTTAGGTCATTATTTGCTTTGTTCATAATACATGTTAGGTTATTGAATGTAGGTGACATTTCCAGATTTTTGTTTCCAGAAAGCAGCATTTGAAGCAGAGAAGGTGGAATTACTTAAGAGGCAGTTTTTGCAGGAACTACCACCAACGTTGAGTACGTCTGTGGATTTGACAGCAAGTGGCCATGTAAGTTGTAGTTTAAACATTTTTTGTAACTTTTATTTGACTTTGAAAGATGAATTAAATTTGTTCCTTCAGAAATACGTACAAACCAGCATGAGCTGGAAATAGTTGTTGAACTTATTAACAAGGTAAGTAACCTTTTCTTCGACAGTCATATAATGAAGATGTCATTCTGTGTTTTCCACTAGACTAACTGTTATTGACTCAAGTATTTGGCTCTTGAATTTTTTTTATACCTTGTTATGGAGTAGGAAAAGCCAGTACAAGGCATTTAAAGGGCAAAGAGCACATTTGTGACAGCATCTTTTGTGAGAATCCTCCTGTAACACTGTTAAATCCTTCTAGTTCTTTTCTGCACCTCTCCCTGCACCTTCTGCTTGTTCTGCTTCCCCGTTGCCTTGGGGGATAGAGTACATGTGGTAGCAAGGGATCCTGCCATTTGCGCTCCACAGATGATGAGTTTGGTACCCTGGCCAGTCTCTCCCCTAGCAGGACCCTGACCCATGTACCTTACTTGCCACAGACTGCTCCAAATGATACTTCTGCTAATGTACCAGGAATGTCATGGAGCAGTAAGCAGATGATGTGGCTGTCCCTTAAAAATCCAGGAATTTCCTTAGCAGCATTCATCAGTTAGTTGGCTTTGTCTAAGAAAGAGGATTCCTTGTTCCTGCTGCCAACATTCTTGATGAGACATATAAAAGATTGATCCTTTTGAGACTTCTTTGATGGTGACCCAAACAAAGTGCTTTTGTGCCCGGTGCAAGCCTTAACTAGTACTGGAAAGCATAAGGAGGAGGCTTTCTCTTCATTCTACCGAAGGGTTGTCACCCACATGTCCCTTGACACCTTCTTCTTGGTTGCTCAACATGTTGTTTAGAGACCCAGCTCCATTTGGACAGAAAAGTTTCATGCCCAAATCCTTGGCTTAGTGTAAATCTGAGGTTGAATAGAGTGACTTCTTTCTCTGTTCTTTCATCCTTCTCTTATGCAGAGTAGCAGCTAAGGTTAAGTACATACTGGATCAGGCCACGATACAAATATATTTAGCCACAGTATCAAGATTCGATTCTTAGACCTTAGGTTTTAAGACACATCTCCCTCCTCGCTTCCTTTTGACAAGGGTTTTGGGTGGGTGGGTAGTGCTATACTCTAAACCCCTCATTTTGCATTGTTAAGTATAGCTGCCCTCTGACTTGTTTAACCTGTACAGGGGAAATACATGGTTCCCTGAACCTTTCCTTACTCAAGCTAGCCTCTAGACACCCCCCTCTAATGCTCAGGGAAGTAAAGCTCTGATATCCTTATGCCAGGTCAAGTAGGAAATTATAGTAGTCATCACTTTCTCCACTTGCTCTCACAACTGAATTGTGACATTTTTTGATGGGTTTGGAACTTCTAGTAAGTTGACAGAGACAACCTCCCACCTAAGGGTGTCTCCTAGATAAAAGTTGGTGGTTTGTATTTCCTCAGGAACAAATAAATTGTATAATATATATTGTTTCTGTGCACATAAGCCCAAGCCTTTTATTGTTCTTCCCACCTCAGCCAACCCCCACTTCGTCCCTGAAGCCAAAGGAATAATGCTTGGTGTGAGGTGGAGAGTGAGGGGGTGTTCCCCACTCGCCCCCTTTACTATTAGTTATTGACCTTGTTACCAATTCAGCAGTTTCAGTTTGCTTGTATACTTAGGAAAAATTCAAATTACTTTAAAAGTTTTTTAGATTTTTTCATTTTAATAGTCTGTTTTCATTACTCTGTAGCTATTTTCCTTTCAAAGTTGGTCTCATTTTTTTGAAATTGTGATTTTCCCCAGTTCTTCAAGGATCAAGATGTAGCTTCTCTAATAGGTTAAAAAATTAATAATCTGCCAGATTAAGAATTTGTTTATTAATATTTAAAGTAAAGAATTTTTGTGTATTTTTACAGAGACCTGTGTGATTGGAAAACTTTTCAAAATTTTGTAGACTACTATTTCTTGGCAAGAATGACCATGCTTCACTGAAATATAAATATGTCTGCTTTTAATGATTTTACTTTACAACTGTTTGCTAACTGTTAATGATTTTACTTTGCAACTGTTTGCTAACTGTCTGCTTTTAATGATTTTACTTTACAACTGTTTGCTAACTGTTAATGATTTTACTTTGCAACTGTTTGCTAACTGTTTGCTAACTGTCACCTTTTAATGATTTACTGCTAAAATCTTTGCATAATATGATTTTACTTACTACAACTGTTTAGATAACCTATATAATTTGTAACACAGAAACTGTTTACCAACTGAATGATATGTAATTGATTTTATGTTTACATTGTTCTTTTATGACCATTTCACATTTGATTCACATAAACTTTTTGTTTTTATTTTATTAGGATTTTTAATTCACTGACTTTAAGACAAAGTAAGTTATTATTAGTTTTGTATGTTAGTGAGTAAGCTTTTAGATCTTGTATATATTTTCAAAATACGATGTTTGCTAATGTGTTCTTTCAGGAGTTAATGATTGCAGTGTGTAACTGTCTGCTTTTAATGTGGAAAGCTTTGGTGAACTGTTCACAGATTCTCCCCATAGAAATGTAGGAATACCTGCTATTACACCACCAAGAGCTAGTATGAATTTAACTAGGGTATCAACACCTATTGTTCTGGGACCAACTAGGCTACCAAAGCAGCAACGGTATGGAATTGAGAGTGAAAGTACCAATTTGTGTTTTTAATTTTGGTTATTTTCCTATTACAAAATGGATGCGACTATTAACAGGATTTTAAAAAGTTTTTCTTATAAAGTTGTAGATAATTTGATAAATTTTTTGGTAATTAATACAGTATTTTTATTTATTTCTGGAAGTAAATGCCAAAGCAGATTTTGTATTAAGGATGAAACTTGCTAGCTTGACATCATGATTGCTACATTTGTGAGGATGTACTATAGATTAAATCAATGAGTGATTTTTTCCATGAATTTCAAACCTTTTTATTCCAAGTAATATGCCAGCCCATAAAGGGGAAAGCCTGACATAAAACTTAATGATGATCATTATTAGTAATGACAGATATAACAATCAGAGATTAACCTTGTTTATCTTCACCTGTTGGAATACACAATTTCAGTAGTTGGTGCAATGTGTACAATGTCTGTACAGTAAATGTAAATACAGTACTGTATAAGGAATAGTTTGGAGATTGTAATAAGGGGCATACATAGCTCATTAAAACAAGTTAAGGTGTTCACTCAGACATATGTATTTTAGTATGATGATGATCTGTTTCCAGTAACAAAGAAGTGAGGTGCCTAGAAGCAAATCACAGACAAGTGCCATTTTTAAAAAGTGGAAGAAAATGCATTCAGTTTTGCAAGTTTTAAATAACAATAACTATTTTTTACATTAGAAAGCTACTTTTTAAAAATGAAAGCTTCAGAATTTAGTGTTACAAATTATAGAAAATTAAGAAATGTAATAACTTAACGTATTTCCTGGCATCAAAGACGGAGCACTACAACTGCTAAGATGCACCCAAATTTTGACCAGCAAAATTATGAGGAAAAGAAAAATAACAGTAAGGAGATACCACTTTCATAAGTTGAAGGCTATGCTTTGGTTGGCACACAGAGTGCATTTCAACTTGTTTCGGTGCGTTTAAGTGCCATGGTAACAGTAGTTTCAGCATTTTGAGTAATGTAATTTTTTAGTTAATTTATTTTAAGAATACTTTGATTAATATTTTTTTCATATTCATTGAATTTTAATATTTTTTTCATATTCATTGAATTTAACATTTAATATATTTTCTTAACTTGATATAACCAGTGAACTGAAAAACGTGAACAATATCACCGAGAATATATATGTTATAAACTGTTCCATCAGAAATTTTCTTGGCCAGTAATGCCTCAGCGTATGCAGATGGATAGGGTTATAGCTGGTGCAGTGCTTGTTAAGGTTTTTATAGTATTGGATGTAGGCATAAACAGCAATTATCTTTAATCTCAGGCCAAGGAAAAACTAATCACCACAATAGGCGCTATTAGAAATAAGGACTAACATCTTATTGCACTATTAAACTTAGTAAAACACCACATGAATATGACATCCCAAACAGTAGAGAGTTAAGATTTAAGTGCATACCATACGGATATTACAAACGAAAATCCCTTTAAATCTTCAAAACCTGAAAATATTTATCACATTGGTACCATTGAATTGTGTAAAACACGATTATGGTACTCTTGCTGTTGTACGTGGGGCATTCAATAAGTAATGCAACATAATTTGTGAAACTGTGTACACGACATCCTTAACCATTCCTGCATTATCTCGTGCATTTTTATTAATTTCTGATGGGTGGTTGCAGTATAATCAGCTATGGAAAGGGTGTCTGTGACTGAGGCATGTTCCAAACAAAGAGTGATGATAGAATTCCTTTTGCAGAAAAAAAGACCATCACAAATGTTCATAGGTGCTTGCAGAATGTCTACAGAGACCTGGCAGTGGATAAAAGCATTGGTTGAAGTGTCTTATCATCAGAAGAAGAAGGACAAGGAAATCTGTCTGTTCCCCTGCGCCCCCTGGCTGGCCGCACACAGCTGTGAAGCATGCAATGATGGAGCATGTGAACACTTATTCAAGGTGATCGGGGAATCACAATCAAATAACTCACTGCTCAACTTGACGTCAGTAGTGCCAACACAATTGTCCATAGCTTAGGGGGGCAAGGGTTCTCAACTTTTTTTATCTTATGTGCCCCTTGAAGTCTTTCAGTATTGGTCACGTACCCCTTACCCACAATGCAGCATCAGGAAACATAAAAAGAAATGCATGGCTTTTTGACTTGGTTTATTAAGTTTAAATTGTGTTATATATGTGTAGCATACAAAATTTTCAATTAATGAGAGTATGTCACTATGAAGTAGTGTTGATAGGAACTAGTACTTCACAGGGAAACACTGTGTGACTGGCTGCCAGCAGGCAATACATTTACTAAAGCAAAACTATATCAGACAGTTTTCGATCATTGTAAAACAGAACTATATCAGACAGTTTTCGATCATTGGTGTGTGGCAACTGTAGTCCAAGAGAGCTTTCAAGTGACATAACTCCAAGAGTTTCCTTGTTAATGTTGTCACTTAGTGTCCTGGTTCTAGTGGAGGACACTTCTAGTCTAGCACATGTAGGCCACTTTCTACAAACAGGTTGCATTTATTCAAAACTGAAGTATTTTGAGAAACTTGTCACATACTCCCAAAATTCCTCTCACGTACCCCAGGTTGAGAGCCCTTGGTTTAGGGTATTCAGAGGTTTGTGCCTGCTGGGTTCCTCCACATGTTCCACCATTGCAGGAGTCACAGCCGTGTTTAGCCAGCCAGGGCAGAGGGGATCAGACAGAATTCCTTGTCCTGATGATGATGATTGACAATCCACAGTGCTTTTATCCACTGCCAGGTCTTTGTAGACATTATGCAAGCGTCTGTGAACATTTGTTATTGTTTTATCACTGCCCTCTGTTTGGAACACACCTCAGTCACATACCCCTTTTGACAGCTGATTATACTGCAGCCGTCAATAGGAAATTAATGAAAATACATGATATAATGTAGAAATGGTTAAGGATGTTGCACACAAAATTTCAAATTTTTTTAACAGAAATTGGCCAAGAAAAAAATCATGTTGCATTACTTATTGAAAGCTCCTTGTAAGATTTACCAGGAAACCAATTTAACATTTCTCAATTTTTCTTTTTTCAATTATTAATGTTCCTGTAAAGTCAGGGTCATTTGTAGAGTAAAGATACTGGTAATATTGACATACAGCACTTGTTATTACTTGGCCGCTCGCTCACCTTACTGTAGACTGTTGATCCAGGATTGAATCTGTGATTGCATAATTTTTGTTTGTTTATACTTTTGTTTATTTACTACAGTTTAATCAGGTGTAATTTGTATACTTTGTTCAGAGGTTATAATTCATACACTTTATTCAGAGGTCATACACAGGTGTTCTGATGACTGTCTTGGGAAGATAATCTCCCTCTGGGGTTGGGATAGGCTCATGAAAAGCATAACCTTATGCATCTAGTATGCCTGGTAAATTTCCGAGAGTTATTTCTAATAGCATCTTCAATGCCAGGAAATACAGCATTTATTATTTATGTTAATTAGTTCATTTTTTCCAAATGAAAGCTTGTCGGAAAACTTTTCCACATCAAACAGAAAACTTATAGTAAATAAAAGTGAAAATCTCCAGAAATTATAATTTATTTGGAAAATTATTTTCAATGTTATTCACCTTTAAAAAAATAATGAAAGCATTATCTAAAACACCTTTCATGGACTAAACCTAACTTGTCTCCAGCTTGAACTGTCTTATTCAAATTGACATCCACCAGTCAACCTTGTTTAGCACAGTTAGTTATTTTGGACAATGAAACACTTTCTATGGTGCCAATATTTATTACTTGTATGTTATTGAGTAAATAAAATTACAGTACTTATTACAAGTCCAACTCTAAATTAATACTGTATAGCAAAATATCTTGGTGAGGAATAGAGTGATGGCATGAATGCACTCATGTTGCTCTTGAAATACTTACAGAGTGAGCAGTGCATCAGAGAATGGGATTGAGGAAAATGGAATGAATGTGGGGATGGGAAGATGGTTATTGTTTGGGTATGATTCACAAGATCGCTATAGGGTTTGATAGCAAGTGTTCAAGTGGGATGACTGTGAAAAGAATGTGGGAAAAATGAATTGTATGTAGACATATCTGATGCCTCAGTTTAAATGACTGCAGTCTCTAAATATACGTATTTAATGGCATAGTTAAAATATGCATGCTACATATATTTTATATGCATACTAAACAATTTAACACTTATCCTCAAAGATAAATTTATGGCTCCAGATTCTATAGATTTTGTACCTGGCTTCGGTGCCATATCTTTTGAACTGTCAGAGATAGACTTCATATTTGCCATTTTTGCTTTACTGATGCAGCCGTTTCAGCCATGGCCTTCTTACTAAAAATAGCTGGCTTTTTGGAGTAATTTGTGTTCCACTAATACATCTTACTTGGAGAAAATTGGCAAAGTTATTTACTTTTGTCGTCTTCAACATTCCACCATCAGTTGGAATGGTCTTAGTGGGGAGCTGGATTGCTTTAGCCATACTTTTTTTTTCCCTTTTTTTTGGGTGGGTGGGTGGGGATTTCTTTTTTTTTTTATTTATTGTCTTTAGTGGTTGCTTAAAATTTTAAAGTAATTGTCATTGGTAATATGAATAGGTCATATGTTATTAATCACATATGTAATCTGAAGTATTTTTTCCTCTGCAGTATGTAACTGGTCAGGTTTTCCTTGAGGAAAATTTCATTAGAATTTGGAAGAGCGCAGGTTACTTTTGGAAGAGCAGTTTTAAGTGTTAATTGCCTTATGGTTTTATGTGTTATGTCCAGCACTTTCCACTTTTATGTCATTTATCATGCCCATAGGTTGTAAAAACGTGAGTTTACTTTGAAGTGTGTTTATAAGAACACTGTCATTCTTAGATTTAAAAAATGTTAATAATGATCACATCACACTTCTAAGCCTCTGTCTTTCAAGCCTCAGTCTTTCAAGATTTATTTTTTGAAAATTTTAAAAATTTTGAATGCCTCAAGTAACCAGTGTGACTTAGTGGTCTAATTAAACTACTTGGCAGTACAATAAGTAATTTAAAGTCTGCTTATGGCTGATACTTTTGGAAATTTGATGCTTGTATTTTTCACACTAACGTTTTTATTTTTATCCAGACACAGCTTGAAAAATACTTCTCATTGGTGGCAATACTGTATTTCTTAGATGAATGGGCAGTATTATTGTAATATTTTTCACAGTTGTAGTTTTTATTTGTACATTTGCTCTTGATGAGTAAACAATTCCAGTAGTCTAATGATTCTCAAGTAGACAAACAACTTAGATATCTACAGCAGTAATTTTATCTTTATGTAAAATCTAAGTATGTAGTTATAATGGTTTTGAAGTTGTAAGTGGCCATGGGGTGTTTAGTTTATATTTGAGCAAACACTGAAATTATAAAAGAAGAAACTAGTGTAACTGTAAAGTAAGCATTGCATTTAAAATTATGATTACATTGATTTTCAAGTTTATATCTTTTATATCTTATATATTAAGTTTTATGATATGTTAAGGATGCAACTGTCTCATTTGTAAAATGCATTAGCTAGATCTACGATACAGTAATCATTACAAAAATTGCTTCATTCATGTACTGGTCAGTCATGGATGGTTTTTCATATTACATTGTTACTTTGTATTGTAGTTTATCCTTAAGTAGCAGGATGGTAATATTAATAATGACAGCAAAAGAAAATTTCCATAGGATTTGTAAAGTTTTTGATGGGCATTTGTCACCAGTGGTTTTAATGTAGCGTTCTTCAAGCTGATTTTTAAATTAGAATGTATTAGAGTATTATACTAACAGTGTGTTTTTATCTTAGTGGTTCAAAAGCTGCACAAGGATCTTCACGTAGGCTGTAAACAGGGTAAGGTCTTACCAAATTTTTTGTTTCCAGACAATCTAAGTTTTGATGGCAGCTGATGATTTCATCTAGCCTTCATCTAGTCTTTTTAACTTTCTATTTTCATATTTATTTTTGGAAGTTTCCTAGGGTTCTTTTGAAAAACACCAGGTTTGTCTTTCTTTTCATTTAACTTTAACTATGATTCTTTGGCAAACATAACTTTTCACAGGATCTGTTCTTCTTTACCCCAAAAAAGATTAAGATTTTTTTTACACAAGTGTTACTTATTGATATTACTGTTATTATATTTGCATCTTAGAGCTATTCCTTTTCTAGCTACTCAGAGTAACCACCAGTGTATAGAGGTTGTACTGTTTAACTGTCTTTTGTTTTAGGATGTTTATATGTTCCCCGGTAGATGGAGTGCTTGTAAACCCTGTTAGAAACTATTTTGTAATGAGGCTTGAGCTAAAAAATTTAGCTGTAGTTCATGGGAGAAGAAACTTACTCTTACATGTTTACCATCCTCTTTCCAGTTTTATTTTTGATAGACTGGTCACTTTTTATTGAAAAGCAGATGATCATTGCGATTAGATGTTTATTGAATTTTTGTTGAAGTGTTGTTCAAGGTGAAGTGAATATATTAAGTATAAGAAATTGCACAACAAACCCACAATATATGACCTTCACAAGTCCTAGATAGGTCATTCTTGAACCAAATTATGATTTTATGCTGGCTGGATAACCATTGCTACCATGCTTGTAATTTGGTGGACCATGTGTTCCAGTAGGAAAGCAACTTTTCTAGCATATTTAAACATTATCTGTTCTTATGGGGATACAACCGTTTGCCTTAAATTTAAGGAGCACCCTTCAGCACAAGCTATCCGACAGTATCGGCTTTCTTCCTTGTGTGTCATTGGATCTTTGGATAAGTA
The DNA here is from genome assembly GCF_040412425.1 of Macrobrachium rosenbergii. NCBI lineage: Eukaryota > Metazoa > Arthropoda > Malacostraca > Decapoda > Palaemonidae > Macrobrachium > Macrobrachium rosenbergii. Next base: position 16,141,906 of record NC_089747.1, read on the forward strand.
CCTCGTTTTCCCTGTTCCCTTTTACCTTTGCATTGTTTTCCAAAATAGTGATTTCTATGAAATTCACAACTCTCAAGCAGACTTTCTAACATACTGTAGAGTTTTTGTTGACTCCCTGCCCCATTTTTAATTGTAGTTTACTAAGGAAAAAATATTGTAAATAAAGTTGGCAGTCAGTTTCTTAGTTTAATGCTGGTTTTGTTTAGCAAGCATAAATTCTGGTTCATGTTATTTTAAATTTTGGTCCTGGGCATGTTTAACAATTAGAAATTTAGATTCATTACTTGTTTTCAAATTAGCAGAAGTATGTTTCTTTAGTAACCATAATTTGTTCATACATGTAATAATAGTTATTTCCCCATGGGGGGATGTTTGCAGCATCCCTTTGGCCATAGGTGCACCAACTTTTTAACCTTTTACCTTACCTCAATTTCCACTCCCTTTCTTTTAACTTGCTGTTCAACCTCTTTAACTATTACTTTTGAGTGCAGCTGTCAGCTTTCCTCCTAGTTTCACCTTTAGACCCTCCCTGTAGTGGTGTAGGCCATCAGTGCACCTCGTGCATTGCACTGTAGGCATTAATTAAGGTTCTTTGCTGTGTCCCTTTGGCCCTGAGCTGCGACCCTTTTCATTCCTTTTACTGTGCCTCTGTTCATATCCTCTTTCTTCCATTTTAGTTTCCACCCTCTCCTAACAATTGATTCATAGTGCAACTTCAAAGTTTTCCTCTTGTTACACCTTTCAAACCTTTTAACAGTCAGTTTCCATTTCAGCGCTGAGTGACCTTGTAGGTCCCAGCGCTTAGCCTTTGGCCTAAATTCTATATTTCTATATTCTTCTGTATACATTCACTTTTACACCCTGTTACCTTTTCTCCCTTTATTTTGTAAGTGTCTCTGTCTTGCTCTCCAAGCACTCCAACTTCCTTTTTTTTACTTATTAACCCTTAAACGCCTACTGGACGTATCATCACGTCGACTAAAATTGTCTGTTGGGTGTCAGAGTGGACGTGCCATCACGTCGACTACAAAAAATTTCAACCCCCTTCGGTCAAATTTGACTCGACCGAAATGGTCGAAAAACGCAATTGTAAGCTAAAACTCTTACATTCTAGTAATATTCAATCATGTACCTTCATTTTGCAACAAATTGGAAGTCTCTAGCACAATATTTCGATTTATGGTGAATTTTTGAAAAAACTTTTTCCTTATGCCCAGCATAACTCGGCGAAAATTTCAGAAATTCTTTCGTCATTTTGTCGTAATTTTTGCACCGTTTATATTAGCCAACATAAAGTTTTATATATGAAAATGTGTGCAATTTCATGTAAAATACAGCAAAATACAACTCATGGTTGTAGCTTTTATCAGTTTGGAAATATTTTCATATAAATCACGATAACTGCCAAAATTTCAACCTTCAGTCTACTTTGACTCGACCGAAATGGTAAAAAAACGCAATTGTAAGCTAAATCTCTTACATTCTAGTAATATTCAATCATTTACCTTCATTTTGCAACAAATTGGAAGTCTCTACACAATATTTTCGATTTATGGTGAATTTTTGAAAAAACTTTTTCCTTACGTCCGTGCCAGAAATTCTTTCATCACGTTGTCGTAATGTTTGCACCGTTTATATTAGTCGTTACATAAAGTTTTATATATGGAAATGTGGGCAATTTCATGTAGAATACAACCGAAAATAACTCATGGTTGTAGCTTTTATCAGTTTTGAAATATTTTCATATAAATCACGATAACTGCCAAAATTTCAACCTTCGGTCAGCTTTAATTCGACCAAAATGGTAAAAAAATGCAATTATAAGCTAAAACTCTTACATTCTAGTAATATTCAATCATGTACCTTCATTTTGCAACAAACTGGAAGCCTCTAGCACAATATTTCGATTTATGGTGAATTTCTGAAAAAAAAACTTTTTCCTTACGTCTCTCAGAGGTAACTCGGCCAACATCTCAGAAATTCTTTCGTCACGTTGTCGTAATATTTGCACCGTTTTATATTAGTCGTTACATAAGTTTTATATATGAAAATGTGCGCAATTTCATGTACAATACAACAAAAATAACTCATAGTTGTAGCTTTATCAGTTTTGAAATATATTCATATAAATCACGATAAATAGAAAAATTCGACTTTCGGTCAACTTTAACTCGACCGAAATGGTCAAAACTGCAATTAATAATAAAACACATACAGTCTAGTAATATTCAATCAATTAGCTTCATTTTTCAACAAACGGAAGTCTCTAGCACAATATTTTGATGTATGGTGAATTTTTTAAAAAAACATTTTTTTACGTCTGCGTGTTATGAATTCATGCATCATTTTGTGATAATATTTTCTCTGTGTTGCTTTGATCGTTTTACAATTTGTTATATACCAAAATCATCACAATTTAGTGTAAAATACAAAGAAAAACAAAATAACCCGTTATCTTTAACCGTTTTTTTGCTCTGGCGCGATTTGTATAAAATTATATTTGAAAATTTTTTTTGCGCTGTTATATATTTCAATATTTATATATGATAATGATATTTTTTCATTTCTGATGGTTGCATACTAAACTTCAGGCAATGACAAAAAAGGAGCAAAAATGAACTCTTAATCTTAAAAACTAAGTGTGCTGTGATTTTTGAAAAACTTTTTTTCCGCGGCGCTAGCTCCCCGAAACGGCATCGGGAGACGTTTTTTGTAAATAGAGGCTCGGCGTTTAAGGGTTAAGTGCTGAACAGGTGAAGTTCCCCAGTGCTTTCTTTTCAGTTTAAACTTCCGTGAATCCAATCCAGTAATGTTATTTACTCAGTATGCTTGCAGTAGTTTGAGGTTCATTTGGTCGTCTTCATAAAAATGTTTATTTTGGATTTCCCTTTTGTGTGATAGTGTTTTCTCCACTTTTTCTTCTGTCTTGTTCACTTTGTCCCCTGAATATCCATCAGGGGTACGTCTTTATCCAATTTTCCCATAATTTAATGATCTCGTACTGCTGCTTTCCTTGTTATTTTCCTATGTACTGCTTTTCTTCCTATTTGTTTCCCATCCCTTACTATCACATGTCCAAACCATCTCATACCTTTGAGAACTTTTTCCAGAGGTTGTATACCACATCTCTGCTGCTTGATCACTTGTAATACAATCTTCCTACTGCACTGTGGCCATAAATTTTGGCTGTCTGTCACATCTTTTCAAAATCTCCATTTTTTCAATATCCATCTTTTTGTTGCATAGGTTTTATGTTCATATTTTAGCCCTTATATTTCAGATAGCAGTCTGGTGTGTCCTCAAGTAAACAAAAATTATCCACCTCTTGCCCTTCTACTGAAACGTGGTTCTTCCCTTCCCTTGTTGTTGTTATGTCACAAACCTCTTGTGACACTGTCAGATACATTCAGGACACAGTAAAAAGTTCACCTCCACAACTTTACCATGGTAGTCATGTGGCTACTTTCGTGACACTACTTTTTCTGTTGCATCCTTTTCTGGTCACTACTTTTTTCTTATGTTAATTCTCGTTTTTCTGGTTTCTATCCTCTAATCTTTCTGCTTAGTCCACTCTTGAAACATTTCCACAATCTCTTCCTTAGAATCTGCTGTTAACAGTAGGTTATCTGTATGTTGTAGCTTGCAGGGACCTCCCTTTTTGCACCCATTTGTTGCTTCTTCCGTAATTAAGATTAACAGCAAAGGACTCAGGGCTGATCCTTGATGGGAACCAACATTTACATATCAAATCATTTTGGTACACCTGCATTGTCTTCACTCTAGATCTTTTGTTATGGTAGAGTGGCATCAGTAACCTAATGGATCTTTCTGTCACCCTCTGCCTTTTAAATCCCAGTTAATTGTTTGTCTTATTACTCATCATTGCATAGTACTCATTATAAAGATGGTGTATGTTGATGCCCACTAGAGCATGGAACTAAACTGACAATTATAAATTCAGTAAGTGTTTTTCAGCCATTCTTCTGGTGCCCTCAGTATTTTCATAGCATGCTCAAGCAATCTGATTCCTCTATAGTTTGCATATAGCAGTGCATGCCCTTTTATTTTTATATCATCAAAAGGACCTTTTTCCACCGCCCCTATTGCATCCTTTTTTCATCCATGACCAGCTCTTGCTTGAAATGGTTCTAGAGTTTTCTGTTTTTAATATTACTGAGGGAGCTTCCAATTTCCTCAGATGTTAATATCTCTTTATTCCTAGGAGAAAACAAACCCAGCACCTTTTAAAATGGGGAAAGCTTTCTCTCGTAGAGCGGAGGGATCGAACAAATGTAGTTACCAGGTTAACTGTATAGTGGTGCTGGCGAGTGAGTGGGGAACCCCGTATCTTCCTCACAGATGCCCATACAGTTAATTTTTCAACTGTTCCTTGCTAGTCTCTCTTCCTTGAGCTTTAAATCAGATCCTGATGTTGGTTTCAGTTGGCTGTTCTAAGGGTTTCCTCCAACACCTCTCCCCCCCTGGTTTCAGTTGTCTGTTCTAGGGGTTTTCTCCAGCACCTCTCTCCCCCTGGTTTCAGTCGGCTGTTCTAGGGGTTTTCTCCAGCACCTGTTTCCCCCTAACTAAATTGTGGGCAAATGTCATGATGGGTTTGTTTGAAACATGTTTTCTAAAACAAAACTGAATTTTTCAGCACAATCCCACAATTTACGTCAAATGCCACTCCTCCCAACCCTGTTTATTTTGATTGCAGTATCTAAACTACACAAGAAGTGAGATTTGGTGCACATCTGGCCACCAGATAATCATTCTTTAATGCAGGAATGTGGGCTAGTGTAAATGAATTTATATTTCAAAAATTTGTTGTTAAAAGTCGTTTTCATTGACTTTAAATGGAAATATGTAGGAGTAACTGTTGTGTATACCATGTATGCAAGTTGTTTTATTTTCTTTTTTAAGAAATTCTTATCAGGCAGTACCAGAAATGCCTCTCGCTTAAAGTAATAGTATGGAATAAGACTCCAGATCCTGGCTAGCTCTATACATATTGTATTCATTTGTTTTGTCCTTGCTAAATTTTTTTTTTTAATAGTGAAAATACTCAATTTTTGTTGGTTTTTATATTGGTTGTTTAAAAATTCTTTATATAATATTAGAATTGGGAAGTTCTGGAATGTGGACTGCTCTGTTTGTTCCCTGACTGTATTGAGTTTTAAACTGCAGGTCAGCTGCAGTTCTTTGAAATATGTATTGGCTTTTCTTTTGTACTGATTGTACTAAAAAAAATATATTTTCAGCATATGTTTTTTGTAGATATGTGTGTTTTTGACAGGGATATATTGTTTGTTCAACTTTGATCCATTTAAAGTGGTTCAGGAAATGTGCTTTTGCGACCTTGATTGGGCTTTTGTTATATACTACTTGGAGGATTATCATAATCGGTAGATATTTGCTTTGCCATCATCAGTATCTGTAGTTAGTCCTTTATAATGGGAATTACTGAATAGCACTACGGTATATGTGATATTTGCTCTGGGTTTTTGTGTTATTTCTAATCTGAAATAGGTTCCATCCTTTGTTTTAGAGTAGGTATTCTCAAATGCTAGTAATTTTTAAACATGGTTTTTGTTACAACACTTTTTGTAATAGTTACAGAATATTCCAGGCTTTACACAAAGTATCAACAGTGAAACTAGCTTGCTGTTATGTAAACAAAGTTATTTCATTTCATTCTGATTATATACTTTAGTAACTTAATTATTTCCATACAGTGATATTCAAGCAGAATCTTACAAGAAAACTATGCACCATTTGAGGTCTGCTCCAGTAAGCCGGGCACCTTCAGTTCCAAGACAGGATGATGAAAGTCCAGTATTCTCAGACCGGGAAACTAGTATCCGTCCATCCAGTTCACGCCCAAGCACTCTAGAAAGGCGACGTAAAGCCGGGTCATCCACAATTCCTTATCGCTTCAGGAGCCAGAGTCAAAGTCGTTTAGATGCTGCTAAAAAAGATGTAATATACAGTAGAGAAGAGTTTTCTAACTTTCCCAGCCATTTTGAAGGGGACCTGGCACAGCCCAAAGGAATGAACGGTCAAGATGTTAAATATCCATCTCTTGCATATGGTAATTTAGACCATTTTTCCAAGGTTTATAGAGACAATGCAACAACTCCAAAAGTAGTAGAAACCAAATGCAATACTCATAGTAAGAGGCTCACAATACCCCAGTCTGCATGTGAAGGCAGATGTTACCAGAGGTACCTTTGTGGCCATAATTGTGATTACAAAGACATTGATGATCAAACCAATCTTAAAATTTTAGAAAGGGACTTATTGAACCTTATTGTTAAGATTGGCCAGCGTCATGGAGAAACAGCTAAAGTTTCATATGAAGAACCACCACCCTATGAAGCAGTGACACCAAAGATACTTAGGGCAAGTGCTCCACATGCCAGAGACCCTGGCAGTGCAACAAGCAGTAGGCGATCTAGTCGAGATATTACAAATGATGATGAAAACCAGAGGAGGTTACATAAACGAGTAGTGAGACAGTAAGTTTTGAATATAACAATAGGCTCAAGTTTTTATTAGAGGATAAAGTTGTAGGTTTTAATTTATTTTTTTATATATGTACTGTGAATAGTGTTACGAGAAAATCTCATGAAAACTAGTCATTATGTCATTCTGGCAATCTTCTAGGTGATAGCTTGTTCTGATTTACAAGAAAAGTGTATTTTTATTTAGTATAATTACAGTAATATGTAAATGCAAGGAAGTGTTCAAGAAAAGTGTTGTGGTTATCATATGTAACAAGAAACAAATTTAGTGTTTAAAGTTTCATATGCATAAACAGAAGTGAACTTTCCAGTTTTTATTTCTTTATTTCTTTTACAACATTGAAGAAAGCTTATGTATCCAGTTGTTTTTAATCTAATGCATAGAGATGTAGCTTAAAATTGATGAAATTGTGAAATTTTTGTTAATAGAATTTAAAATTACTTAATGTACATTTTGTTATTGGACGTTTGAATATTTTCTTAGGTTATTATTGTCAGTGTTGTAGCCAACAGTAGGTGTAACATCAGAAAGTGACAGAAATAAAACTGTAAAACTTTTTTTTATTATCATTATTAAGATCCCAGTCCTCAAGCATGAATCTGAATTTCTACAATAATTTGTATCGAACCGATCATAAATAGGGTATGAAACAATTTTAAAATTCATCCAAAAAATTTATTTTGACAGAATAGGTGTAACTTTACAAACTTATTGTCACAGTTGTTCACAAGTCTCACTTAGTTAAATGTTCATTTGAAGACCTTTGATCACACATTTTTCATATGATGGCCAGTTTTGTTTTGCTTGCATAAATGAATCTATAGACATTTATTGAAGAGCTGTAAAATGATGGGAAAACAATGTCTTTAATAACACAAAATACATTCTACTTAAAAATTTAGTATTCACATACTAGTAGTGCCACACAGGGGAAAAGCAACACACTGTCACACTAACTTCTACCCATCAAGCTCCAAATGCCCTCACTGATTGTGTATGCCTAGTCCTCCTATGATACCTCAGTTGCCAATCATTTTTCCATGCCCACTATAAAACAAGGACAAGCATTAATGGGTAAGACAAATGTGTTGGTGCCTTTTTATGCCTAAAAGTACTAGTGATATGTGTGGTATTTCGATGCTTTTGTGCTTATTGTTGGTTGTCTCAGTGGAGACAAACAAGACCAACAATATTGTGAAGGTTGTGGTTGACCTTGAAATAGTTTTTGCTGGGGATGTAGCAGCTTTTAATGAAGGGTTCATTAGCAGCTGTGTTATTCTCTGATTTACATGCTGATAAAATTGACTTTTCAGGTGTCTGTAAGGCTTAGTAGTTCTGTATTATCCTTTCCTTTTTAACTTAACTGAAGAAGGTCTTTAGATCATCTGATGTAGTTACTAATGGTTACTGCTGTCTTCGTTTTGTGCTACACTGTTTACCTCCACCTCATTCGTTTTGTGCTACACTGTTTACCTCCACCTCAACCCCGCTTTCTTTCTTTGCACAGGTGGGCATCAAAACGGACAAGTCTAGTCCTCGCTTAAGAAGTCTTGCTAGGCTGCTTGTGTGTGCTTTCCCCCAAGAGGTAGGGTCAGCACTGAAATGCCAGCCCCCTTAGATTTGCGGTGTGCTCCTGTCTCATGTCTCACTGAGCTTTGTGCTCCCATCAAGTTGAGGCAATTAGACTTCACCTGGTGCACAAGTCATCCTACTCTCACCATGACTTCAGAGTTGCACAGAGAGGGGTTTGCACAACCTACTCAGTGACACGTTTGTGTGGCCCATTTGCTAATCTCATACCCTGCCTATGGATTTCGGGTTGCTGCTGGTAATTGGATATATTGCTCTCTCAGTCCATTCTTTGTCAGACATCTGAGGTGGATGTGCAGTGCAACTCTTCTCATCACAACTTGTAGTTGCACAGAGAGAGGTTTGCATAACCCACTCAGTGAAGAATTGATGCAGCCTGGTCTATGGATCTGCTTTGTGCTGGTGTGGGGAAGGCTCTCCTTCCTAGCTTTCTGTAGGAAGTTTTTTAGGGGAACCTGCATTATTTCCATGCTCGAGACTTTCATGCTGCCGGGAGAGTTCAAAGAACTCTTCAAGGAGAGTTCTTTTAACTCTTCCACCTCTCATGGTCACAGCTGGTCATGAAACAGGTAGGGGAGTTGGAGTGGTGGTGCCAGGGCTTGTTCCTCTCCTCCTTGGATTTACAGTTTTGAAGCAGGGGTGGCAGTTTTTTAAGCTGAAACAGGGTACTGACAGTGACTGCCACAGCTTTTATGTTCTCTGAGATGCTCGTCTGTTTAGTAAGGGCTTGGGAACGCCCTAGCGAGCAGAGTTCTGGTGGGTCCCCTCCTGTGGCAGAGGGAGCAGCAGCAAGGTCCTCCAAGGGTAAGATCAGATGGGAATGGATGATCCCATTTTTCCTGGTTTTTTGTTGACTGCTGAAGCAGCAATTTTCAGTCTTTCACCCATTATATATGGAGTTGACTTGTGGGTATACTCCAGAGGTGCTTCCTGGGCTTGTTGCCTTAGTCATAGTTAAGGTGTGGTGTTTGAAGAAGGTTCATGCCCTGATATACAGGTCAGGCAGTGCCTTCATCTCCAGCAGATTGTGCAAACGACTTCCCCACCACTTTCATGCCAGAGGAGGTGTTCATATCGATGGAGGAAGAGACTCCACTGGCACTGCACAGGAACCTTGTTTTTCATAATTTTCCCCTTTAGCTCGGCTTGAGCTTTTTTATGGGTATTTGCTTCTCTTGGGCTCTTAAGTTATGGAGTCACGGCCCCTTTCAGGCTGCGACTCCTGCAGATCTTATGTACTTCTTGTTTTCATCTCAGACAGAGGTTTGTGATCAATTAAGTCCAACCTTGTCCCCAAGCAGCAGGTAAAGTACCAGAACTTACCAACGCTCGACAGCAGTGTGTGTAATTCTTTTATATGGCCTTGCACATTTTTGAGCTCAGACTGAGCTGACTGTGGTGAACACGCCAAGCAACCCCCAACTGTAACCAAAGTGTGTGCTTGTGGTTCACTGCCTATCCCTGCTGGTCAGCAGCTTTGCTGGAGTACTTTTAGATTTGACAGTCCCTCAGTATTCCAAGTGACCATTCTTTTGCTGCATTTCTGTACCACTTAGCTTCAGTTGTGCTATTCCTGCTAAAGAGCTTAACACTTGAGCCTTCTGTAGCAGCCATCTTGCCTGTAGAGGATACCCCACACAGACTTATGGATGGAGTAAGATGATGAAACAAGCATGTATACATTCTATCTCCTCTTCTTCATCTTCTGTCCTTCCTTCCTCTTGGAGGAAGCAGATGAACTCTCATAAGCCCTCTCATAAGAAGTCCCTTCAGACTTTGAATAAGCACCTCCTCCTTTGAAGGTTGGCACTGGTGCTTGTTTACCTGTTAGTAGGACATCTTCCATAAGTATGGTTGCCACCAGGATCTCTAAGCATGCTCATGGTTGAACTTGTCTGGTCACATACCCTTCCAAGACATTAAGGTTGCTCTAGACTCTTCTCCTGTTTGCACTTTAGGCAAGGAACACTGATTCATGAAGGTAGTATTGACTTTTCTCTAAGTCCTTCAAAAGAAGGCATCATGCTTACCCCATATGAAAAATGGGAAAAAGCACGTTAAATGAAGAAGAAGAAGTTGAGAGCGTGCTAAATACCCACATTATGCTCATGCAGACAGATGGTTCATGTACGACAGGTCACCACGGTATGATCTTGGCTAGCTGTGTGCACATACTTAGTAGGCAATTGTAGCATTCCTGGTTTGTCAAGACTCCTAATACGCACATGAGCGTTTATCCATACCCACTACTAGTTTGGCTTCAGCTCATCATACAGAAGTCCACAGGAAGGTTGAACATGTTTTGGAGCATGCTTGTTCTATTCATGAGTCAACTTCAGTTTATGGTTCAGTGAATGGTATCATTGGGTCCAGTTGTTTGCCCATTGCCCAAAGAGCACTGAACTGGAGGATGAAAGCATAAAAACGCAGATCATCCTATGAGTTAAACATCCTGTTATCCCTCCAAGATTTATTCCAGCAATAGACGTCTGCATTAAAGAGACAAAGAAGAAAGATTGTTCGGAAGAAGTCAGAAACAAGTTCATGGAGCATGATGAGAGGCATATAAATGACAGGATAATCTATACTGACGGATCAAAATCGGAAGAGGGAGTAGGATGTGCATTGGTGTGTGAGGGGGGAATCGTATATAAAAAAGTTATCAGACTCCTCATCCATATTCACTGCTGAAGCAACAGCCATAGTTGATGCTTTAAATCTTGCATCTGATAAGAAAATTAAATCCGCAGTAATATATAGTGACTCAAGGAGTGTTTTAGAAGCCCTAAAGAAGTTTAACCCTACCCATCCCTTACTTCAAAAAGCTCAGGAATGGCATTTTTAGCTTTGTTTGCCACAAATCAGTAGTTTTGTTGAATTCCTGGCCACATTGGTCTAGAAGGGAATGAACTGGCTGATAGTAAAGCAAAGGATGCTGCAAGTGTGATTTTTAAACTAATAAGGTGCCACATTTGGATATGCGTCTAGTTATCAGACGATACATTCATACAAAATGGCAGCAGAGATGGACTTCCCCATTTTATCCACAAATAGGAAGTACAGGAACATTAGAAAAAGTAAAGATTTTTGGAGTTCGGGTTTTAATCCTAATAGAAAGTTTGAGATCATCCTAGCACTGCTTAGGATTGGCCACACCCGCTTTACTCATAGCTATATTTTAGAGGGAGCCAGTGCCCCAAGTTCTGGTGGTGGTCAGCTATCCATTGAGCACATGCTGGTGCACGGTCCTAAACTGTGAAGACTATTTTAGAAATTTTAAATAATGACATTGAGGTAGATAACCTTATGGGTTATCTGAAAGAATCTGGTTATTTTAATGAGATAAGATTTCACTATATATTTAATAACAGCTTTTAGTCATATTTATTCTTACACTTAGTATATATTTTAAGTTTAATGTATACTTATTTTTTGTTGCTTCTATCTAATATTCTTCATTTTTTACGTTTATATTTTAACACTGAATTTCACTAGTATGTCATCATTCATATCAATCATGTCATTAATTTATAAATTTCATCTTCATTATGGCGCTGAATAATCCTGATGGGTTCCAGCGCTTGGTCTTCAAGACCTAAATTTCATAATCAATCAATCAAGACAGACTAGTATGATGGCTGCTCTTTTGGGAGAGGATCCAACTCATGCACTGGGGAACTGTTCTTCTTCAGAAGCTTCAGGCCAAGTTGAAATGGCATTAAAGATATCACTGAGCTCGTTTATGAGTTTAATGCTCTTAGGAAAGCAGTCACAGCTACATCAAACCCAACACGTGGACAAAGCATATCCTAGGGTATGCACCAGCACTGCTGTAGCGAGTGCTTGGTTGTAGAGTCTTCAATCATGTTAACAGTTAGATCTGTGATTCACAAGCTCCCTGCTGTCCAGCAGATTGAACAAGCTATTTCCCATGTTTTGACATGCCAGAGGAAGTTATACAAAACTGAGAATGCAAAGACTATGCCCTTTCATTTTGATTCATCAGTTTGTGGACTGATAAATGACCCCCTGGAGAGGCAGGCAACTAGCAAGAAGTTACTTTCTTCTTGGTACAGAGCCAGGAGCCATGGAGTCAAGTCACCATAGCCGCCTTCTAGGTGGCAACATCGTGACATGACCTTTGATTGAACACACTCATTGACTTTTACCATTACAGGAGTCTTCTGCAGATGAGGAGGCGAAGTTCCAGAGGTTGTGGGTGTCTGGAAGAAAGGTGCTGACTTACCTCAAACCAGAGTGCAAAACTATGGCAAACTTGTCCAGAAAAGACATGTCTATGTTTTTATACTCTTCTCCCAGAAAGTCATGGCTGAGAGCTCTCACTCTGTGAGGTGGATAAGTCTTGAAATCCTCAAAGTTTCAACAGCAGTGGAATAAAGGTGTTTTGAATATCTGGATACCTTGATTTATCAAGTGGTCTCTTAAAGCCCTGCAGGGCATTGAAGGGCTCTACAGGCACACTTGCAGGGGCAGCCACACCATCTAGTATTGGGAAGGTTTACCTCAAAACCACAACAGGGAGCTCAGGTCTCTTCCTCATAATAGGCAATGGTTCTTCCCATCCTTTTCATCCCCCACCTCCAGCTCCAGTTCGAGGTCAATGGTGAAAGGGGAAGGAGTGATAAGTTAGACTGTCCCCCCTCCCCAGCTGCCACAAGTAGGGTGACGCCTATCATGCCCCAAGGCAATTGGCACTGACAGGAGGCAGAGCCCCAAGCAGTTTGTGTCCTTTCATGGACTGCCAGTCTCCACTCTCTTGGACACTAATACCATTTCTAGCCTACCATTTGCTATCTTATAAACCTCTGGTCCAGTTTATGGAACTGAGGGTGTTGCTAGGAAAGAATACACTGCAAGTTCCACAATCCTCAGATACAGTTGCTCCAGACCAGACACTGCCCCCTACCCCTTTGTCAGAACGTGGGGATCACGATAAACTGGGAGACGGAGCTTGTGCCCAAGTAGCAGGCAAAATACCTGGACATGGTGACAGACACTGAAGCTGCAAAAGTTTTTTTAGAAGGTTCTTGCCTAGGCAAGCTAAGGGAGAGTGTAGCATTTGCTTCTGTGAATTAAAAACTAGGTTGGATTTGGCAAGTTGTCCATTGTGGCCTGTCAGCCTTGGAGCAGCCTGTGCCTCACAGGCTCCTCCAACACTTTCAGCAGTGGTACTTGAAGCAGCACTGGTTGACCTCAAGTGACTCTCCCTCTTACCTCATACCCCCGAGTTGAGAGGTGAGAGAGGATCTTGCTTGGAGGCTGGATGATAACCTCCTTGTGGGAGTTCCACTGAAATTACCACCTCCTGAGATGCTTCTGTGGTGGGGTGCACACTTTGGGGATCTCTTTAATGACAAGGACATTTTGGCAGGAGGGAATGTTTTGACCTACCAGCTTTGCTGCCACGAAAGGCTTTTTGAGCTTAGTTGAGCATCAAGTCAAACAGGAAGCTCCTGTTGTTTGGCTCTCCTATTCCAGACTCCTGAGTTACCTCGGTGTCAAAGGACACCCTTTCTTTCTGGCTTCATGAAGTAATAAAGTAGACAAACAGTTCATCCTACAAGGAGGGTCATCTAGTCCAGCTGAGAGCTTGTGAAGCAAGGGGCTCTGGTCCACCTTTAGCCTTTGAGAAATTTTTCTGTTTCACAGATAATGAAGGCAGGTGTCTAGTAACACCAGACTTAACCCTAAGGTCATTGCCCAAAGGTCCTTGGGACCTGTGTTAAATACATGTAGTCGTTAAAGCTCCTTTCAGACAAAATGCTTTTCACATAAGTACTCAGAGGGAATAAGGTTGGAGGCTGAATGGGTCAGCAACTGATTTCTCACTTCCTTTCTTTCCTTCTTTTGCAGGCAGCAACTAGGTCAAGTACTTGCTGGACGGGCCATGATGCAAGTAGACTTCACAATTGAGCATCCTGTCTTAGAGCTTCAACTTATAAGCCATGACTCCCTCCACTCTCGTTTTTAACAAGGAGGCTGGTAGCTATCATCTGAACCATCAATTATAACTGAATTAACCTTCTAACTTGTGTTCCCTGTTCTTTTCAGGCAGAACTTTATTTTCCCAAGTTTTTTAGATTGAGTGTACAAATATGTCACCCTTGCTCAGGTCTCCTATCAACCTTGCATCCTCATGCCATATTGTACGAGGTCACAGAAGTAAGTGGTCCCCTGCTCACTCAAGACCAGGAAGATGACATTTCCACGTGAAGGTTCAACTTGCCAGTCAGTTGCAAGGCTATCCTCTCATCTGAGGTGTAAATTTTACATAAACAGCAACAGTTTTATTCCTATGAGAACAAATATCAAATTTAAAAGTAATTTTTATTCTTCCTATTTATACAAACCAAAATCTTTATCATAATCCCACCTGTAAAGTATATTATCATCTTTGGATCTAATTATGATAATAATTGCTTTCTATTGAGCTGCATCTCCCAAAAAAGGAGAAACGGTTCTGCCAAAATTTTCTAGAATTAGGTTTGTTTACTGATACCAAAATAATTTTCTGTACCGGTATATGCTAGACTGTATAAAAAGTTATAGAAATCATCATCATCTTGCACATGTACATGACATAGGAAACAGGCATTTCCAGGGTGGTGATGAAAATTCCTGTCAGTCTCTTGTATTTAGCATGCTCAGACTTTATGGAGCTAGAGAGAGATCAGCAACCCAGCAAACTCCGTAAGACTACCTTCCACCAAATGAGAGAAGGTTTGTATATTTCCTTGGAACAAATCACAATTTTTCCAAATTAAATTACATTTTTTCATTGATATAACAACCTGGGGTATTTATATCTCATCTCTAACCATCCCTGGAATTGTTCCTGTAGCCAAATGAAAGTTAAGGACTTCAGGCAGGTAAGGAATGGAATGGAATTGAATGGCATATAAAATTTAGGCCAAAGGTCAGGCGCTGGGACCTATGATGAGGTCATTCAGTGCTGAAAAGGAAATTGAGCATAAAAAAATTTGAAGTTGTAGTAAGATGGAACAAAGAGAATATGAATGGTGTATAGAAAAAGGAATGAAAGGGGTTGCAGGTATGGGCCAAAGGGATGCTGCAAAGACCCTTGAGTAATGCCTACTGTGCTCATCGGAAGTACACTGGCAGCACTACCCTGCTGCGGGGCTGGGTGGCCGAGGGGTTGTAGTACTCAAAACCATTCACGTCTTGGCTTTTATCGACCAAGCTTCAACGACAGAGCCAACTTTGACCCAAGGATTATTCCTACATGAACGACTTGAGGTCTGTATATATAAGAATGCAATGTACTTTAAAAAAAATTTCGATATTTTGCAATAGTGCATACCTCTTCAAGACCTAAGTTCATAAAAAGCAATCAATCAAGGGCTTGGCGCTAGAAATTCCTGGTAAAGCCGATGTTTGACAAACTCTATGAATTTCCTAGGGTTTTCTGAAGGATAAATTGGACAGGAAATGATTTAGGAAATATGAGTGCACTGAAATAACAAATCAGCAACAAAAGTGAACACAAATACATTAGCAGTAGTAAATAAATCCCAGAATTTACGAAAATTGTGAGTGCTATGTCAAAGGGACATTCACACTAATCAACATAACCTTTATGAACCTAAAAGTATGAATAAAAATTAACTGGCGAAAGAATATACTGATATTATCAGTTATATCCAGCCGTAACGACAATTTGAATTACCTTTGAGTTTATGCGGAAGATCATTTTGGCATGGAAAATGTTACATCTGGTAACTATAATCCAAAAATGTCAAGTGTCCACTCTTTCGTCATCACAATGCGATTTCAGGTTAAATTTCAATTCGAGCAGAAATGAAAAGGTCTCTCCGTTGGCTGTATTGCTCAAGAAATGAAGAAAGGAGCATTTTTACTGGATTCAACAGGCGACAGCTCTCCGTGGCACTACTGAAAAAGCAAAATGATCACTTTAATCAGTTGTGACAGAAGGCATTAATCGTGGTTATTTCACCATGAGCAAGTAATCTTTTCTTAACACAGCGTTTTTATGATTAAGCAGGAAGGTAAACATTATGTTCGTGTCACAAGGATTAAACAATGAAAAATTATAAGATGGGTTTCAAAAATATTTCTCTCTCTCTCTCTCTCTCTCTCTCTCTCTCTCTCTCTCTCTCTCTCTCTCTCTCTTCCAGCACGCGCGACTGACAAGAACATAATTGCCAGTTATTATAGGCTACCCACAGTCTGACTCAACAAAAACAAAGTACAGTACTTAACTACTCTAGTTTTAAGCTGTACGTACCAAAACCTCAACCAACATAAACAGGCGCCTCACCTAAAAGCAATCGGTACTCTTTGTGATGTCTTGGAAATAATTACTGTAAACTTTCTCAGCATATTCCTCCTAGACCTTAATTCTCACGCGTTCTTGGACCTTTGTCGCCGAAATGGAGCAACCGACTCGAATGGCCGATTTGATTCGACGTATGGTGCGTTATCGAAGGTGATGCTGAATTCGTGCTGTTCTCCGAGTTGCGTTATTTCCACGGTGTGCCTGGAAGAAATAAAACAATAATTCATCCATCAGCTGTTCACTGGCTACTACAGCTGTGAAACACTGCATATTTCTGTCTTTCTGAAGCACCAAAATAGAGCAAAAGAAAACGCCCAATCTGCTTTCTAACTAAAATTTATTAGGTATTCCCCGTCAAGCGAAGAGCACCTGTCGTGTGGAGACGCCGATGGTTGCTGCCTAAAACAAACAACTGTCACACTAATCGCTAGAAACTCCAATCAAATATCGGAAAGCTTTCAATGACGTGACAGAAAGCCCCAGTTCGTACGATAGGAAAAGCGGGAATGAGTTCATTCATGGCCAAGATCTAAAGAGTAACTGTTATTCCTTAGACCTTGTTCATATCGAAAACAATTTCAGATAAAACGAAAATATATGTACAGTTACGCTCATGTGTGTGTGTGTATATATATATATATATATATATATATATATATATATATATATATATATATATATATATATATATATATATATATATATATATATATATCACAAGTACACTATATGTATGATATACATTCCTGCTTCCTTTCTTCTATCTTGCTATCCAAACGCTCTAACTATTACTTATTAATGCAACAGTTGGTTTTTCTCCCAGTTTCACCTTTTATTCCTTATACTTCATCTTTATTTTCTGGATCTCTTTTTGCGATCCAACCACTCAAGTTCCTCTTTTCGCAGACTTAAGTACAGAAAGGCAGTAAGTGTACCCAATGCTTGGCTTTATAGCCTAAATTTCATAATGCGTTCATTCCCAATCCCTTTCTTCCCCTCGTTCCCGTGCTGCAATAGGTAGGACACAATCGAGTCAGAAACGAGTAACCCACGTTCGATTCTATAACCGGGCGCGGTTCCTTGAAAATCTAGAATGCTTGTTTGGACTTACGGGTACAACATTTATCAGATACTTCAGAGGTTACTTCACACACACACACACCAAGTTCTCATAAAAATCGAAATGCTATTGAGCACTGGAAACCACCGAGTATTTTAGAAATTAATGAAATGACCCATTTTGTCGTCCAGCAACAGCCACCGCAATTAAACTTAGAGAAAAGTGGTCAACGGATAGAAATCAGGTTTCCACAAATCAAAACTGACTCTCGTTTTTTCTTCAAGAAAAATGACTGTCAAATGTTTCTGTACAACTTATTAACACAGACCTTATAGAATAATTAATACTACGACAACAATAATGGCGACATAATTTCGGCAAAGAGGTACTGGAATCCAAGTTCTTTCAATATAACTAAATTTGATTATTTATTATTTATTTGATTATTTGATCTGATGAAAATATCTGCGAGGGAAACATTCGCCCAATCAGAACTTTCGAGTGGTAAAAGCCGAGAACACTTCTTCCCCCCAAAATCCATAAGAGACTACAGCTCTTAAAGGAGTTTCTACTACATCGCACCAA
>NC_089747.1:16165000-16310000 GCF_040412425.1 Macrobrachium rosenbergii
ACCACCGTTTATTTTATTTGTTCTGGAGGGGACCGCGTTGGCTGCCTTCCTCTCATCATTTTTTTTTTTTTTTTTTTTGGAGGTGAAACTGTGGATTTTCTTGTAAACAAGATCTTTCAAGAATATTTCAGTCCTCAGTACAGAATGCATTCAAATGCAATACTTTTCATTTAAAAGATACTTTAATGTGTCATTATTCTACAATCTTTTAGCCACCCAACTTTCTATGCTCTTCGAAACATTAAAAAGTGGAAAAAATGAGCACAAAGTGTTTTGCCAGTCTCTGATGCTAATCACTGGAGGGGGACAATTGATGGCGCCACATATTAAGAAACGCTAATTCATTCTAATGAGAGAGAGCGAGTTGCAATATTAATAAACCTTACTTTAATGTTGCCCAGGAGACACTCCTTTTCTACACACACACACACACACACACACACACACACACACACACACACACACACAGAGGTAGTGGTGGGTGCAAGGTGTCCAAAGAACCAATTCCATAATACTGCAATTACTTTATTGACAACACCTAGACCTACAATATACATTACATGACGCTTAAGTCTGAAAACAGATTGCAAACAGTTTTGCAAACCACACTAAGATAAGCAATAAAACATATGAGCGTCTTTGGATACATTTCTGAGAGGACACTAAATGACAATCAGAGAGAACTGCCTCATGCTCAATAAATCAGAAAATTGACGCCGAAGATATATAACAACCCTAGAGGTGGCACACGGGAGGGGCAGGGCCCGGTGGTAGGGGACCTTTGATATATGGCTTCTAATTTATAATGTGTAAGACTTTTTAAACCCCATTTTTTTCACCCTAACATGGCTGGGAGAAACCCGGATTTTTTTAGGAGAACTTCCGACGCAAACGATGGTACTTTTTTTTTCTGTGAACCGTATTGCGGAAAGTAAAAGCGAGTTAGAATTGACGGCGGTTTAAAAGAGAAATCTTGCGTACGTAATGCGGGCTTCGTCAATTATCAGTTATGGTAATAACTTGGGCGTTATGTGACAGCGTTCCCTATGAATTTCAAGAAAGTGTATAAATTTCACATTAATTTTCTAAAAATGTGGAATGAAAATTTTCATGAAGTGAAAAGTAATCAGACGAATTAGTGCAAATGAATTACACGAGGAAAGGCTCGAAATAAAATAAACAAAAGCTTGCACAGCCATCTTTCACTGGATAGATGAATTTCGTGCGCGATGAAGAAAAAGCCAGGAATAGAGAAGTATAGTAAAATTATGACGAGAAAAGCAAATTGAAATTAAGCAATCCACAAACTCGTAAAATACACTAAATTTGCAGCACCTGAAACGAACAAAATTTAACTAAGCTAAGGGACGTAGCTTCTAAACCAGTGGTTCTTAACCTTTTTATTACCGCGCCCCCCTCTAAGAGTTGATCCTTCCCTCCACGCCCCTCCCCCATTGCATCTATGAGTAAAATTCCCTCCCAGATTTAAAGGAAAATAAAAAAAAGAGAAAGAGAAGGGGTGTTATTATTCTTCTGGGAATGAATTACTGAGATACTTGGCACTGCTTCTTATCGATTCTTAACACAATAACGAATATAATTAGCGAATTTTTTTTTATTTTTCCTTACGGCTCGCGTCCCCCTTGGAAATTGCTGACGCCCCCCAGGTTGAGAACCACTGATCTAAACGAATTTCGAGAGTGCGAGTTAGCAATAGTGTTACTGATGAAAACTTTTAAAAATGCTTAATTTCCAATCAAAGTCTAAGCAGAAACGACCACGTCAAACCACCACCTTCATTATTATTATTATTATTATTATTATTATTATTATTATTATTATTATTATTATTATTATTATTATTATTATTATTATTATTAAATAAGAACCCGAAAGGCCAATGCCTCTATTAGCGAGTTTCCAGGAAATACAATGCCCCTATGTAAAACAAGCAAAAGAAGTAAAAATTTAACCCATATAGCAGCAACCAATACCAACAGACAATGATAACACTCAAACTAGGCTTTCGATTAGCAAAGCTAATAAGTCCATACTGCAGTAAAACATCTCACAAACACATGTTGGCAAATTATCGCATACATATCACTAAAAGGTTTAATGCAAGAGTCAATGACTTAATGGTAGTCTTAACTAGTACTCCATACGACTAGCCTATGCAGTATTTGCCGAAGATTCGCTCTTCACTTAGGGTCACTGATTTGTTTTCAACATGTTTGTGGTATGGATGTGAAAAGTTGCCGACTTGTGTTTGTAAGACACCTTGCTGTAGTGTGGATGCACTCTTTGTAATACTTCCTTGAGCCACCTGTACGAGATGCCAGGCGCCATCGGCAGATAAGCTCCGTGAACAACCACTGAGTACGGTATGAGGCTAGCAACCTCATCCTAATATATGAATCCTTAGAACTGGAAGGGTAAACCTTCAAGAGCCACCCCTCTGGGATGGATTCAACGAATGTATGTATATTCATTAAATACCAATACACAAGTAGCATCTACTACGTGATGGCATTTTTCTTCCAGTCTCCTGTACTTATGTCACAGAAGGGAGAACTTTTTAGTTAAGTAGCAATAGTACATTTTTGACAACCTGTACTGTATATGACACCTGAGGAAGAAAGAACCTTCCGTAGCCACCAAAAACAACGATTTCATGCCACGCATACGGACACCTTCATCACCACCAAAGTAGCCGATGAACTAAGGAGGCTTAAAGAAACCTTTAAAAGTACTTCACAACAGAGGCCACTGAGAATAAGACTCTTCCTTTCCTTGATATCCCCGTTCAGAAAAATGAATAAAAAAAACCTGTAGGTCACATCAGTCTTCACAAGATCTACAGATGGCGCTGCCTTAGCGTAAGAGGCGAGTGTCCTGACCCATACGAAAGAAACATCGTCTGAGCCTATATCTGGAAGGCTTACGCACTCCGCATTGCTTGAAAAGCTGTCCATGCACAAAGGATATCATAGCAATATCATATAAGATATGAAAAAGAAAATAAAGAAATTCCACATAATGGCACAAAACACTAAAAAAAAAATTTAAAAAATTAAAACGTAACTATGCCTCAGACACGAAGCAGACCCCTTTGGAAGAATTAATATCAATTCTACAAAAGAGTTCCGAAGCGAGAGAGCGTTTAATAATAAAAAAATTTCTAATTGAACAATATAGATAATTTATGGAATTTACCGTTTTTTATTTATGTCTTCACTTTCATACCCGTTGGGCTGGTACTAAATACGGCGTCCAGCGGAGCTTGTCTGTAGAATTACCGAATGATTACCTGTGGAATAACATCGGAATGCGCCATTTAGCCAACATATGTGAAAAAATAATTACTGACGTTTGTTTCCTTCCATATATATATATATATATATATATATATATATATATAATATATATATATATATATATATATATATATATATATATATATATATGTGTGTGTGTGTGTGTGTGTACATATATATATATAAAAAAACATATATATATATATATATATATATATATATATATATATATATATATATATATATATATATATATATATATAATATCAAAGGCAGGTTAAACTACGTTTACTCGGTACATGCTACGCTGAACTTGAAAGATCGCTGAAAAGTGAAAATCTTCAATAATTTATGCTATACCTTGAACTACATGAACTCTGCCGATAGTAAATATTCCTCAGAGAAGCCTCTAATATGTTCATAACTTGGCGACGAGGATGTTGCATATTCGGGCGATTTCGTTTGGTCCGCGCGCTAAAGAATGACAACTTCTTCAACGAAGTGCTGTTCCACATGTCAGTTCCAGTCTGATCACATTTACTCTTTGAAGAGGTAGACAGGTTACTGGCCTAGTGTCACCACAATTACTGAGTACGAACATGAAACATCTGCGATTACCCATCAATCGCCGCTGTTTACTTGCCATCCAGCGTCCAAGGATCGCCAAGAGCGGGAACGCTCACTGCGTTCAGTCGTCGCTCGGAACACCGAAACACAAGCTAGTTCGACTTGTAGTATTTCGGAAACAATTGGAAACGTTCCGAAGCCAAAACTTACACAAACGGACGACGACGACTCTTCGGAGACGTCGATACCGCCTTGAAATATGACTGTATCATTATTTAGAGATTGAATGAGAGCTGCCATTTGGCTAAGATATATCTCGCTTTTAGAACAGATTGTGATCTTATAATCATGCCGGATGAGTTCGAAAACGATGGTTCTGTCATTTGTGGAAAGCCCCGACGATCTGCCGAGAACAACAGATCTTGTTGACAGTAAGTGTTCGACAGTCAGTCAATTTTATTTTACGTTACGTCAATCTTAGTACACAATTTTGATTTCGGTTGCTAAATTTGGCATAGAGACTTTTAATTTTTCCCTTTCTCCTTCCTTTCACTATGTTTTCCCTAACTTTTATTCCTCTTGGTCAAATGCATTGATAATCTGTTTAAATTGTCGGCAGCTGTTGCGAACAAGGAGGTAATATGAAAGAATACGACTGACTTTATACAACAATAAGTATTTGTGACCGTGCTGGGAGACTCAGAAAACCTGGAATATATCAGTAATATTATTCGATTCTTCTTAGACATTTACAATCATCGCAAAAAGTTGAACGTACACAGTTTTTTTTTTAAGACTGGATAACCAAATGGGCCCCAACTCGAGCATATCTGAAGAAACTACGAAAAAGCAGAAGAAATCAGGTAGGGGGGAGGGGCAGGGAAAATGAAGACCTCTTCGGGACTGAGAAAGGAAACAAAGGCTAATCTAGAGAATCAGAGAACGGCTGATTTCCACAGCGCAAACATCAAAACAGAAGCCATTTTCGCTTTCCTTAGCGCAATAAACAATCATCATCATTAAGAGCAATCTCGCTGCCATCCGCCCCCGACAGAACTAATCGCCTCACAAGAGGAACAATTATGAGACCATTAGACTAGAATGTCACTAAAGCTTTTTTCGCTTCCAAAAGTTTCTAATCATTACCGGTTCGTAGATGCGTCTGATATCTAATGACATTCTTGGACCTAGAGCGTACCTCTGTTACTTACGAGGAAAACCAATTAATGATTTAGACGAATGAAGCATCAACAAGCACCGATGAATTTTTCCTTTCGGGTGAGAATTTCCCAAGACAAGACACAGGATGCTGCACTTGGATGTGAAGAGTAAGTCTGAGAAAAGAAAGCAGGCTATGGAAGAGGAGAAAGCCAACTTTAAACGACCAATACTCTCTCGATGTGAGAGCTCTCAGTTATCTTACTCAGAAAGAACAATCCTCTCTTTCCCCTCCTAAGCAGTGGAAATGCGCCAGGTGTTTGGTTCCTTGTAATGAAAATAGACTGTTTACAAGGATTTCATAGTCAGTACTGAACGAGGTGGCTATGGGATTATGTCAAAGAGGCTGAAATGTCTGACATTTTTATGTTTTCTGAAAATGTTGTTTAGTCTATGAAGGTATATAATTCCTTAGCATATGTTTCTGTTGAATTATCCAACGTAGCTGACTGAATATTAAGGACAATTTGAACTAAACAGACCCATCGATCTAGTGGAAAGTCCCGTTGCGTTTTATAATAATGCATCAAGTACATTTCTGTACAATTTTATTTGGACTTAGCGTCATAAATCTTAATGTTATCTATCTACAGTAAAATAGTATTTTACGAATCTAATCTTAACGGGAGGACATACGACAACTACTAACACTAAAATTGCCATTGACACAGTTTTCGGAAATCTGTTTAAATATGCCAACTCCCAAAAATGTTGACTAATTCAATTTCTTTGTTCAGCTAACTGATGAAAAAATGCATACGTCCTTAAGAAAGAAGGGAGTTTTAATAATTTTTAGCTGTATTGATACCAATATTGAGGATTAGGAAAAATTAATTGTACAAAAACTAATTAATATAAGAACATGTCAGCTGACTTCATTAAAAGCATTAATATCATGTAAAATTACTGAGTCAATAAAACATTGACAACTAACAATAATGAAAATGTGCAAGAGAACAGATATACGTTTCATAAAGCTTTATGCAAAATAGTGGCATATGTTTATCAAATCCTATTTCTTATCATGTTTCCTAAAGCACTCTAGTTCTAAATTTAAAACTTATATGTATTCTGACAGATTATTCTACACATGCAACTGGTAGGCCTACTGCTTAATTGTCAAAAGGAATACCACATATCTCATTTACACAATAAACAAATATATTGCAATATCGAAAGTTTCATATGCAACAGGACACACAACATGAAAGGTATGGGGTATATTACATGTAAAAACCCTTACGTGCAAAACCAACACTCAACTCGGGGCATTAACAAGGTCTTATTCTGGTAAACAATTCACTGATATATTTTAAAGCCCATTTTCAATATTAGTAATGTTTCAGCAGTTTAACTAAAGTTCCCAAGTTCTCACTATGACTTCAGGAGGGCAGGGCATTCCAATGACCGTACAAAGATGTCAAGGGTATTTATGCTCATTCAGAATGCGAGAGTTGAGTCAGGGTTCGATGCCTGATTTGGTGATCGACCAGTAAAAATATAATATAGGTATTCAATAAAATTCTCGCATTTAATTTGCTAAGGAAATGGTTTTGGATCCTTATTCATAGGCGGATTCCGTAGCTTAACGGCTCCATACCATGATATTTCAAAACTGAAAAACTGCAAAACATTCATGGAATATGATTGACACTACTCTCCGTCTCTATTTCTTTCTCTCTCTCCTTCAAGCACACACACACACACAAACACATACACATTATATATATATATATATATATATATATATATATATATATATATATATATATATATATATATATATATATATATATATATATATATATATATATATATATACACGTATATATATCTCTCCCTTCTTTTAACGTGCTATTTTCCCATTTGTATGGGGTAAGCACAATGCCTTCTTTTTGAAAGACTTTGATTTGGCTTTGGGGTAGACTTTGTAGTCTCGATCGGCTGCCCTGCCTGTCATCGCTTAGACCCTGATAGCGTATGCACATGTATCGTACCAGTCACCAGCGCCCTTTCTCCCAGCAGCGAGGAGTCGTTGCGCGGTTAGGTCGACAGTCGAGACGCGTGAGGTGTCTGTTATGTTTTTTGAAGATGTTGGAGTGGCTTTGTTTGTGTGTGTATTAGTCTGTAACACCCATTTGCTTTTAAGCAAACCTATCCGTTGATTACATACATAATCCCGGGGTGTCTACACGGATAGCAAAGTGTCCGCCTCTCTGACCGGTCGGCCGCGGATTTGAACCAGCGCCACAGACCTCTAAGAAATATATCTATATATATATATATAATATATATATATATATATATATATATATATATATAAATTATATATATATACATGCTTATCTTTTTTGCTAGAAATCAGCAACTTATAAAATCATGTCGACTGCGACTCGCATCACGGATTCCCTGCTGAAGTGGCGCAATCGACAGTCAATTTGTTCGACCAGTCCTTCACATAATTAACTTCGAAAATGCGGGAACAATCTGCCCACCTCTTCGTTTCCCGAGCAAATCAAATTCTCTTTAAGAATTTTTTATCATCATTAAAGGAGAGAAATCCATTTCTATTATACTTTTTTTTGTGGTGACCGATAATGGTTTGGGCTACCACGGTCTTCTTGGTCACTCCATCATAAAAAAAAAAGATAAATCAACAATCACAGAAGCCAAATACTAGACATATAGGAAAATAAACATTAAAATCAGGCAGAATTTTGTTGTAAGTGAAGAGGGTTCCCTGAAGTCTTCAGTAATTATCAAGGGATATAAAGTGAAACAAAACTATTATCTGTATGTATGACGATAAATTTTTCCGTACCACAAAAGCGAAATAATTGAACGACACTAAAAGGCGGTAATGAAACCTCAAGTCCTGGAAGTATCGATCGCGTTCCAGGCTACGTTTTCTTTTCTATTTTAAAGCTTTCTACTGTTAATTGCGCTTAATGAGTTACACTTTAAAATTTCTAATTAGGTTTCACATATTGGATTAATGAACTTCATATGAAATGTAAGGGTGGATATGCGGTGTGGGTTCGTCATCACGAATTTTGGAATGTGAATGAACTTCAAACCCCAATTTCTTTTTCTTGAACCACGGTCACAAAATGAAACAATTAAGCGTCTGTGTGTGTGTGTGTGTAACTATAATAACCCTGTTAACTTCTCGATTTATTCATACTGTTTTGATACGATTGTTATTAAAAAGCCTGAGATCCAGATGAAGAACCAAATCAAGAAATTCTGATGCCCTAACAGGGGTTACCTTCCGTCACTTCCACGTTCATATTTTAACCGGAAAAACAGATGAACCAATTGCGCAGTAAAATAAGAAAATCACAACCGTAGCTACTTTATACACCTACACAGACGGATGATCAATTATGTGCTGAACGAACTCGCTCCTTACACAATGTACCATTTACATCCCAGATATTAACACCCTTCCTTTCCAATACCCTTTTCATCTCGCCTATTCTAACCCCTTCCAAGTCTTCCTCTCCTATTACAAACTCGAAAGAAGTGGAGATGATGGAAAGGAAATTGTATTCAAGGTTATAAAGCTTCGCACCTCATGAGAATCGTGTAGTGTGCCCGCAACTGTGTTTGTGGAGTGAGCGCTTGGGAACCAGGGCTTTCTAGGTCACGGTTAGGAAAAAATCTAAAATACTAAAACATCTGACAGATTCAAGCAGTCCTATGAAGGAAACGAATTCAAGGCTTAACATCTTTAATCACAAGTGTTAAACGACGAGTTCATTCTCAAACGGGAGAAAATGTCATCACAGTTCATTGGTGAATTAATACATCAGTAGATCTAAAAAAAAAAAAAAAAGAGAAAAAGAGTATCAACTCATCCAGAGTAATATGGAGTAAACGAAAAATAAGTTTTAAATTATAACAAAACAAATACATAAAAAAAACGGCTGTCAAGTTTGGGTACATAAAATTTCAGCTCTAAACATGCAAGAAAAAGACCACACAAAGCATTCGTGAGGATAAAGGCAATTAGCATACAGAAAGAAGAAAGAAATTAAAATAATCTCTCTTATCAGCATATCAAATGAGTTCAAGCGAGCATGTAAACGCATGCACTGAAATTTGAAAATATATTAAATATATTAAGTACGTAAGAAGCATGTGATACGAAAACTAGATGAGCATGTTCCGGGAGCACGCGTGCGGAACTTTCCTCATCTCGTCATAGCGGCAACAAGACCTCGTATCCTCCAACCTTTTTTTCCATTTTAGTTTTCTGTAAAAGAAAACTATTTTGTCGGCTTTGTCTGTCCGTCCGCAATTTTTTCTGTCCGCATTTTTTCTGTCCGCCCACAGATCTTAAAAACTGCTGAGGCTAGAGGGCTGCAAATTATTATGTTGATCATCCACTCTCCAATCATCAAACAGACCAAATTGCAGCCCTCTAGCCTCATTATTTTTTTTATTTAAGGTTAAATTAAGCCATAACCGTGCTTCTGGTAACGATATAGGATAGGCCCGTGATTAAAGTTTCATGGACCGCGGCTCATACAGGTTTATACCGAGACCACCGAAAGATAGATCTATTTTCGATGGCCTTGATTATACGCTGTAGCGGCTGTAGAGAAAACTCGACAGAGCCGAAGAAACTTCGGCGCATTTTTTCCTTTTTTTATTTTATAATCCTCAATCGTCGTCATATTTCTCCCTCTAATCACTGTCCACGAGGTAAGACATGTAAAACATGTGGACTCTCTTCGGAAATTAAATCGGCTCCGTTAGCGCACTGGTGGAAATGAGGGATTTATGAGAAGTGGGTAAAAGTCAATGAGGTTGATTCTGCGTGCATAGTGTATGTGCATATTGCATATCCGCTGTGCGTGAGACGGGAATGATAAAATGAGTCTAAGAGAGAGTAGAATAATATATATATATATATATATATATATATATATATATATATATATATATATATATATATATATATATATATATCTATATATATATATATATATATATGTATGTATGTATATATATACATATATACATATATATACATATATATAAATATACATGTATATACAGACATATATGTGTATGTATGTACAGTATGCATGTGTATGTATGAGAGGGAGGAACATATGCATTTTTATCTAGGGACAATTTTTTATACAGTCTCAAACACACACACACCCAGCAAATTCAATTTCCTATCCAGAGTAAATTTACAAACACGAACGAGGAAAGAGAGAGAGAGAGAGAGAGAGAGAGAGAGAGAGAGAGAGAGAGAGAGAGAGAGAGAGAGAGAGCAAATCTGCGCAGATTCACAGACAGACAGACAGACAGACATACCGCCAGTGAGGTGGCGAGACTTGCAGAGAAAACGGACCTGAAAGAAAGGTTGCAGTGAAAACCCACTTAACTTTCTAATCACTGTTAGATGCAGCTTCATTTTCCTTTGTCCCCTTTCACCTGCCGACACTTCATCAAGGCGACGTTTCAATCTTCTGTAACTGCTGCTCAATTGACCAGCAATGAGCACTGGCAGTTAAAGTAAAGACCCTTTGTAATGCCACGGTGTCCTCGTTATTAGCTAATAGTATTGCCATTTGTTTGTTCACGTAAATGAATGATTTATCACATTTACAAGAGTTCTTCAAAGTGGCCTCAGTCTTAACTTTGGGAAATTATTCTTGTCTCAGATAATAAGGATTATTTTTTCACCCATCCAAACATTTCTCTTAGCTGAGAATGACTGTGTACGGTTTTTAATTTAAAAAGTACACCGCATTTTCAGCAGTTTGTACTTTATCTTCCTTCTCCTCTTGCATAGGTAGGTGTCTCACAACGTCCGCAATTGTGGCAGCAAATAACAATCAGTCGATCAACCTCATTACCTCGCAATAGCTTCCGCTCTGTTAGATCAATCTACACAAATTTCACGCCTAAATACAAGTTACACATACAACATGCTGCATGCATAAACAGAAAAAATAAATGCTTCCACAAACACATACCTGTACATTAGGGTCTTTGTTGCTTATAGTATTTACTAGTTATATAGCTGCTGGTCTACAAAGTAAGAGTATGCAGACGATGTTGCAGTTATTAGCTCACAGACCACCCAGACCCCCTCCCCCCCTCCACAACCACAACCCTCAGGAGGAAATAAAGCTGCAGCTAGCCATAACAGAAAGCTAATTGATTAGTCATCCTACCATCTATTCCGACTCTTCGAAAACACTTGTGTTACCTCAGACTCATATTATTCTTTTTTACCGCACGCAGGATATACATGTAATGTAAAAAAAACAAAATCTGTATTTTTCATAAGTCTTCCTACATCTAGAGGGACCATGGTAGAAGTGTCACAAACTTAATAGCTTTGTTCCCCCATTTTCAGACACTATTCTCCTACTTGGATGTCAGCAGCTGACGACTATGGTCAAGTATATATAAATGATGAGAGGGCGGGTTTCGTTTTCCCACACGACGGTAATTATCGTTGAGAGTTTTAGACACTTCGGGAGATGCCCTGTTTGGCAATTTCCCATCAGCTGCACTGCAAAAGAAAGTTTCCACTCTCTCCATTGCTGCCTGTACCCAAGAACTTGCATCCATGTTCTGTTGAGGTGTCACGTTAACACATAACCCAATTCCAGAAGTTATTATTATTATTATTATTATTATTATTATTATTATTATTATTATTATTATTATTATTATTGCTAAGAGATTCACAATTTCGTGAAAAACAATCTGTGTAATAAAAATCCACAACTATATAATAAATATATTGCTATGTAAAATAAACAAAGACTTTCGAACACTTGAACTGACGAGGAACGCCGTTCAAGTGTTCGAAAGTCTTTGTTTATGTTACATAGTAATATATTTACTATATAATTATGGATTTTGATTACACAAATTATTATTATTATTATTATTATTATTATTATTATTATTATTATTATTATTATTATTATTATTATTATTAATATTTCCTTTTCGCTGTGTGACTGCTTAACTGTCTTTCAGGCTGTATTTATGGTTCTGAATTTTAATAAATTTAATAGGAACTGTTTTACTACGTGAAAGAACCATACACTATTGCCCGACTTTTTTTGGATTTCATTGCTGTTCTCCTATGTATTATTATTATTATTATTATTATTATTATTATTATTATTATTATTATTATTATTATTATTATTATATTTTTTTGCTGTTCTGTAGAATCTTGCTTTGTAATCTAATGGCCTTTTTTCATATTAATATTTTATAATTCTGATTATATATACATCATACACATTCTCTCTCTCTCTCTCTCTCTCTCTCTCTCTCTCTCTATATATATATATATATATATATATATATATATATATATATATATATATATATATATATATATATATATATATATATATATATATATATTATTATATATATATATATATATATATATATATATATATATATATATATAATAAATATATATATATATAATAAATATATATATATATATATATGCATATATATATATATATATGTTTGTATGTGTATATACATATATATACATGTACACATGCTGGTCCTTAGAGTACCAGCAAACCACCCGGATGGCCTTGAGCTGTGTGCGATGGGAAAGTGGGCGGGGAACCGAAGACTACATAAGGTGAGCGTCCCTCTCGCTTTCTGTGATTCTTCAGCAAGGGGCTGTGCCGTCAGCATGAAGCTACTGATTTTGGTACGTGCGCTTTGGTCGTCAAAAGTGTGTATGTGTGAGTGCTGTTGGAAAATGGAAAATTCACTACTGTTTGTTGCTGTTTGTGTTCGTTAGGATTTGGTATATTTTCAGTGTTTGTTTACGGTTATAATAATGCAGAGAATTGGACGAAAAAAATCGTTAGAATGATTTTTGCAAACTGCTACATCTATATACACATACAGACACACGTGCATCTGGTGTCAAGACAAATTCCACTGTAAACATATGCTGCATTTCGCTAGCTACACTTGGAGTACGTTTCCCCTGAACCTATATCGTAAGAGACGAGATTAATATATAAGGGACGTACAAAGCACAGTAAAATGCATGTAGGTGAACAAAACATAGGTTAATTTTGCAACGACAATAAGCTCTGTGTTAGCAGATATTTCCAATACTCTAGTCAACAAATTGCTCATTATTTTCTACAGAGTTGCGATCATTCTGTGCAGTCTACTTTGTGTTTATATTAGTTCTATTACTATTATTGTTCATTCGTTTTCTTGTACTTTATCTGTTTCTCTATTCTGCTTCATAATTTTGTTTCTACCGCCTCTTTTCTTTTAACTTAATATAATAATTCATCCGTCCTAGGTTCTAGTATTCTTCCTCCAATTTATGTTTGCCTTCTTCATTCTTACGTACGAAATGCCTTGAGTCTTTTGGTAGACTAACTGACGTTGCTATCATTCTGTTTATCTTTTTATTCCCCGTTGGCAAGTTCAGGGTTCTAATAGATCAGTTTAAAAAGTCTCCTCTCTCGGCATGTTATTCGTATGAGTTAATGATTCTTACTTCATTTATATATGGGCATTAGGGTTCCTCTCCCGTCGGCGTCAACGTTACCAAAGACAAAAATAATCAAAGTAATGGTAAATGAGTTGTATCATTTGAAAACGGCCGAATTTTTACCCGACTCGTTTCGGCAGTACCTTTCTGCCATTCCAGGTGTGGGGTACCGTCGCATTCTATCAAAGGCTGGTGTTCATCAATCATGAATGCCAAGGAATTCGTATATTTATACTTACTCCTCTTTTTAATATTTTGTCCTAATATACTATTAAGCTGGAATGTTCGATTGCATACGGATTAAGGTTCGCTTGTGGGCGAGTCTATAATACCAGGGAGTGAAGAGATTAAGTGATTTTATAACACTGACAATTTTTAAATCTCATAATACAAAACACTAGAGAGGCCTAACATACTTTCGTCGGCTCAAGAGTCTCTTGATAACAAATGACTGTCATTACCGATTATCTTTCTTGTTCGCTGAAATATGATGTACATAGTAACTCATTTTGTTTAAGAATGCACATAAAATATAATTTACACTGTAATTAATTACGCACGCGCACGATGTAAAACACATTACTCCCTCTTGACTTTAGAAAAACTAAATCACCATAATCACGTAATGATTTAATGCCTTGTTTTATCATCATAAACGCTGCACTTTTCTTGCTTGTCA
Organism: Macrobrachium rosenbergii; assembly: GCF_040412425.1. Classification (NCBI taxonomy): domain Eukaryota; kingdom Metazoa; phylum Arthropoda; class Malacostraca; order Decapoda; family Palaemonidae; genus Macrobrachium; species Macrobrachium rosenbergii. Next base: position 16,179,321 of record NC_089747.1, read on the forward strand.
AGTAAAATATCTAACATCATAAATCTCAATAATCTCCCTCGTCTTCTCCCCTCCCTTCGCTAATGCAATTATTGCAAAATTCCTTGTAGGGAGCTAGTGCCATCGGCCCCTAGCTGCAACCCCTTTAGTTCCTTTTACTGTACCTCCTTTCATATTCTCTATCTTCCATCTTACTTTTCACCCTCTCCTAACAATTGATTCATTGAACTAAGAGGTTTTCTGCCTGTTACATCTTTTTTTCAAACTTCTGCCAATTTCCGTTTCAGCGCTGAATGACCTCATAGGTCCCAGTGCTTGGCCTTTGGCCTAAATTCTATATTCAAGTCAGTTGTTGCAAAATCGAACTACAATTTTCCTCAGCTTATTAACCTTAATTTTTCAATTCCTTTAGATAACATTTCATCTCTTCGGATATATAAAAACATGATCAACTTTGTATCCAAGAAGCGCTGAGCAATATACCAAGCACCAAGGTTGCGACTTGGATTCAGCAACATTATCTAACATCAACATGAACCATCTATTTTTTATTCATATTTTGGATGTTGATTATATCTTCGTTGTATAACCTATAAACAATCTACTAAGAGCCTTGTTGTCATCAACAAAATTTAGTCTCTGACAGAGATAGAGATGAGAGAGGGTTGTATAAGGAAGCAAACAGAGAGAGAGAGAGAGAGAGAGTTGACTATCTTTACTGAGGCTACAACAGTGAGAGAGAGAGAGAGAGAGATTTGACTATCTTTACTGAGGCTACAATAGTGAGAGAGAGAGAGAGAGAGTTGACAATCTATACTGAGGTCACAATATATATATATATATATATATATATATATATATATATATATATATATATATATATATATGTGTGTGTGTGTGTGTGTGTGTGTGTGTGTGTGTGTGTGTGTGTAAGAGAGAGAGAGTTGACAATCTTTACTGAGGCTACCACAAACCGGAAGAGAGAATAACAGCACCTGTCGAAGGACTAAAAAACTGAGAAACATTACCGAATCCAGAGGGAGAGACTTTAGCAGAGAAAGCGAGCCGGCGTCAAAACGTTAGGCATAGAAATTGCCTGGTTCCGAATGCTAAAATTATGCACTCGCTAAGTTATTGTTTAACCACGTGGGTTTGTGTGCATTACTTTACTAACTCGTGCGGTGAATAGTCTATTTGAGTAGCTAGCCTACAAAGTTGAGGTTGAGTGGCTTATGATTTCTGACTAAGCTCCAATGGAGATAAAAACTGCATTATTGTTTGTTTGTACTGTACATGCACCATGATAATGAATAATTTTTTAGATGAATGAATTTCTTGTTAGTTTCCTGAGAAATCATCGATCTGTTCAAAGTATTTAATATAGTTATTATAAAACCGAATCTCTTAAAGGAATCTAAACGTGTACAAATTAAGTTTAGTTCGTATAAAAAACCAACATAATTCTGTGAGAGCATGGTTGTATTTTAAATTGAAGATGATAATCAGAAACACGGAGGGAGTTGGGGAAGTCTCGAGTCGACGACAACCAGGGCAAGAAATCTAGGAGAAAAGTTGTCTTCAGATCACTGTGCATAGATGATGTCTGAACCGAAGATTCAGCTTGTATTCTTAGAACTCCGCAGGAGTATAAGTGTGATCTATTTGATATACGCTGACTGGCACCACAATAGCAACTACAGTACTCAGTGATAACATCCAGAACATAATGGAAAATGCTAGATACTCCGGCTTGTTGTAGAGTAAATTAAATACAAATTCTGAAGAAAGGACCTGTGCATTGTTGCAAAGCGGAAAGGAATTATCTTTCAAAGTAACGTTAACAAGAATTCGTTGCACGATTTTGCACACGCGTCTTATTAACGATCTACGAATGGCATAAATTCCTCTATTTTCAAAACCAAATGACAAGTTTGAGAGGGCAGTAAAGGGAAAAGGGTATCTTCTTATAATACTGACAGACTAAGTTTCATATGACCCTATATCAGAGTACTCTGTTAGTATTGCGGGGTTCAAATAACAGGACCCCCGAGAGTATTATCAGAATAATGTTAGGGAAAAGAGTAGCTCCGGAGAGAGACGCAGTAGTTAGAAAGAAAATTAAAAAAAAAAAAAAAAGGAAGGGCACAGTAAAGAATAGAGAAGAAGAATCACACCAGACTTCGAGATTCTAAAGCAAGTCCATTTTTGCTCACAAGGTTCCGTAAAGCTGTCTTTACAACGAAAAATGTTAATCTTACACTCATCCCCTTCGTTTATCTTTGTTTGGGACCGACATGAACGAGTGACATACTAGTAATAACTGTAGATTAATGACGACTACCCTTCCTGCGCCCACATATGTAAAGTAACCGCCCAAGCCTCGACCGTCGGTTTTTCCCTCTCGCCCAAAGTAAGGCCCAAACTAGCCTCCTCTGATATCTGGAAGGCAAACTTTTTAAGACCCTGTAGAGAGAAATTACTTAGAAAGGGAAGGTTAACTAGAGGTCAAGCGTCAGTAGGACTATACGAGGTGGAACTGAGGTGAATAAGGCGTCTAACAGAATGACAACCGGGACGGGAAAAGTTGGCCCTACACATGTACCATGTTCAGTGGGCATCTGTCATGCACGATACAATTTACATAGAACTGTCACATAATTGAACCCCAAAATGAACAAATAGACATTTCAAAGTATTTTCTCATGAGTGCAGGAATTAGAACACTTGGGCCTACTCACGAAGAAAAGGCCCAAATTCCGTAGCTCGGCTTCTTCAGCAAATTTCTGCCTCTGTGAAAATCAAATCAATATTCTTTCGTAGCTTCAAGAACAACTGTCGCATGCTCGCATGCTCTCCAAAGTCGCCATAAATCATGCTAAAATCATGCTAAATGTTTTCTAAAAAGAAAAATTCAATTCAATCTCCTCTCTTCGAATCTAGCGCAAGTTTACGTTGCAGGTCAGAAGACCGTGAATCGTCAGACAGATGTCTCCAATGAAGCAAGCGCTCTGAAACTGTCACGAAAGCGCGAAGAATCTTAATGGCTGAAGATTTGCAAGCTGGCAATGGCGTGCTCCGACGTGAGAAACATGTGGCTAAAAGTCACCCGCAACATGTTTATGAAGAGTGTGTCGGGATGATAAAGCAACGCACTAAAGTAAATACAGCTCTCGCTCTATCTTTCTGTTGGTTTATCTTCAAGGACCGTGAAAACCTGCTTCAGTTAAGTTATGCTGGATAATCGTTGCTGAACCAAAATCTTCCATTGCGGAAGACGTAATTTTAAAACACAGTAATCAGTTAAATTATGGGTCTAACAAAGTACAATGATCAAACTTACAGTTGTTCGAGACCTATGATTAACAAATTTTAGTTAATGCAAGATATTTCATAACAAACCCTTCAAAGGAACAAAAAGCTTATTTTTTATAGCAGATCATTCTAATTTGTCTGTAAATTCCATCTTCGAAAGTGGGCGGACTATCAGTCACGATGGCAGATCCACTTTCTACATGATAATTTTCCCGCCATCCCGCAGGAACCGTTCAGTACGAAAGTTGCCGTGCCTATGGGACATTTCTCTAGTTGCACAATACAAACTGAAGGACTAACTATAACTCACAACTCATCGTGACGAAAATGCAACAGAAGAAGGGAGAAAGAAATATTTTCCTTTTTCATCGGGCAAATCATCATACTCAAAGGCGCGCTTTGTTTGCAAAGATAGACACCACTGCCACCACCACCAACCGCGAGCTTTCTAAACAGCTTGCAGCCATTACCCACTGAGCCGTATCCTCAACGCCCACTGAGATTACTTCTCCCTGTCTTTAGAGCGATGGATTTTCCTGTTAACATGAATAAACTGCTAACGGGGCACTCAGGTGAAAGTTTCTTCAAGTTACGCAAGATATGATTTGTCAGATTGGGCCGTTAGTACAGGATTATCGCAATTTCTGATTTCAATTTTGCGTCATTACGGTGCGTAATTTGTTTCGAATTCACTTTATGAAAAGAAATATCTTATAACTGCTAAGACTCCCGTACAAAGACTCAAGACTGAATAGAATTATTGACGTCAATTTCTTTGAAAGTCGCCAAAAAGGACGAATAATGATAAAATAGTAAACCCATACTAAAGTTTATATACAAATGTTGCTGGTCACTTCACGGCCTTACATCAGAAAATTTTCCCGGAAACTTCCATTGATGTCATCTAAATTGAAAATCGAATTTTCTCATTCGCCACGACATGTAAAAAAAAAAAAAAAAGTGAAACTGATCTGCGTGCGCGTGTGGTCCATCACCCAAACAATTATGGCCACGCGATGAGTAACCGAAGCTACTTTTCATCTTTGACAACTCACAGGTGTTTTGCTTTATCTTCTCTAACATCCACCATCACAACACCTGGCCTTAAATGCTTGTCTGTCGATTAGCAGGTTGTCTAATTTCTAAGCACACGATGCCGTGACGAAAACCTCAGCAACCTTTGATAACACCGCATTTGTTCCCGTCGTCAATAAACATTATAGATTACAAGTTTAATTTTAATGCTAAGACACCCCTACGGTGTGATGAGACAAATAACTGCACTTGAGGATTGCTGCTAATTCTGCATAATAACACGAACACAATTTTTTTCGTAAACCTTGAATTAAAAAAGAGAAGAACTGAGCAACGTATAGTTATATATATCCATAAAAAAATAGACAAGGAAAGGTAACTAACAAATCAACACAAGAACACAGATACTCAGATGTGCATATTCAGTTGTTGATCACAACTGATAAAGCAATAGTACTGCACAACACTATCAAGTTGCAATACAGTCTTTTTCAAACTCAGTCCACCAATATACATCACATTACCCTGCCAGGAAGGCTGTCCGTCTTTGTAGAATAGAAAAAAAAATGACATCTGGCACTGAAGAGTGAGACATCACGGATACTGACACTCGGAAAAATGCAAAAGCTCTTTAATGAAATACAAGGAGTAAAATGACCAAACATCATATCCCCGATGATGCTCCAAAAGCTCTAAATCATAATTACTGCTGTTAGGACAATAGGAAACATTGATTGCCAGCAATTTTTGTCTGTAATATAAAGATACACCACCGTAGGGGGATAGTGCCGTCAGTACACCTCACGGGGTGCAATGTAGGCATTACTAAAGGTTCTTTGCAACAACCCCTTTCATTCCTTTTACTGTACCTCCATTCAGATTATCTTTATTCCATCTTGCTATCCACCCTCACCTAACAATGATTTCAGTGCGACTGCGCGGTTTTCCTCCTGTCACAGCTTTCAAACCTACCTACTCTCAATTTCCTTTCCAGCGCTGAATGACCTCATAGGTCCCAGTGCTTGGCCTTTGGCCTAAACTCTGTATTCCATTCCATCCCTATAAAGATATACTGAAGCTATAGACATCCAAATGGGAGAACAAGTTAACAGCAGTGGCAAATCAAAAGATTTGAAGTATTTAGTACTAACACTGTTACTTCTAAAGGTACAAGCCTGAATCTTTGTTGAATCATGTGAGGTTCTCTGACAACCTCAGAGGATATGGTCCTTAAATGTTGGGAAAAAGAAAGTTTAAATTCGATAGAGATTTACTAACGGTTGTTTTTAATCCCAACTAAGGCTAGCAGCTATTTCATTATTAATAATTGCCTTGGGAAAAGCTGATAATACAGCACGTTACACGATATGAAACTAAAAGGATATACAATGAAAGAAATTCTGGAATTTATTATAGAGAGGTCTAAATTACATACTTACTTTCGTCTATGTTTTACTTTACTTTGGTTTTCCCCTGTTCGTTTCTCGTATAATAATAATAATAATAATAATAATAATAATAATAATAATAATAATAAGAAGAAGAAGAAGAAGAAGAAGAAGAAGAAGAAGAAGAAGAAGAAGAAGAAGAAGAAGAAGAAGAAGAAGAAACTGTTTATGCACAAATTAATTTTTTCTGTGCGGAAATACAATAGTCTACGGCTAATGAACGTTTACATTTGACTTCATTCAGCCAATGGCACATCCCTATATGGATGTTTACCGAGGGTACAATACACGAGCTTTGGACGGTACGAGCGTTCTATAATCATGACTTGCCATCGAGCCCTCTCTTATATTACCGTCATTACAAACGGTATAAATTCTTGTTAGCAGATGAGATTACCAAAAAGAAATTATACAATAGAAAACGCGACCTACAAAGATTGAGTGAATGTATGGATTTAATTACGGAACACAAAAGGCAAAAATCAACAATGGTTCATTATTCAGCCAGTTACTTTTTCTCAGCACATTTAACACCTTAACACGCGCATGCGCGGAAAACACACACACACACACACACACACACACACACACACACACAAAGGCTGGGAAATGACCAAGCTATTTGTCGAGTTAAAAATCCCGAACGGACGCCATCTGTTGGTTTCTATTGACACCGGTTTATGGTTGATTCATACTTTCCTCTGCGATTCTGGCCGAGACATTCACTTTCTCCTGGCACACATAAATTTACATCGGAGCCTTTGGAATTTTATTCAGATTTATATATTGATTTTGGAAAATATATCTCGGTCCGTCGTGGAGAGCGTAATCTGTACACTCTGATTACAAATGCAATGTGAACTTTTGAATTCTCTCTCTCTCTCTCTCTCTCTCTCTCTCTATATATATATATATATATATATATATATATATATATATATATATATATATATATATATATATATATATATATATATATAAATTATATATTATATATATAATATATATAATTATATATTTATATAATGTTCATCCTTCAGCTACTGAATCAAGGATGAAACCAATGTACAATAAGCTTTCATAGCCTCGTCCACTTCAATTATATGCGTGTGTGTGTGTGTGTGTGTGTAAGCATATGTAAAACAGCTCATGAAATATATGACGGAATTAAGCACAGTGTAAGCGTATGCAAAATATACCACAGGGTGTTTTGAAACAGTTATGATCGTATTTAGAAGTATACAAAAATTCCTATTCTGCAGAATTCAATTAAAATAAAGAATACATAAATTAAGGCGGAGAAATGTACGCTCCACGTCTCGGGAACCTTTTTGCAAATGTATAAATTATTATTCCTCATATTGCCCATTAACAGAAACGCGCCGTCTAATCAGATAAATTACTTAGTCCTTACATAGAGATTTATGTAAGAGAACAGAGAAATAAATAAAAAAAAACTGCGAGAGTTTTTCCCTGAAGAGGAGAGCACCTCCAATATTCACATACGAGTACACGTCTTTTCGGTGATGTTTTCGTGAACACTGAAGGACCAGGCTATTAAAGGAGGGGGGAGGGGGGCTGGATCTACAAAAAGATCATCTCGGTTGCGGTTCGAGTCCACATGTCTACACTATGCATTATAGTCCTCTTACCCCCTTAAAAACCTTACCATCACCTAAGCGCCGCCATTGTGCACAGGACCTGCGCTGCCATAAGGCCATCTTAATCTAAACCGTCAACAATAAAAAGATAATTCCAGAGATGGAGGGAAGGGCAGGGAAAAGGAGGATAAGGGGTATGGGAGGGTACTGAGGAGGGAGAGGGAGGGGAAAAACTATGAGGGAGGAAGAAGCTCTCCTTCAGGTCTTGGTCGAACACTCCAGGGTCCCCGACGCCAGATGTTCGAATTCCACCTGTTAGATGGAAGACGACGGCTCCCGTCATACTCGTCCTTCTTTTACGCGTTTTCGAGAGAGCTCTGCGGGAGGTTTATTTGCTGTTTTCTTTAAACGATTTGGCTTTTTTAATACTTGTCTGGGTTAACCGCAGAGATATCTAGTTTGGATAGCATCCTTAGTTACTTGTGGGATTGCTTTCTCTGTACTTTAGAGTGTACATAAGCGAGCGAACGATTAGCATACTGATATCTTTCTATTTTTTTCATTCACCCTTTCCGTTCTTTTCTTTATTTCTTAATTCTTACTTTGGATTAAATTGCATGCATTACTGTGTTGCAGGTTTATTTTAATATATACAATTTATCATGAACAAATTTGTTTAAATTGTTCTTTAACTGCTAACAACAATTTAGCTCGATAAACTTGTATTTAATATATATAATATATGTAATACATATTATATATAATATATATGTAATATATATATATATATATATATATATATATATATATATATATATATATATATATATATATATATATATATATATATATATATATTAAATATGTAATATATATAATATATTTATTATATTATATATATAATATATATTTAATATATGATATATCTATATAATATATATAATAATATATTCTCGAACGTTACAACAATTAATTCACAAAGTACTTTTCCTCATTTCACATCATAGCCTTTCCATCTACCGCCACGCCAGAAAAGAAAGCCCCCTCGCGCCCATGCCAATTAAAACAATTTTGCATAAAAATTAGACTCACGTAAAATTCAGGCGTTCCGGTGAAATCTAACTATCTCATGCGAACGTACCACGTTGGTTGGTTAGTCAAGTCCGGAAGTCCACGCCAGCACTTCCATTCCCATAAGAATTTTACAGTGCATTTTATAAATTGAACTGTATATCGAATTTAGGCCAAAGGCCAAGCACTGGGACCTATCAGGTCATTCAGAGCTGAAAAGGAAATTGACAGTAAAAGGTTTGAAAGGTGTAACAGGAGGAAAACCTCGCAGTTGCACTATGAATCAACTGTTAGGAGAGGGTGGACAGTAAGATGGAAGAAAGAGAATATGAAAGGACGTACAGTAAAAGGAACGAAATGGGTTGCGGCTAGGGGCCGGAGGGACGCTGCAAAGAACCTTAAGTAATGCCTACAATGCACCGCATGTGGTGCACTGACGCACTAGCTGACCCAGGGGGGCGCCACCTGGGCACGTGCCCCCCTAAGAAAAATAATGACAATAATAATATTGAAGATTTAGATAATAATAACATAATTGAGAAATATAAAAACTGGAAAAAAAAAAAACATTATAGAAATAATAATAAAACTGAAAGTGAATATATATATATATATATATATATATATATATATATATATATATATATATATATATATATATATATATATATATATATATATATGTGTGTGTGTGTGTGTGTGTGTGTGTGTAGTATGTATATATATATATATATATATGTGTGTATATATGTGTGTAGTATGTATATGAAAATTGGTGGCCGCCATGAAATTTTTCTGGTTCCAAAAGTGCACTAACGGCACTACCCCACTACGGGGTTGTATTTTATAGGACAAGAAACACGACTGGAAGGTTTTAGAAATCTGTTTAACAACGCGGAAACAACTTGTTTCCGGTAGGGCCTGTAAGCTCTAGCCGCCCTAGCGCAACCGTATTTCTTCCGCATCGAGTCGCGCAGTTCGTTGTACCTGCATGGCGCAATCGAAATGGAATAGGCCTGGTTGTTAGGCAACAGGCATTGCTAAAATCTGAAGTGTACTACCATCGTAGGTGAAATGGCGCTAAACAGAATCTCCTATTTCGGAAATCTGGTTCCATTTCGTACAAAACTAATCTCAGAACAGCCAATTTCATATAAAACCTTATGACGTTCGCGCAACAGATAGACAGAGAATGCAGGATATCTTGCAATTATCTCTCGTAATAAGAAAAAGTACATTAAACACAAGGTTCCTTCACTCGCTTTGAAACTGTAGATTTCTTTGGCCCATGGACAGCATTGACAAATTTAAGATTGGAAAAAAGTAAATTGTGCTAGTTCTAAGTGCATATGGTCCTATGGCAGTTGACTAACCACAAAGGAGTTTGATTCACTTTTCAGTTCGAAGTGGCACTATATAACCGTGGAAAAGTGCCCAGGTTCCTCCAAAGCATCTTATCATTACACTATACAGAGAGAGAGAGAGAGAGAGAGAGAGAGAGAGAGAGAGAGAGAGAGAGAGAGAGAGAGAGAGAGATTTCTATAAATAAAGGCGCATTATTAAGCTTATGCAGAACATATTCCTTTACTACTATTTAGGAAGGAGTGGTCCTTGGTCGGGAAGTTCACAATGAAGTGACAGCAACGCCTACGATATCACGCGGACCGTTATAAATGACACAACAAGATTAGTAACCTTAGGGTAAAACAAATGACATTAACAAACGGATACGAGAAAAACTACCCGTAGCAAAATCAGACAAATTACCAAAGGCAGAGTAAGAAGGACAAAACAAGAAAGTTTACCAATATCAAAACGAAAAGCTTAACAAAATCACAATGATGTTGACCGCAGAGACAACGAAAGTACTGTATATTGTAGTAAAAGCCAAACCAAGAGACATTAAGGGAAGTGAAATGAGAAACGCGACACGAAACGAAATGAGAAACACTACTTCAATCACATTAATTATCCAAATGCACGAGCAACATATCGCTCATTTGCACCAGAGGTTCTGCACGGATATGACCAACACGGCAGAACGCGTTCACACGAGATACTCCCCCTGAAAGAAACTCCGTTCTCGAGTACACACGTTTTCCGACGACATCGAAGGAAAAACAGAGAGCTGGTAAAACCAAAACGAATTTCCCAGACAAGAGATCTATCTCTTCAATCGATCAGTAATTACCAAAGGCTAATTACAACGTCTGATACGGGACTATCTCTATTCTAGAAACCAAAAGAGGGCTAAAGAAGGAGTTGATTCAACTAGCATCTTACAGATACAATTTACATGTGCTTATCTTTCATCGTTGTATCTTTACTAGGAGGCAATAGAATTTCTATAGAAATTAAGTTCATAACAGGATAAAAAAAAAATCTTCTGTATAAGAGTACTCCTGCATTACTGTATGCGAAATATATATCTACGAGGGACAAAAGTCCAAGTAAAAAATGTTTTAAAACAATTACCTTTACAAATGAAACAGTATCTTATACTCGATGAAAACCAGGGTGGGAGATAGGAAGTTCTTAGGAGGTGTCATCCACTGCACAGTTTATCTACACAGACAAGATTTACAGGGCATCTTATACACTTGAATCTAAATAATATAAACCAAGACCTGATTAGGACTGTGGCCCAATAGCAAAAATGTAGTACCGTACTTTATATATAACGTACAACAAAATCTGCTTATTCTGACACGAATTTAAAAGTATAAATAAGTAATTTTTCTAAATACAATGTAGTCCAATACTCCTTGCAAAAAGAAAAATACATTTTCAAAATTAGAGTGCTGCGGAAATCTTGCCATCAAAGATTTCAATTTAACGATATATATTAAAATTTCTCTACTCAGCTTATCGGACCCTACTCCAAAAAATCTTATCATATCAACGTTTTTTATCATTCGCATGTGAATATTACACCTATTTCACACAGATATCAAACTAAACATACACACACACACACATATATATATATAGATATACATATGTATATGTATATATATATATATATATATATATATATATATATAATATATATATATATATATATATATATATATATATATATATATATATATATAATATATACTGTATGTGTGTTGTGTGTGTGTGTGTGTGTATGTGTGTAACACGTTAACATGTGTTTGCTCTCAAGATAAGAAGAATTTGTGAGCCGAAGGAATCAAATGTTACCCTGTTTTAGGAATTCACTAGCTGCGTCAACAGAAACTACTTCTAGAAGGCTCTATTACTTTCTGAGGCCTGACTGTAACAACAAAAACTATCATTCGGTATTTTTTTTTCTTCAGTACCTATTAAACTTTACAAGGCGTTTGCGCCAGATACCATATCTCATTTAATATACACAAAGAGCTCACTTCAATCTTTTGTGATCGGCAGGTGTGTGTGAGCTTTGTGGGTGGAACACCAGTGCTTCAGAAGCGTTCCATGCCAGCAACTGTTTACGACTATTATGATTTTGTGGAAATCCCTCGAAGTCAGACAGAAGCCTCTGAAAGATCTGATGGACCAGTTATGGGGCCTGTGGCTAGAAGCAGTGGTTCATTTCCTCGTAGAATAGCCATGCCCTTACCACCCAGACATCCTCCTCCTCCCCCTCCAAGGTCAAGAACCCCTCCCCCAGGGACCCGTTCGCAAAAGTTCAGGCCTGGAAGGGAGCCGGACTACAAGCTCTCAGAGCCTGACGTTTTGGCGCCCCAGTATCGCCAGAGGCCATTGCCCCAGCAGCCTCAAAAGAGACCACAATACCCACCACGACCCCCGAAACAGGCAGTTCGCCAACCTCAGCCACAGTATTCTGACTATGATGAGTTTCCCACCGTGTTGGAAGATGATTCCTTCTATCCACAAGACGCGTCCGTCTTCGTAGAACAGCCTCAATACCCAAGAAAAACCCCAGTTTATGAGGAGGTACAACCGGCCATCAGAGACCGCGAGCCTCAACTCTATGTCGACGAGGTAAGTTCGCACCACCAAGAACAGAGACAACCATCGCACAAAGAGGAACGTCGTCCACAGTACCAAGAAGAAAGAAGACCTGAATACCAGGAAGAGAAAAGGCCACAGTACCAGGAGGAAAGACCTCATCAAGAAAAAAGACCACAACTCCCAAAAGAAAACAACCCACATTACCAAGAAGAATTTCTCCCAGAATACCAAGACACATTATCCCATTATGAAGAGGACCTACCTACCTACTATGAGGAGGAATTAGCAGGGCAGTATGAGCAGCCCTCAGAGAAAGACCTGAAACGCCCACCCTTGAACAATTACGCGACGACACAGGATAAGGCAGCAGAGCCTGTCAAAGAGAAGAGAGATGTTCCTCACGGAGGTGGACACCTGGATGAGAATGGTATAAAGGTAAGCAGCTTTGAACGAATGTCATTTAAAAAACTGTGAATACAACTACGAGGAGAACCAGCATTTTTTTTCTATAAGTCCCCATACAGAATATTACACAGTGACTGGATTATTCTTGCATTTCGTCCTCCTTATGACATCTTAGCAGTCTGGCAATCTCTTATTCTAGATCTTTTTCCAAACAGTTTGCAGCGGATGCAGCTGCCGTTGAAAATGCAAAAGGTGCAGGTCGACTGGCCTTCCAGATTCACGGACAACAAGGACCCCATTCGTACCGCTTCGGCTACGACACAGGAAAAGGGTGAGGCTTGACTCTGCAGTGACCAGCATGTTAGGTCACTGCAGTCTTCTTAAATCTCTTCATGTATTCTCACAATCTCGAAACTCAATTTGCTCGGTTTATTCTATTAATTATTTACTCAAACAGGCGTTTTTTTTATATAGCTTACTTCTCCAGTCTGTGAATTTACTGGTCCAGACCTATCAGAGAACTGCAAATTATTAGACAAAACTGTTACATGCCTACAGATGCACTGGCTGGAGGCAGAATTTTCATGAATTGCTGCTGTCTGCATAATTGTTATATATCATATATTAACCAGAAATACAGTGGCACTGTTACTGTGAAAATATTAAACAGACATGAAGACATCTTGCACTTATTCAGCTGCAGAACCGAGACCCAATCCTCGCTGATGACTCTTCTGGCTTGGGCTTAGTAAGGGTCACAGGTTGCCCATCCCAATGGGACCCCGTAAAAAAAATTTTTTTTTGTCTAATTTGAACTTGCCTTTATTATTATTATTATTATTATTATTATTATTATTATTAGTAGTAGTAGTAGTAGTAGTAGTAGTAGTAGTAGTAGTAGTAGTAGTAGTAGTAGTAGTAGTAGTAAACTGTACCGTGAGCTTCCTTTCTGGGAAAAATTGCACCGAAAAGTGAGAAAAAAAATTCCATTTCCAATTATGAGAACTATTATCGGCAGTCCTTTTCTCATTTATTTCCTATATCAAAGTTACCTATTCAAAGCCGAACTGGAACAAAAACGAGCCGTTTCCGTGTTTAGCGAATGGATTTTCTCCACTCTGAGAACAAAGGGAGAGAGAGGTTTGAGAAAAGGTCTTTTTTTTTTTTCTTCTTTTCTTGCGAGTGAAAGTATTGTTACGCAGTGTGGAATTTATTTGGCTGTTTTGCTCTTAATTAAAAGTGACAGCTTACAACTGTCTTGCTAGATTAATTTGGATCCAGTTCACACGGTCGTTGATTGATTTATTTATCAACAAAATTGCGTCAAAGTATAGCTCAGGTCATCGACACCTAAAACCTGACTTCATACTATTAAATAAATTCATAATTAATCTTTCTCATATCTAAACGTTGGCACAAGCGCCGTACTAAAAGCTGAAAATTATACATATTTATCTAACAATGAACTGTATGTATACGAATGTTTCTCTCTGTAATCTGACACTAAACGGGATTTGAGAGTGACACACGGCTGGCATAAATAACTAGGGTCATTAAAGATTTTCAATACTGAAAAATGTTCAATAATTGCCAGGTTTGCCTCTGCACACACACACACACACAAACGGGCACACATTTAAGAACAATGTTAATTTTAATTTAATTAAGAATAGTTCATTGCGTACGTGATAATGTGAATTTCCCTCCGGTACGTAAGCCATGAACGCAACAGATCTTGAGTCAACCGTTTTCTCAGATTTTTTTTTTTTTTATTTAAGAACTGCTAATTCATGGTCTGCAGCTAATCTCACCAGGCTGACTCATCGACAGCCCAGAAGCCAAGAACATATTTTACTGATAACTGATAAAATAATCGGTCTTCTTATTTTGCCTCGTTAGATATCTAAAATCGCATTTTCTTGAATTTAAAAAAAAAAGTCCAAAAACAGTTAAAATGCCGAATCAAAACCTTATTAAATGTTCTTATTTAATAAACGTAAACAGTGGAATTCATTAAAATGTTTTGAGAAAAAAATCTAAACCTTGAAAACGAGTAACAGTAAACCACCGCTGACGCGTAACAGCCGCCTATTTTATGCAGTTCATGAAAGTATATTTAACTTCAAACACTCTCCACCTGTTACATTAAAGTCTTTATATGCACGTAAAGCACTAATTGGTCTTGCCCTACAATTCCTTTCTCTACTGTACTTCATTTTCTCTCTTTAATTTCCTTACGCGTACATTTGCGTCCCCCTTACACCCAGTTAGGAAGCTGGTTCTAATCTACCTTACACACGCTGAGTTGTTCTACCAAGGGTTATTAGGAAGTGGGAAGTGAAGATTGAAATGAAAAGGTGTTCGCCCCATTTTATTCATTTACACTCTCTCATTGACCCTTTTCAGATACTTTGTATCTACGTATGTATGTATGTATCTGTCAAAAGAATGAACACGTTGAACAACGTCGTCATTGAAAACAAAAAAAATTGAAAATCTGAACACACCAATACGACATCGTCACAAAGACCACTTATACGTTATTCAGAAATGTATTATTCGGGAAAAAAATATTTTGGCATGGTAAAGTGAAACATCAATATATAAGAATGGGTATCAGATGCAAAGAGAGACTAAAGCCTATCACGGAGAGGCTTCCATTCACTATCGAAGTCTTCCTCTGTTCAGAAGTCTCAGGACTGGACAACGCGGCAATATGTACCGAAATACAAGAAGATAATTATTTACTAACGAGTTTGTAAGGAATGAGCTTCAGGGCGTTCACTGTGCGACCATAAACAACTGTGTCAAAGATTATCTGTAACTTTCACGGACAGAATAGGAAAAACATAATAGTTCAGAACACTTTATTGCCCTTGCCGTTCCACTTACTTTCTCTCAAGATGATTATCACAAAAGACTAAGGAATGGCACTTTAATTGTGTTGACGAATCTTACTGAAGTGTAAAGAATGATTAGTTAAAATTGTCGGATTGCTTTCCTTTGTCATAATATAATTGGACGATTCCAGTCACAATGGTAGCCGCTAATGTGTTTTATGGCAAGTTACGAGTATTTGCGATGTTCAGTCATCCTAGCGCGCACGCGCACACACAAACACACACACCCACACACACACACACACACACACACGTAGAAGAGAAAACTCAACAACGTCTTTTGCATTGTAAGTCCGAGATCATGCACGGCCGTATTAAAACGGAAAACTGGATTCACGATAAAAAGTCATCGTCAAATAATTCATACCAAAAGCATTCATTTGCATACCTCGTTTTCCTTTCACTTTTACTGTCTCAATAGTAAATATGTGAGAAAGCTGGCGGTATCTTGTTGATCATCCCATAACGGCTCCTTCAACAGGTAGACAGTCACAAATGAACGTTTTCTGGTGATCAACATCGAGAGCGGAAAAGTTGCCAAGTATTATATAAATATAAAATATCGCCAAACACGTATCTGATGCTTAGCATTTATTTAATCAAAACTGTTTCAAGTGAGAGTAACTAATGAGTTCATTACAAACTGGAGGTACCTAGTTGTGTGGCATACGCACACACACACACACACACACACACACACACATATATATATATATATATATATATATATATATATATATATATATATATATATATTCAATCGTAATATCTTTCCTTCCTCCATCAATAATTAATTGAGCAGCAGGCTTCACTGATTGAAAATTAACGTACAATGGTAGCACGATCGGAATGAGGCATGAACGGCTGTCAGTTTTGGAGAACCTACAAAAAATAAAAGTATATGAAACCTAAGCTAAAAATAATTATTACTCGGGGCGATTTCAAATAATTTGAATCTGTATGAAACCCTCGCGATGCATTATGCAAAAGAGAAAACATTCATAGATGAATAACTAATCACTATTATTTCATGGTCTATGCTCCTGACTACGAGAGTGGCTTGCGCTCTCCTTTGTTGCTAGGTGTGGGCAACTGAGAGTTGATGACGCCGTCTGACGGCCTGTTCATCAGCATTCTGTGTCGGTATAAAGTGACTTACATCATGGAAGTTTTTCCGAAGAACTGGTTCTTCCTCGATTCAGCAGTTGAAGGGTTTATGTGGTGGTAATCGATTTAATTCCGTATACTTTTCTTAAGGCTTTGTTTTCATGATACTCTTTTAGAAACAGTTTCATTGCCACACCATGATTCATGTCTGTACAGCAGTAAGGATCGTACTGCTGTATATTTTCTAAATTGTGCCTGTTCATTGATGTTTACAAATCCATGGGAGATTCAGTGGGTAAATACACTAAAGGATAGCTAGTTCCTTGTAGTAATGCTCAGTTTCCGGCTAACAGAGGCCAACGATTCCTGTTTGTTCGTTTAAGATTAGCCAGCCTTGTGCTGGCAGGGGCTCTTGTTTTAGGCCAGCCCGTAAGCAGACGATTCCTACCGTTGCCTTTTGGTTTGCTAAGGTCATCCACAGATGTCCTGGGTAGAAGCAGAGGACAGAAAGCACTCGGTGCTATAACTCAATCCATTCTCCCATTGTCAATGATTTCTGGTGCTACTGAGAGAGGCCACAATTCTCAACTGAGGATCTTCATTTGAATAAGTGTAATATATATATATATATATATATATATATATATATATATATATATATATATACATATATATATGTGTGTGTGTGTGTGTGGCCTTGGTGACTACGATTTAGGTTTCTTTTGGAGCCATCCATTATTCCGATAAACGTCTCCTTGGTGAAATGTGTCAAAGGTGACTTTTTTTATATTTTTTACAAAAAGTTCGGCTTCCCTCTCGCACTAATATTAAGTCAGTGGGTATTCAACTTGATAGCTGCCTTTAAACTGCTTGGAAATTCATCATAATTTCCGACTGAACAATGTAAAAGAAAAAAAAAAAAAACAGTAAAAGATGCCTGCAACTATACCAGCATCCCCGACTTCAAATATTTCTACTCCATTTACAAAGTTGTTCTACAAACGAAAAACTAAATAGAACGTAAGAATTTGTATCGGCCTTGAGGAAACTTTTTTTTTTTATCTTTTATTTAGAAAAATACATTTTATAGTTCACTTTACTACTCAATACATATATAATATATGTAATTTAAGTAAAAAATCAACAAATATGTCACAATATTTTATGTATATAAATATACTTAATTTACTATGTACATACATACATATACACATATCCATATACTGATAGTATACATACTCATTATAGTATACACACTCATATGTATCTGTATATCTTACAACTCCATATAACTACGTAAAATGAGAATTAAAGTTTTTAAATGATTTACGCAATACATACCTATTCCTGTATATACTTTCTCTTATTAAAACAATTAGATGTGGATCATTTAACAACCCAGATTTATAACCATACCAAACACTAGATATAAAATCCGCTAATAATACATTTGCAGTGTTCCTATCTTTCAAACTATTTGCTTCAAAATCAAATTTTAGTACTTGCAGAAAATTCTTCGTTCTGACTTTACACAAGGCTTTAAACACTTTTTTAAACCATTCTACTAACTTTTCATTCATACTACAAAAGTAAAACAAATGCATCATAGTTTCTTTTTCCCCACAAGCACTACATACATCATCTTGTGCGATATTCATCATATGTAATCTGTCCCGAGTTGGCAATACTTCATGTATATATTTATACAATACTTCTCGGACATGTGGCTCTATAAACTTGCTATTTACATTTACCCATATATTCTTCCAGTTAAACAATGGATAGTTAATTTGAACATTTGGCTTATAGTTATCTACCATTAAAAACTTATATACATTGCTACTTTTACAATGCGGATACACATCCATCTTGATGACTAGTCTTAGAGTATTAATTATTTCTTCATAATAGGGGGTGGTTATTACTGCAGCATCTTTAATTCCATTATCACTTAATAAGTAGCTCCCTTTCATTTTACAGTAATACATCATTAGCTCATATCCAAACTCTTTTTTTGAAAAACTCTTATAAAAAGTACAAAAGAGAATTGCCTTTACTTTATAGCCAATTTTTACTACTCCACACCCTCCTTCTAATCTTGGCAAACATGTAGTTTTCCTGCTAATTGGCTGGTAATTACCTTTCCATAAGTACTTAAAGATACGTTTTTCTATCTGCTTCTCAATATTTTTTGGGATCGGTATCACATGGGCTATATACCAACATTTTGATAAAAACTTCATATTAATGACCAGAGCTTTTTGAAATATGGTTAACTTCCTATTATATGAAAAGCCGACCATTTTCACCAAATTTTCTCTAATTTTGTTCCAATTTTCCTCCCTTGTTTTACAAAAATCATTAAAATAGGTTATACCTAAAATTTTACAGCTATCGGTTTGTATGTTCAAATTTTGTACCGGCCACAAGGTTCTGTATTTCCATTGCCCTAACCCAAATATGCTCGTTTTATTCAAGTTAAGAGAAGCACCAGTAGCATCCTCATACATTTTTAAGATCTTAAAACTTTCTTCTATCCCTTCATCTCCACATACTACAATAGAGCTATCGTCTGCATACCCAACAACACAAAATCTTAGATTATTTGGACCTCCGTTAACACAGCAGAAGAAAGTCAAGCCGTGAGAGAGAAATTTTCAACGGCGGAAACCTTCTAATGATAATTGAACAGGCGACACAAGCAACGAAGATGTTAGAAAATTTACGAAAACGACTTAGACAGACAAAGAGCCCCTAGAGTAGATTCCGTTTGATCCAGTTTAATTAAGACAAAAAAAAAACTGCAAAGGCTTTTAATACGAACTGTCAACCACTTTCATCTACTGACGCCAACTAGACGCACATCAGCAGCAACGCATTTGAACAGTAAACGCTACTGGTGGTCACTAATCACTAATTACTGAGCAACCACAAGAGCCAGAATTTCACTTTCACAGCTTAGTACAAAAACACAATGTTCTCGGGACAAATTTTTTGTTCTTGTCGACCGATGCCATGCACGCGTAGATTTTGAAAAATTTCTCCATTAAAAGATGTACGTAGTCCATCGATATCTTAGTGAATCGCAAGGTTGTTGTTGCCGTCAAAACAAATAAATCAAATGCTCTTCCCGACATTTTTGAATGTCGCCGCGAGTATTCACTTATATTTTTTAGTCATTTCTTCTGTTAAGACCAAAATATTACAACGGTCACTGCCACATTCATCCTTAACCTGCTTTATGGCGGATGAACCCCTTGTGCAGAAAAACTGCGAGAAATTAGTAGCCTCTCACACATTTTTGAAGCCAACAGTGGGAGCTGTTGTGGTCTCCTCTACCGCTTGATAATGTCTGAACCTGAGAGGCATCAGTATGCTATAAATTTATAGCCATTTAGATATCGCAGGGACAGGACTATATTTTAGAACTGGCCCATGGATTCCAAAGGTGGACTGGTTTCTGGGGACAGGACACTTGGAAATTTATCTGACTTGACATCCAAGATAATTAAAGTGGGGATGATTATATTCATGTGATTTTTTTTACTTGAACAAAGTAATGAAATATTTCCTTAAAATAATTTGCAGCTCATTCAACTTTCAATCTTGAGTGATGACTTTTGAGTTAGTTTCTGTTTTTTGGTAAACAAAATCATCCTGACCTATATTAAGGAGTAATGGAATTTATAATATATAAATATATAAATATATATATATGTATGTATATATATATATATATATATATATATATATATATATATATATATATATATATATATACATATTTATATATACACTACAGTATATATGTATATGTACTGTACATATATATATAATATATATATATATATATATATATATATATATATATATATATATATATATATATATATATATATATATATATTATATATATATATATATATATATATATATATATATATATATATATATATATATATATATATATATATATATATATATATATATATTTATATATATATATATATATATATATATATATATATATAATAAAGTTCATATAATAAAGTTTTATAGGTAAATACGGCCTACAATTGAGGGAATGTCCTTGTCCACGAATCTCGGTCGGGCATCACTGCTCAAGGTGGGCGCACAATATACACCAACCAAACTTAATTCTCGACACCCTGCACCTTCAGGTACAACCGCCAGTTCCGCTACGAGGAGAGAGACGGCAACGGCCTCGTGCACGGGCGCTACGGCTTCTACGACAAGGACGGAAAGCTGCAAGTCGTCAACTACTCGGCCCATCCCAAGCACGGCTTCTCCGCAGATGTTCCTCACCCCTAGGGTCTGGGAGGGCGATTTCACATAAGGTTCTCTCCGACACTTTCGTCTCTCTCTCTCTCTCTCTCTCTCTGTTTCCTTTGTCCCACGTCCTCATTCCGCGCATGACCAGGGATCAGTCTCAGAATAAATCCGTGGAGTTGTTTTTGCCAACAGAAAGTAATGATGATTGCGTTTCCCCGCTGACGTCTTATGTAAATAAAACTGGAGAAGGGTTTCCTTTTTGCCAGTGGAAAGATTGCTAAGATAATATTTCCCGTTCCCGGTGATGCAAGACGGAATCGGAAAATCTGTTCCATTCCTGTTTCGTTTCCCGTTACTAGACTCTAGAAGCCCTTGGCGTTCCTGATGCCACCGAGTCATCAAAATAATAAAAACCGATGGTAACTCGGTATTCCAGAACCCCCAAAATATTCTCTAAGAAAAATAAACAAAAATAAACGCGGAACGCCTCGTAAACCTCTCTTGGTCTAGCACTTTAACCTATGCGGCACTGACCTGATACACTGTAGACACGACAAATATACTTTCTTTAGACTGCCTCGCCCCGTTTACTCGTCTGTTAGCATGAGTTTTCACATATTCAGAAACCACAAACAAAAGAGAAATTGGAAGTAAAGAAATGTCATGAAATTCCAGACGTGTTTAGCAACAACTGCAACATTGCATTCTAGTCAATGACGTGTTTTCTTTGACAGGACGCTCGAAAGGGGTTCACAGACAAAAGCCGAGAGTAAATAACAGTACAAACAGCTAATTGTTGACTTCTGTCAAGGGATGAGGTTTAAACTGATGGATCATAAAGAAAATTCGTGTTTACTCTTTGTTTCCACATTTTGTACGTTAATTTAATATTTTGTCATGATATGTCTAAATTTATACTCGTTGCAATAACCATAATGACCTCCTAACTTTTCAATTCCTTCACACCTTCTTGTGCGCGCTTATCACTACATGCATGGATCCAGTAAAAAAAAAAATTACAGAAATCCTGCCTCCTGTAGTGGGATTCGAACCCACTTACAATAAGTTATGATCGGGTGAACCTATACCATTCTGACGCTAAGAAAAACTAACCTACCATAAGTGGGTTTAAACTCAAGTATGGGAGGTGGGGTCGCTTCATTTGTTCCATATCTGAATTCAAGGCTTGTAGTAATAAGCGTATCCAATATGGTGTGGAAATATAAAGTCATTGTTGGTATTACAAATTAATATATACCTGGTAAGAGTGACCAGCTGATATATATATATATATATATATATATATATATATATATATATATATATATATATATATATATATATATATATAATATATATATATATATATATATATATATATATATATATATATATATATATATATGTGTACACATATACATCATAAGCCACTGAGTAAAACAATAAAAAAAAAAAGGCTTAGAAAATGTTCAAATTCCTCTCTGCACTTTGCATTCATCACATCTTTTCAATAGAGTAACATAGCACACTAGAAAGTTCATATTTACCAATGCTGAATGAAGGTAAACGTTTTTCATTGGTAGTTGGCTTTCAAATCAATTATCACCACATTACCATAACTTGTGTGTTGTCACATTAGGAAAAACAATATGTAACTCTATTTTCAGTTCCATTTCCGCTGTTCTACAGGTGCTTGAAAAGTTATTATTATTTATTTTGACGTAGAGTGTAGGCAACGTTTGTTGCAAACCTTTGTTTTATAGTTTTATAACTAACCGTTGTTGAGATTGTTTTCTAATATAAGATAATTCATTATTTTCACGAGATCATATTTCGTGGATGTACAGTATGTTGTTGCCGTTATCAATAAAATTTTCAAATCGAGGAATTTTGTCATTGTCCTTTTTCGAGCCTCAAATATATGCATTGAGGCAGATCTGGAAAATACAAGAATGACTTTGGAAAAGATTGTTCTAGCGGTACAGGAGGGAAGTTAAAGCGTCAGAGAATGAAAAGGAAGTCAGGTGTTGACGGAATTAACTGGCAGATGCTGCAGAATGATAGTGATGCTGATAATGTAATTCTGTGACTGACCAGGATGTGTACGCTATGTCGCATAAATGAAAAATTCAAAAGGACTGGGTGAGAGGCACTTGCAGGAATGATGGAGACGTAACCTGGTTTAATAAACCAGAGAAGGTGTTTGATATAACATATACTCATAATAAACGACAAGGGAATGACAGTCTGGTACAGACCAGAATGAGTTTTGGATCAAGAGGTTATCATGTAAAGAATTTGCGACGCGTTCCACATCACAAGGAAAACTCATCTACTGATTAAGAATGTAAGTTTCTTGACAAATGCCAACCAGTGGTTAAGAAAGTTTCTTAAATAGCTCCAACTATTAAGAAAGAGTTTCTTGACTAACTCCAATCTTTTATTTTTTTTATTTTGTACTAACTCCAACTATTAAAAAAAGTTTCTTGATTAACTCCAAGTGCTAATTAAGAAAGTATAAGTTTCATCATGTTTTCCCACTGCTGTACAACGAACGTAGGAGCACTGCTGCCGACAGGAGCACCTTTGCACAAGTACGCTGAATGACAGGCCGGTATTATATTGACCCTGTAACGGAGTCACCCAGATACGTCAGTTATATAACCCGTTCTACAGATGCCCCTTCTCCTTTATCGTTTGCTTTTCTTTTTCCTAAACGTATATCTAGTTTGTCCGACTTATCGGCTTCCAGATAAAGGTGGTATGTGCATTTTTAAACAATTGGACGGCATCGTAATTCAGCTACGAATCTCCTTCCTACAGAATTCCTCTACGAAGCCTGTTGTGGATGAGACAGTGCACGCGAGAGGAACTCAAGGAATTTTACACGAAATGTGGTACATTTACTGTGGCTTGACAGACTGAATGCCGGAAATTCCTCCCCTTTTATGACACAATTAAGTACCGTGGTCGAAAGATATTCTATCTATACTTAATGGAAAGGGAGATGTCAAAATGCTTACTATGCTATCCGATAACTATTTTACCACTTCTGTGTATCTCCACGGTTTTCAACTTTGTCCTTCTTACGCCACTTCTACATCACGTGAACAGTAACATTAATCCTAACAGCGAATATGTATAACCTAATCGTGTTTCATAACTGAAGAGGTTCACTTTAAATCTTCAACAGGTTAATGACATTTATCTATGAAAACGACAAATAAAATATAACTTGAGCAGAATACCACCTCCTGAACCGCTAAATAAAGAACACCTACCACGGAAATATCTTCAACAGTGAAAAGATTCAATAAATAACAAAGATTCCTTGTCAGTCTTCCCACAGAAACTTTCCTCAAGGGAAAGTCTCTTTGGGAAACTTTCAATTCAGTGGGAGATAATCCAACATAAACCGTAAGAATGAACTTCCAGATCGGAGAAACAAGTCAGACACATTCGAGCACTTCGCAAACAGTTTAGAGGAACTGACTGCATATTTCTACAGTCTGTAACTGTTCTGGATTTGGGCGAATCTATGCAGTGATGATACATCATTGACTCCTTTCAGGGGTCTAGCCTTCAAGGTAAAACACACACACACACATATATAATATACATACATAATCACAAATTGAGTTCCACTTACAACTAAGACAGAAAAACTAAGGAAATGTTACACTGCTATCCATCTCATACCAATCTGATACTTTTCGGGGAGTTCATTGTCAGCCGTTAACCTTCAATTCCGACAAAGATATATGCATCAAGAACGAGAAGAAATCCAGTTTCTCCAAAAGTATATTAAAGAACACCAACTAAATAACTGAATTTTTTTTTTCGATGAACTTACCAGGAAAGGAGTGACGCTTGCTTCCCTTCAGTAGCTATCACGCCAAGTTGTGGTTGTGCGCCTATAAATTCCGGTGCTTTATATCCATCATAGTCTCTGAGTGAAAAAGGCAGAAAAGAAATGGCGATTAACTTATTGACTCCTTAACCATACTATGAAATAAAACACGTAATGGAAACATACACAACACAGAAAAAATACAATACAAATAGATTAAAACTGCATTTTCATACGTAAATTCCATAAAAAGGATTTGAAGATCCAGGGGAAATGGAACATTTATGGTTTATGAGCATGTCTGTCTCAAAAATAATGCTAAACTAATTAAAATAAGTTCGTGTGGTCGCATATTAATCAATTACTGTAGAAATCTTCTACCGTCTCCAGGGGTGCTGTAACTGCCTGATGTCCCAGACGGATATTCCTTATTTGTCTAGTCAGAAAGCACCAACCACTGGACTTTGTATTCCCCTACTGAAGAAACCTGGTTTCCCTCTAACGCTTTCAATACTGAGTTGTGGGGTGGTTTTTACAGGAGGCTTTGGGAGCATCAGTTCAAATTAAATTTTAGGAGGTGGTGCAATCAGCTGAAAAAAAAAGTGGTGCACTCTGACTAGAAAGTGCATACAAACCAGGAACATGGTGCATCTTACTAACCAAGTAGTGCATTCAGACTAAGAGTTGGTGCATTCAAGCAGTAGCGCTTTCGATCCATCGTTCGTCTCAAAGAAAGGGTAGCTAAGTAAAAGCTTCAGAGCGAATGGAGCTAGGTAACTTACAAAAGTGGCAGTGGTTCTTATATCATCAAATAATCACTTGCCTGTCAAGTAGACCAATACACAAAACGCGTATTGGTTCCTGCCAAACTATTTTTTCCATTCATTTGTTGTTGTCATTATACTCAACTTTATATGCACCTGGAACGTTTATTTTATTACCAAGGTCCTCATATTTTGTTTTTCCATTCGCTGATTAACTGTCAGTGCATATGGCTGACCCACACCTATACACTGCTTTATAGAGGCCTATCGATAAATGCACATTAAGTCAAGCGAATTCAGAAACACAGGATCGAAAGGCTATTGATTATACAGGAACAGTTACTTCAATGGTAGTCTGAGGAAAACAGGAGTTTAAACGATCGTGACACAGGCAACTACAGTAATTAGGATTCTCCCAAAGTTGATGAAAAAAAAAATTACGAAAACATAAACTCCAGTCTATACGTCAGACTCAAAAATGTACAAAAAAATTAACAGAGAATTAAAACGTGGTAGCCCCATTTTTTAAAAATAAACGACGACTGATGAAGATTTTGCAAAATTTCCAGGCTGTATTGACCAGCGGCATGAAATTGGATTTTAAATACCCATCCATATTTTTTTTTTGCCAATTTTTCCTTCTACTTAACGACTTGTCCGGAAGTTCTCCATAACGGTTTCATCCTTATTCCTAAAATATAATTTTTTACTTATATTTTTGTTATTATTGTCCATGTATCTCATTACTGCCCATATTCTCCTAGTTACTATATGCATTTATCTCATTCTTTACTTTTGCATCATTATATTTACAATGTTCACGTTACCTCAACAGTTTATTTTTCATAGTTGTATAAATGGCTGTACTTACCTCAATACTTTTTCGAATATTTTTCATATTCATATCATTAATGTTTATACTAATCTTAACACTTACAACGATATGATCAATATTAACATACATTTTGAAAACCCCAACGACAGGTTCCGCCTTGCAGGTGCGAGCTCCCTCATCGTCATACCAGGTGTGGACGCCACCACCCCTGGGAGCCACCTGGTACCACGGTCTAGGAATCTAGGTACTGCCAAGGCCTACTTTGGGTACTACCATTCCTACATTACCACAGAATGTGCGAACGAGACTCGTGTCAGCTTCTATGTGGGACAAATGCCCCGCCTTCCTGCCTTTGTTTGAGAAGGCCGCGGCTAAAATTGGAAGGCCTCGTTTTCGTTTCTCGGTGTATCGACCACATCGAAACATTACATTATAATCATGATTTCGATAAGGGTTTTATCAGTAAGGATAGAGTAACCTACATTTCCGAATTGTGTATAAACTAAAACGGAGCAATTCTCTAAAGTTAATGATATTTTTGACAAAGTTTCTTCCGCAGACATCTTCCAAACAGAAATACTGGTAACGAGCGCACATTATAAAGTATTTTTCAAGTGCAGGCATTACTAAACTGTCATCATTCCGCAGGTCTTAGAGCGAAAACAAGCTCACAACAGTTTAATTCTTTTCAGCTGTAAGCCTTTGACTGAAATAAAAAAAAAAAAAGCGAACCAACAACTCAGTAGCTGACCAAACAAAATAAAAAGGTTTTGTTCACGTCCATAAATTAAAGAGGTATGTTGATGGCCGCCAAAATAGTGTCTGAGCTTTCTCACTCCCTTGCAAATGAAGTTTATTAAACAAAACATATTTTTTTTAAGAGAGGCAGTGGGCTTGCAACCACATCGGGGCATCGTTCGCTTTGAGAAAGACGCGATAACGTTTAGCAGTAGAAAGACATGCATGGTGAGGAACGGTTTTCATATATAAAAATTACATGAACAAGAGAAACGTATCATATATGAAGAGGCTGAGTCCACTTCACACTTACCTTGTTCGCTTTTAGACTTTTAGGTGGTACATAATCATGGAATAGTGGTTACGGAGTTCTCCCTCTGTTACAGACACGGTCTAGGTTGCGGGGACGTCCTTGCGAGTAGCGTCCCTTGCCCAGGTATGCTAGGGCTTCTATCCAAGCTGTGATCCTTAAACAGCAGTACGCCAGAATCCCCTGTTTATCTCTCTTCGTCCCATGGATACTAAATACGAGGATCACAACTGTCGCAGCATTCCACAGACAGTTTCTTATTTGGTTGTGATTTCATAAACAGCAGATGAGTTGACCACGTAACCTCTGGCATGAAATGTCTATAGACTGAATTTCCTCTACGACATTCATTTTCTTCGTAAAACATGTAAAGTAACCTCTTGGAAAAGAACTTACGCGTTTTCCCTTTATATACACGTATTGAACAATGCCTAACCTATAGGTACTGGTTACCTGATAGTTTCAGCTAATAAGACTTTATCCCTGTTATATTCCATCAGGCACATACATTTTAACCAGTGTTTCAATAAATGTCTATTACGAATTGATGTTTCATTTTCAGACTAAAGAGACAGCATGGAGTACGGTAAATTAAAAACAATATACAGTATATACCTTGTTTCGGATCAACGTTTACGGTCTACACGTTATCCGTCCCCCCTGTCGTATTTCTTGTAGCCTAGGAACACACCGAGAAAGAACTGATTAAAATAGAGCTGTCTTTACCAGTACTTCCACAGCTTTCTTCATAGTTATCAATAAGTTAACTTTCCCCTAGGCAGATAAAATCAAGGACCACAATTTATTAACTAAGATGCAGACGTAATCACTTGCATTACTCCGTTATCCTCCAGTTATCACTTTTGAGGATTGGGTTTTCTGTTGCCAGCAATTTGCCAAATTTTTAGGAGATATTAATTTGTATATGCCACTATCAGCAATATGAGGCTTATTACGAAGAGCAGAAAGCGATGCGAGTCAACAGTACTTTTTCTTCCGGTTGACTGTTAATAAGCTGTTCGAGGAGCCTTTGCTGATTATCTCACTTCCTGCCAGTAGTTGGGTAGTGCCGTCTGAGCACCTCCCATGGTGCACTATAGGGCGAGTAACGTCTCATCTCCCCCTAGCTTCACCAGCTTTTTTTGCTTTTAAGTCTACCTACATTCCTGCATCCTTTCTTCAGTCATGCTGTCCAAATTCTCTAACTATTACTTCTTAGAGCAACTGTGATATTTTTTCATCAGTTCCAACTTTGATCCTTGTACTTCACCTCATTTATTTCCCGGATATTCTTTATGTTGCTGTCCAGCTACTCCAGTTCCTCCTCTCAGTCATCAACGCCGAATGGCCGAAAGTGCCCCAGTACTTAGCATTACAGCCTACATATGATTCATTCATTCCTGATTAGCTGCAACAAACCACAATCGGCTAGCTACCCGGTACATAATTCACTGCTCTGACCAACAAAAACACAGTCACATAATGGGAAAGTTCATCAATCGTTCGTCCTCGGCCAGGGTCTTGGGCAGCTGGGTCTAGTTTGATATCAGGACACGTTTGTCGTCCTTGAATCAGTTTTGTTAGTTAGTCACTCAAGAGATTTTCATATGGTCAAATGAAACGGGCGTTCTTTCAAGTTATTTTCGAAAGCTATGAAATTTCCAAGGGATGAGACAGGCGTTAATTTACTTTTCAGGTTTTATTTCTCCTTCTCCTTCCATATGCAGTTGCCAGTGTTACTTATTATACAGAAGGAATGAAACCAGCACTTCCGGGAATTTTTTTCGAGCTATTGGCTTCGTAAGAGAGAATTTCGAACAACAGATATTTAGTCAAATTGAAACACAAAATTCTGAAGATGCAAACGCATATCGCGACCAAGTTACTTAAACTGGCGTCAGAACAGGTATGGTCATCGAAGGAAAATGCCTTTACAGGCCAACCATGCCAATACCCTAATAGTAGCAATAACAGTAAAGATAGTATTGTGTCTCCAAAGCCTTCGCAAGGCATTATTAAGTTAAAATACAATCTACCGAAGTACTACCAAAAACTAGTCACATAACATGCTTAGAACATCAGACGGAAAGTACCCTCTTGCGTCGAAGTGCCCTGTTACGTGAACAAGGAAAGGCAAACAAAAATATGTTACGAAACCTGCACTCTCACCCGATAATCTCTGCGGCTCAACATCGCTTGTTTTTCAAGAGATATCAACTCCTAGGGCGTCTGGGTCGGCTCTATTCGTTGTAGTCTGGATAAACATTTGTAAAAATTTGGTGTTGCTATGGAAATCTAGGCAAGACGATGAGTGCGTGAATTTATCCTGTCTTGATTTTCTTAGGCGTTAAGTCTGTGTTTTGCTTTGTGCTTGCTTATTCTGCAGCTCATTTTCTCACCGTAATTTTTGATGGTATGATCAGTAAGTACTATTACAAGCAAGTAATTGCACCATTAAAAGCTTTGCCTCATGCTAATGTTGCATTTCAAAATCCTTCCTCCAGTTTTCATCTCAAAAACAATATCATTCAAGCACACTGCAAGAGTCAAGAATGCGACTAGACGGTCAACAAAAACACATCAACATAATGGGAACGTTCATCAATCGTTCGTCCTCGGTCAGGGTCTTGGGCAGCTGGGTCTAGTTTGATATCAGGCTGTTTGTTGCCCTTGGATCAGTCTTGTTAGTCAGCCACTCAAGAGATTTTTGTCTGGTCAAATGAAATGGGCGTTCTTTCAAGTCACTTTCGAAAGCTGGAAAATTTCTTAGGGATGAGACAGGTGTTAATTTACTACTTCAGATCGTTTTACTTCTTCTTCCATGTGCAGAGTCTCCAAAGTGTTACTTATTATACAAAAGGAATGAAACCAGCACTTCTGGGCATTTCTTTCGAGCTATTGGCTTCATTAGAGAATTTTCAACAACAGATATTAAGTCAAATTGAAACATAACATTTTAAAGATGCAAATGTATATCACGACCAAGTTACGTAAACCGGCGTCACAACAGGTATGGTCATAGAAGGAAAATGCCTTTACAAGCCAACCATGCCAGTATCCTAATAGTAGTAATAGCAGCAAAGATAGCATTGTCTCTCCAAACGTCTTCGTAAGGCATTATTAAGTTAAAATACAAACCACCGAAGTACTCCGAAAACTACTCACAGACATGATTAGAAGAACGTCAGACGGAAAGTACCCTCTTGCGTCTAAGTGCCCTGTTACGAGATACGAGAACAAGGAAAGGAAGCAAAAAAATATGTTACGAAACCTAAATCTCTTGCTGCTCAACTTCGCTTGTTTTTCAAGAGATATCATTTCGAAGGCGTTTGGGTCCGTTCTATTCTTTGTAATCTGGATAAACATTTGTAAAAATATAGCCTAGTGTTGCTAGGGAGACAGGCAAGACGATGAGTGCGTGACTTTTCTCCTGTCTTAATTTTCTTAGGCGTTAAGTCTGTGCTTTGCTACGTGCTTGCTTGTTCTGTAGTTCATTTTCTCACTGTAATTTTTAAAGGTAAGATCAGTAAGTACGATTACAAGCAAGTAATTGCGCTATTAAAAGCTTTGCCTCATGCTAATGTTGCATTTCAAAATCCTTACTCCAATTTTCACCTCGATTAAAAAATATATAATTCCAGCACACTGCAATAGTCAAGAATGCGACTAGACGGTCTGTTCACGGGGCATTTAATGTACCGATAAAATAACCATTATGTCAGTCCAAACAAATACAATTCTATATCTAAACTGATCAGAATGAAAGGCACCCTACCAGAATCAGACAATTCGCTGGAGAAAAAAACAAACAAATTGTTGTACTGTTTAAGTAAAAAGCCACAATAATGTAAATGAGAGAATGTATTTTTCCAAAATACAAAAAGGATAAAACAGGGGAGCTCTCGACCTTTTGCAAGTTCCCGTTTTATTCATTCTGTATTTTAGAAAAATACATTCTCTCATTTACTTTATTGTGGTTTTTTAAACATTATTTCCGATCACAATAAAGTGATGCACCACATGTTGTATTGTTTATTCCACATTGCAGTAGTTCAATGTATAACTTACCTTTTGATAGCACTGCAATCTCTAGTACTACGAGAAGAGCAATTATATTGATACTTCAGCTATTCTCTATCTTGAATGATAAATTTTCAAGGGTTCTAGATACTGGGAATAAAAAAAATTCGTGCGTTGTATTTTAACAGTTGTATGACCGCAAACTGATAAAATAAGACAGATATGTTATAAGCTACCTGATTGTATGGAACATATCTAGACCTATGATTAATGACGTTTCCAACCACAGCCGTCTCGATGCTGCTGCACATGTACAAGTGTCTAGATTGGAAATCTACAGCATTAACACGCAAATATCAAAAACAATACTCCATTAAGGGCTTTTGAGCTGAATGATTAGCTCTTTCCACGATTCATTCGCTAAATATGGATGAAGCATGATTTACGTATTACATCAGAAACACGAGAGACTTGAATCTTCCTTCAGTCAATCATGCAATGTAATTAAATTGCTCAAATGAGATCATGGTAATCCAGTTACCAATAAAAAGGAGCAAATTTTGAAACTAAATGTCTTGACCAGTGTCGGCTTAGGTAGGCTTGAATGCTTGCCTACTTGAGAGCGACAGACCCTGTTGCCTTCCTTTTTATTTCCTGTAATCTTAATTTCGTTGTTCCTTTTAGTATATTGTGTTATCAGTATCGTCATTCGTTTTTGCACTCTGGTTTCATTGTTTTCACTTATGTGTTACATATTCTGCGGAAGCTTGTTTTACAACTGTGTGACCCTCATGTGTTGCATATTCTGTGGATGCTTGGTTTACAAGTTTGTGACCCTCAAGTCTTGTGAAATATGGGTGTTGTCATTGTTTCACTTCAGAACTTCCGATATTAGGAAAAGAATAGTCTACAAAAATCTCTCTCTCTCTCTCTCTCCCTCACAAGCAATTAATGGCTAAAACAAATCTAATGATTTTGATGATGATTTATTGTATCTAAGGCACCAATACATAGAGAATATAATTTGTACAAATATGGCTAAATATTTTAAGGATTTACATTACCTACACGTATGTATCACAGGTGAGTTTCTCAATCACAACAACTCCATATCTAAATGGCTTCCTATACAACAAACAGGGATGATGAAAGGTACCTTGCCCTTACTGGCCCCTTGTTAACGTCGTAAGAATAAGAAGATATAACAAGAAATGGGGCTTGCAAGAAATATGCTTATTTTCCACAGGATAACAAATGGACTGGAGTTGAGTCTAACATTATCCTAATCGTTTGGACTAAGGTTAGTACTTTGTTTCCCTTTACTGCTGCACTTTTTAACATTTTCTTCACAGTTTCAACCTAATGCTAACACCTTATATGACCAAAATGCCTTAAATTTTTGGACTTCATTCTAACATTCACTTCACATATTTGGCTGAAGTCTAACAATCCTTCACAGCTTGGACTGCTGGCCTAGCATTTCCTTGACTAGTGAGACGGCGTATATTGACGTTCCAGGCGCTGCCATCACGCCATAACCACCATGACCGTAGTTATGGACAACCTGGAGATTGGAGTAAACACAGATAAAGGAATCAGAAATTGTACTTTCTGGGACGCACAGATTAAACTTTGCAAGATTTACTGGGTTCATCGACGACGCAAAACGAATGACAGTAGCCTATCGCAAAACAACACGCTCAAGTCGTTCAATAAAATCATAACCACGGCAAAATCTGTGAAACGAATAGCTTTCGAAAGACGAATTCCTAAAGTTGATCGTCATTTTGTTCACATTCCTAATTCAGATTGATCTTAGTTCCAGTGACATTCGTTTTTTTTTTCATTTACCCTTGTTTAAAATAAGCCTTCAACACTGCCGAACCAATCAATCACTTGGGAAGGATACTGGCGTTTCATGTGACCGGTGACAAGGTTAGTGCATACTATCATAGGCCGACCAGTTAGGCTAGTTCTGCGAGTCTTACAAAGTTAAAATGATAGGCCTTACATACGCATGTCAGTGACAAACTTTCTTCATACTCACGAAAAGTGATCAGCTGTGTAATTCGGAGCGGTGACGGTGTGTGTAACAGTGGAAGTTCTACAGAGTCAGGAAGTTGTCTTTCGAAGAATCGTTCCCGGGAAACATGGGAAACCATACTGTTTACAACTTTACAAAAGTGTTTAGTGTAACGCGCGTTTCTACAGAAAAATCTGTTATCCCTTGCACGGCTCCCCCTTCTGGGGTTCTCTTCCAACTAACTTCCAAGACTTGGAATGAGGTAGAGATTGCATGGTTCTTTTTTCTCTTTTGTCACTATGATAGGTATAAGTCGGGAGCAAAATTCAAACCAACTGGCTGATCCGCATAGTCTGGGGAAAAGATTAGTTTAACGTTGTGCCGGTGTTAACGGATACGCAGAAAGTATGCGCTAGGACGATACACCTCTAGTTCATTTACTTTTGAAGTCTATGACTTTCTTACACATTTGCAAATGGCATAAAGGTCAATGCTGATTTCAGGGTTGAAGTCCAAGCAAAAATTTTAAAAATCCTATCATCTCACATACGTTCTAAGAAAGTTTAGTTGAATTTGGGTAAATGGGCAGTTTAGGGTCAGTCAACCAGTCAAGATTGAGTCGATAACGGTTACGCCGTCAATATATATTTAAAAATATGCGTCCTCCGAAAGTGCAATAGCTCTAGCCATTATTGCAATTCATTATAACAAAGACAAAAGTTTTATTATATAAATTAAAACAAACTTATCCTTACCTTTAGGGTTTTCCCATTGTCAAACTTCATCAGTTCTTTCTCAACTCGAACGATGCCTCGATACGGACGTAGACCGACAGCTTCTTTCAAGACCTTTGGAAGATATGCAAAAGTAGGTTTATTGATATAATCTTAGCCCAGCCAACAGAGTTCAAACACCCAAGCCCGAATAGGAGAATTGGAAAGCCCTTTTAATGCCTGATACGAACAATGGTGTGCCACCGTGAGGCCGAGTATTTTTTATCTTGTTTAATTAAAAATTATGATTTATATATATATATATATATATATATATATATATATATATATATATATATATAATATACACTCAGTGCACATCTTGTCAATTATAATAAGAGCAGTTTATGTTAATTTTATTATTCTTTACAAATATGCTATTATGATGCCTTTTAAACTGCAATATGTCTATTTTTAATCAAAGACAAGAAAATTAACAGCAGGGGCAAGGGACAGGCTATTGAATGTCCTTGTGACCAAACATACACACCCATGATCAGTGCCCAAGACCACTCGCCATCCCAAATTGGAACCTAGCTGAACCCGGGAGGTGGCTGTGGATGGCTTTGGTACGTCTACGAGTGTTGATATAATTTTCACTGTACGGGATTTATCACCAATTAACGTATTAACGACTCACAACTTAGCAATGAAACACTTTAGT
This sequence comes from Macrobrachium rosenbergii, assembly GCF_040412425.1. Lineage (NCBI taxonomy): Eukaryota > Metazoa > Arthropoda > Malacostraca > Decapoda > Palaemonidae > Macrobrachium > Macrobrachium rosenbergii. Next base: position 16,214,412 of record NC_089747.1, read on the forward strand.
ACAAAATCGCATCTCAGTCCATTTTACTAAATTTTACTCATTTTCTGTACTATATATATATATATATATATATATATATATATATATATATATATATATATATATAGTTATACATATGTATATATATATATATACATTAACACACACATATATATATATATATATATATATATATATATATATATATATATATATATATATATATATATATGTGTGTGTGTGTGTGTGTGTGTGTGTGTGTGTGTGTGTGTGTGTGCGTGCGTGTGTTATGTATGCAGTTTCATAAAATGCCTTAATCATAAAACACAGCATATACCGAAAAAGCAAAACATTTACTTGAAGCATACTGTTGCATTTAAATTTCATTTGATCTCTTTGATATATGTTATAAAGCTAAGTGAACTCCGTTTTTTTTTTCTTTTCTTTAAATTCGAGTTCTTTCCACAGCGTCTTTGCAAGCTAAAGCACATTAGACTCATTACAGCGGTAAAACTACACGTCAGCTACCACACAGGAATTTCGTGTTTACCTCCGCTTTTTGGAGTGACGGTAGGAAGTTGGTGCACCTCTCCCATATGGAAGCGGCGTCGTGTTTGCAAACTTCGGTGTTGTAGGAGTCAAACTGCCTCGTGCCCCCTAAGGTGATGGAATCGAATCCGGGCAGTATGTAGGTGTCGTAGTCCACGTAGTAGAAGTGTGTGATCCAAGGAGCTCGGACCTGTTACGAGGCGAGAATGAATTTAAAATGATGGAATGCGATGCGTATCCGTATTTTTTTCTTTATGAACTACTACCTCCTGCTGGTGCGTCCACGCGACAGCAAGACATGTTTTAAACTCGTTGGACACCTTATCTCACTCATATCAGAAACAGGTTGATAACAAATCGACCGTCAATGGAAAATGAGACTGGCAAATGTTGGACAATTGTATATTACACTAGTCTGGACAAGTGCTAAGTTGTTGACCCGTAGGCAGCATGGGTTTGAGCAATTAACAAACCAGTATTATCACATTTCAAACTATATACAGGCCTCCATTTCTCCCTTGAATCTTTACGGAAGCCTCGGGTGCACCCAAAATCTTTGCTTCCATTTCACACTACATTGGCACAATAACAAGGTGGAAAAAGCAGTTGCAAGTAATAGGGCCTCTTTGTTCACTAGCATGTCAATATTGAATCATGTAGTGCGGATTTGGTGTTTGTGACAACGAAATCTGAAACGCTTTAGACATGTCGATAGATTTATGTAGGGTAATTGCCCTTAAATCTCTCTGACCTTGTCACCTTCAGACATGTCAGATGTATCTTAGGTAATTGCCCATAAATCTCTCTGACCTTGTCACATAAAAGTCTCAAGTCTGTTGTATGTACGTATACCACAGTGTCTCCGACATGTTTTGCTATAGTGTGGACGCTCCCTTGAACACGCCGTCGTCTGTTCTGGGTTCATCCACGCACTCTCACCACTGGCTCCTTTATAAGCGTGCCTCGGTACCAGGTTCGGGATGATACATATCGTCTCTAGGGTTGGAACTAGCCTTCTTCACCCTTGCTTACTTTGCCGTCATCTTTAACGGTATGAGTATACTGATAATATAATAAAAATAACAGAGCAGAGCTGACTACTAATTTGTATTAAGTAATTCATATAATTCCCCAAATAGGCAGAAGACTTTGCTCAGAAAATGAGTACCTATGCAATATCCCCAGCCATTCTTAATTATATTTTGATACTTTAACATCTTTAAACAAGTTTACACAGTGTTTACCTTAAACACCTGGCCTCTCATAGGCGTCACAGAGTTGTCACCAACCAAGTCTTTTGCCCCAAACCCACAGCAGTTGCAGACGATGTCGTAATCGCCAGCGAGCTCCTCCAAGCTGTTTAAGTACCGTTGGATGATTTGTCCTCCCTGTTCCTGGAATCTGGAATATAAAAAGAAAAGCCCGAAGCTGTCATTTAAGTATTGAATTATCGTATCAGTATTCCTTTCAGAATACTTACAAATCAACTCTTCATTTCACTAAGAGCTTTCATTCATCTGTCCCCTTTAGGGGGGTTAGTGCCGTCAGTGCAGCTCGCGCGGTGCACTGTAGGCTTTACTTAAGGTTCTTTGCAGCGTCCCTTCGGCCCCTAGCTGCAACCCCTTTCATTCCTCTTACTGTACCTCCGTTCATATTCTCTTTCTTCCATCATACTTTCCACCCTCTCCTAAAAATTGATTCATAGTGCAACTGCAAGATTTTCCTCCTATTACACCTTTCAAACATTTTTACTGTCAATTTCCGTTTCAGCGCTGAATGACTTCTATGGGTCCCAGCGCTTGGCCCTTGGTCCTAAATTCTATATTATATTCTATTCTATCCCTAATTCATCTCTCATACTCCTCTCAGTAGCCAATCGTACACTATTTGTGTTTAAAAGAACGAATCAACTACGCAAACGAGATTGTGTAGGAAAAGAAATATGTAATTTAAGTGAAGTCTCAACAGCTGGTAACTTATCAAGTTAGTGACAGAACGCTATGCAGAGCAAGGGTTATGTGCCAACATCTGGTGCTCAGGATAAAATCATAATTTTTCCTCGTCTTAGGAATATGTAAACAAAAGATCCTGATGAGTGTTCTATGAAAAAAAAATCGAGATTAACTGTTTCATAACTAGAGTGGAGTGTTGCTCTTCTACCTATCGTAATCTGCCAAAGATGCAAAACATGTTGTATATAGCGGCAAGATTAATATAGGGTGTTGCACGTCGCAACTCATGCACTGTTAGAGTTGCACTGGCTACCTACAAAGCTTGGATAATACTTAATATATATAATGACTCGACAGTCTATCAAGACTGGGTGTCCAAAATATATGAGAGACTTTCTGCGCAAAATACAGCCAACGGATGGAGTCAACACAAGAATAGCTACAGTTATTCGAGCCAAGACGCAATTTGAACGTTGTCAGAGCCTTTAAATTTGCCGCTCCAAGACTATACTGTACAATAAACTCCCACTTCATACAAGGAGGACTAAAAACACAAAGTCTTTCCAGGAAAAACTAGACTCCTATTCTCACAGTGTTATGACAGTGTGGATTTGAAAATCAATATGGAGTGCGCCGTATAAATTTTAGAATTTCACTGCATTATTACTGTGTATATGACGAATGAGGTCGCGGATCTTAGAGAAAAAGGAAGAAGAAGAAGAAGAAACACTATCAGGAATTACTTCCATGACTGTTATGTAGTACAGGGGCCTATTTAGAAATATACCAGTCTTGAGGGAGTGAAGAGTGAAAACATACACAAAAAATTACCGGTAAATTGTATCTGCGATGTGTGTTGATTGGGAAGCACTGAAAAGCGGTACAGAACTTGATTTGGTCAAGAAGAAGAGGAAGGAGAATACTAAGAACTGTCTCCTGATTGCTGAGTCTGCAGATAATGAGCGGGGTGTTAAAGAAAGCAAGGAAGACGCAGATGAGGCCTCGCGAGGAATTCGTGCTGCTGACATTAGGTTTTCAGAGAAGAAAATATATATATATATATATATGAATTTTAAAACCAAACGGGAGATAGACGACGCCGCGTGTAAGAGTGGTAATGCTGACAACGTAACTACAAAAATGTAAAGAAGCTTTCACCTAAAATTCTATGTAATATTTCGAGTGAAGATTCAAAAGAAAATCTTATAAGTTACCTGATTGCAAGAAGTACTTGTAAAATGTCGAGAATATTAAAACACGATTTCAAGTATGTTCGATAAACCAGCCACTGGGAAGAATGGCCTTACTTAATAAAATGTGATACTGTTGTCAGAGACTCAATTCATAACAACCGTGATAAGATAAAGATACAGTGAGAGACATGACTGAAAAAGACAGATATCACGTCACCGTGTTTTTTTTTAAAGGTGTGGTCCCACAGAACATGGTAGAGAGAGAGAGCATGATTTGACAAATATGCAGTGAATCATAAAAGAAGGAATTGTAATTCACTGTTAAAATTTTCAAAAACTGCATGAGATTTCATGACTCTGAAATAAGTCATGCGGTAAAAGAGATATGAAGGGATAGTCAAGAGGATAATAGTGTGAGTTACATATCAAATGAGATTTCACAAATATTGAATCTAGAGCGATACTTTGGAACATTTGGAAAATGTGTCCCAAGACTGTCTGAAGAAGGTATTAAAGGCATTCATGTTTAGTGACTGCCACACTGGCGAAAACTAGGCAGGTGGCGATTACTGTATAATCAACTCTCTCTCTCTCTCTCTCTCTCTCTCTCTCTCTCTCTCTCTCTCTCTCTCTCTCTCTCTAAGCTGTAGGTCCCGTTGCTAAGTAACCAATTGGTTCTTAGCCAAGTAAAATAAGTCTAATCCTTCGGGCCAGCCCTAGGAGAGCTGTTAATCAGCTCGGTGGTCTGGTAAAACTAAGGTACACTTATTCTTTGTTCTCCTTACATTCTAAATAAACATAACAGCTTAACTGTCAATTTAAACCTAACGACCTTGACATAACTGGATTTACATGAAAAACCATATATATATGTATGTGTATGTATGAATGTATGTATTACACACCCAACCTTCGTTTCACAGCTATTTGGTTCTTAGCCAAGTAAAATAAGTCTAATCCTTCGGGCCAGCCCTAGGAGAGCTGTTAATCAGCTCGGTGGTCTGGTAAAACTAAGGTACACTTATTCTTTGTTCTCCTTACATTCTAAATAAACATAACAGCTTAACTGTCAATTTAAACCTAACGACCTTGACATAACTGGATTTACATGAAAAACCATATATATATATATGTATGTGTATGTATGAATGTATGTATTACACACCCAACCTTCGTTTCACAGCTATTTGGTTCTTAGCCAAGTAAAATAAGTCTAATCCTTGGGGCCAGCCCTAGGAGAGCTGTTAATCAGCTCGGTGGTCTGGTAAAACTAAGGTACACTTATTCTTTGTTCTCCTTACATTCTAAATAAACATAACAGCTTAACTGTCAATTTAAACCTAACGACCTTGACATAACTGGATTTACATGAAAAACCATATATATATGTATGTGTATGTATGAATGTATGTATTACACACCCAACCTTCGTTTCACAGCTATTTGGTTCTTAGCCAAGTAAAATAAGTCTAATCCTTCGGGCCAGCCCTAGGAGAGCTGTTAATCAGCTCGGTGGTCTGGTAAAACTAAGGTACACTTATTCTTTGTACCTCTGAACCAGAATACGATCGCGTGCAACTTACTTGCGAGTCATGTAAGGCAGGAACCTCCTGCATTCTGTCAGGATGGTGACGATGTAAGACCCGTATTTCATTTTGTATTGATCCAGTTCCTTCTGCGTGCACGGGCGGTATTCCTCCACCACGGGTTCCATGAGAAAATTCTGCAACAGAAAGACTATAAATATCCCAGAAGCCCAGCTGTCAAATAGTATCGATCTGACGGGTGCAAGTTTAGGCAACAACGTTTGGTGTTGATGAATCTCGTCTGACTTCGAATTCGTTTTCGTGGTCAAGTCAGCGTGAGAGGAAGATGCTAAAACGGAAACTGACAGTAAAAGGTTTGAAAGATGTAACAGGAGGAAAACCTCGTAGTTGCACTATGAATCAATTGTTAGGAGAGGATGGACAGTAAGATGAAAGAAAGAGAATCTGAAAGGAGATGCAGTAAAAAGAACTAAAGGGGTTGCAGCTGTGGGACGAAGGTACGCTGCAAAGAATCTTAAGTAACACAGTAAATCACAAATTCACCCCCGTAAGTGGGTGGGGGACAGGGGTGGTCCGCCAGTGCACCTCATGAGGAGCACTGTCGGACCACCCCCCACCAACCCTGTGATTTACTGTTAAGTGAAAACAAATAAGCGTAGCCTATACGTATGTATATACAGTCTTACTGCATGCTAAGGCTGGTTTTCCAAACATTCTAAAATGCAGTCGAGAAATGTCATAAAATTCTTGTTTTGCTTGCGTGCCTGTTCTTATTACTTCTTTCTCTATTCTTTCTTTCTTTCCTCCGTTCTCTCTTTTCTTCACGCTCTCACGAGATCTCTGACATGATTTCCAATTGAAACTGTCATGAAATTCGTGAGTGTCAAACCAGACATTAAGTTAAAGATTCAAGATTAACATCAATGTCTGTTCTGTTCTGTTCTGATGCTAACCTTAATTTGGGTTCTAAAGGTAAGCACAGGTGTTAAAAATACCTATTTTTAGCACTTTTAAATATGGTTATTTTTCTCTATGCACTTCACGTTCACGTCACTTTACTTGTGCTTTTCCCTGAGAGAGAGAGAGAGAGAGAGAGAGAGAGAGAGAGAGAGAGAGAGAGAGAGAGAGAGAGAGAGAGAGAGAGAGAGAATTTACCTTTACAATTTTTGGCTGATTCGAGGAGAACATGTAGCCAGGGGCCCGTTTCACTCCCGCTTCGTCTGCGTCTTCAGAATTCAGAATCTTCTTGTAGTAGTCGTAAGAATCTTTCAGCCATTTCCTACAAAACGGGAGAAGATCGGTCTTATGTTACACACACACACACACATATATACTGTATATGTGTGTGTGTGTAATTGTAATAGTCACAATGCCCTCTTAACTTTTCGAATTCTTCGCGCTTCTTTGGATATGCTTAAGGCTTTGTAATGACAAAAGTATCCAAAAAAGCGCGAAGGATTCGAGAAGTTAAGAGGGTATTGTGGCTATTACCATTACATATGTATCTGGTAAAAAGTGACCAGTAGATTCCACACACACACACACACACACACACACACACACACACATATATATATATATATATATATATATATATATATATATATATATATATATATATATATATATATATGAGTACAAAAAGCCACAATAATGTAAATGAGAGACTGTATTTTTTCAAAATACAAAGAAGGGGTTTGCAAAATACAGTCTCTCATTGACATTATTGTGGCTTTTCATTCATTATTTCCAGTCGCAATATAGTGATGCACCATATATATATATATATATATATATATATATATATATATATATATATATATATATATATATATATATATATATATATATATAGTTTACACAAATGTTATCCGACTGTTTTTCTATGAACTATGAACTATAAGAATACCTGGTAATGCATTATCCCTCTTCATGTACCCCATGACATTATTGATTATAGTACAGAGGCTCAACTGATGAAGTTGGCTCCACAGTGTAGCTGGCAATTTCTCTGGGCTTAGGAAACGAAAAGCTGTAAATACGTTGCACAAAGTATGTTTGCCTCATGACAAATGAATGTTAATTAACCACATTGTGGAGTTTCCAGGCGTCTCCTTGTCTTGCCGTGAATTGTACTGAAATTCAGGAAGACAAATATTTCCGGTAGTATTAAATTTTTTTGATAAATATAAATGGGAGTGGTTAAGAAGTTTAACCTTGTACACTTTATTCTCATGAAGTGGTAATGTTTTATCTCTATCATGAATAGAAAGAATACAATTTTCATTCGTTTCACTGTAAAGAGAAAAGAAAATTCTTATATTAACACAAAAGAATAAACATGGTTTATCATTCCTAGCAGGTCAGCAATCTGTGAACGAAAACATGACATAACAGAACACCCATTTCCACCAATTTACACAAATCAGTTATTAATCATTACAGTATCGACTGATTATCATAACAAATGGAATCACTTTCGATCACTTTAAGAAATAATCGTCCTGATTTATTTAAAGGACGACCACCCAGATTCTTTTCTCGCCTTCACGACGCCATGACGTCAGAGATAGCGAACCCAACACAAAAGAAAAACTTACTCGGTAATTTCTCGGTTGGGTCCTTGGAATTGCAACCCGGGACGATAGAGTCCCGCGGCCACATCGCTGACGGTGTCCTGCCCGAACCTGTCGGCGATTATCGTGACAGAAGCCCCTGGGATGGCCTCCTGAAGAAGGTTGGCTGAAGTCAAGCCCACCACTCCGGCTCCTACGACAGCTATTCGCACCATTTCTGTAACACGAAGGCGCTGGTTAGGCGTTTGCAGGATCATGGCTAGAGAATGTGTGTGTGTGTGTGTGTGTGTGTGTGTGTGTGTGTGTGTGTGTGTATATATATATATATATATATATATATATATATATATATATATATATATATATATATATATATATAAAAAGTTAAGTATACTTTAGTTTAACCAGAGCACTGAGCTGATTAACAGAACTCCTAGGGCTGGCCCGAAGGATTAGATCTATTTTACGTGGCTAAGAACCAATAGGTTACTTAGCAACGGCACCTACAGCTTATTGTGGAATCCGAACCACATTGTAACGGGAAATGAATTTCTATCACCAGAAATAAACTCCTCCAATTCTTCATTGGCCGGTCGGAGAATCGAACGCGGTATATATATTGTATATTAGTGTGAGATGTAGATGTGATAAAAAGGTTGATGCAGATGAAAAGTTGGATCGGAATATTTTGAGATGGCTCAGTCGTGTGGCAAGAATGAACAATATGTTGGTGAAAAGTGCTTCATTCAGAAGAGTTATTTGGGGGGAAAGAGAGGTTGGAATGGGGGAAAGAATGCGGTTGGACACATGGGCTGAAGGAGGTGTTGGAAGGGAACGGCCTTAATATTCAGGAAATGCGAGAGCACCTGCGTGATGGTGTGGATGACGTAGTGTGTTGGGGTTGGGGAGCTACTGAGCATTTTGTGTTGTTGTAGTTGTATGAAGCGTCTGCTGTTGTGAGTTCTTCATTGGTTGGGTCGATATCGTACTCGGCTGGCACTCTGCTGGTCCCGCGTTCGATTCTCCGGCCGGCCAATGAAGAATTAGAGGAATTTATTTCTGGTGATAAAAATTAATTTCTCGCTATAATGTGGTTCGGATTCCACAATAAGCTGTAGGTCCCGTTGCTAGGTAACCAATTGGTTCTTAGCCACGTAAAATAAGTCTAATCCTTCGGGCGCCAGCCCTAGGAGAGCTGTTAATCAGCTCAGTGGTCTGGTTAAACTAAGGTATACTTAACTTATCGCTGTTGTGGGAGTTTGCACAGGTTGTTTTTCCAGTTCAGTAGTTTAGGTATGAATGCAGCAGTGCTCACCGTATTGTTTTTTCTTGGATGTCACCTGCTGTTAGGAGAAATGGCCTAATGTTTTAAAAAATATATAGCAGCTTATGAGAACGGAAGGACAGTTAACGTGTTCATTACGCTGGTAAACTTTATTTCCAAAACCTAACGTTTGAAGACGATCTGTAGCCCATTTTCAAACTTGCAAAGGTATAAATACACTATGTTAAAACAACGTCAGACGTAAAAATGTTCAGTAAAAGTATACAAGATACATTTAGAATATGACAGAAACGGAGAGAATGTACACTGACTGACGAACAAGAGATTCTGAGTTCTAGTGAATTTCGAATGTTAAAATCTTCATATTTAATACTGTATTTCCATTCTTGGACGTGACTTCAACTTCACGGCCATGAGGCAGTTCGCACCACATTCAGAGTCTAATTCCACCTCCAAAAGCTTAATGGTGGAGCCCACGTACTTTCCCAGGCCGCATCTGGGAAATTAATCTGACAAATGACTGGAAGCTTGTAGGCATCCCAAAGATGTGTAATTAAACACGAAAGTGATTGGTAACTGAATTTCTTCCTGTCATTTTCCTGTTGAATTTGCGCGTCTTGACGATATGCGTGTTAAATGATGATGGAAATACAAAGAAAGAATGAGAATTCCAAATCCTAGAACGGTATGAAGTTTCTTCGGCGCAATCGAGTTTTCTGTACAGCCGCTACAGCGTATAATCAAGGCCACCGAAAATAGATATGCCTTTCGGTTGCCTCGGTATAATGCTGTATGAGCCGCGGCCCATGGAACTTTAACCACGGCCCGGTGGTGGCATATCCTATATCGTTGCCAGAAGCACGATTATGGCTGACTTTAACTTAATATAAAATAAAAACTACTGTGGCTAGAGTGATGCAATTTGGTATGTTTGATGAGTGGAGGGTGGATGATCAACATACCAATTTGAAGCCCTCTAGCCTCAGTAGTTTTTCAGATCTGAGGGCGGACAGAAAAAGTGCTGACAGAAAAAAGTGCGGACGGACAGATAAAACTGGCAAAATAGTTTTCTTTTGCAGAAAGCTAAAAGAGTAGAAGCAATTACCGAATAGGAATTAGACGTTGAAGTTGGGTTCATTTGACCTTTATTTGAATATTGCCGGCACTTACAGATCTTGTTCAATAATTTAATGACAGGTCACGAATGTTTATACAGTAGTTGTTCTTCATTTTTCATCGTTCTTGTTTTGTTTTACAATTTTCCTTTAATTATCACTAAATCAATCGTTCAATCAAACGTTCATTCTCATGTATAAGTGATCTAGTAACAGGTATCAAGATACTTAATCAAATAGTTACTAGATAAACAATCTTTTCGAAAGAAATTTGGAAAAAAATTGTTCAATATGAAAAATGAGAAGTTCTGTCCACAGTTCAAGGAGCCGAATCCTGGCGAATAAAGGACGGGAAGCAAAACAGATTCAGGGTTATCGTTGCATCTGAGGCGCGCAATTGGCTTGGGGCGCTTTGGGGTAGCTAGTTACCCGAAAAATCTATTGTGTCTCTGTTGACCTAAAGCAGTGTATTATGAATCTGGTGATTAGTTGATTGTGGCGAGGGAAAAGACGTAAAGCGCCATGAATTTAGAAATGGAATCGTTATCACTAAATGAAGGACTGTGAAACAGCATGATATAAAAAAAAAACAGATTTAGCCGGGAAGAGGTGTCGACCTTGTTTGGCGCAAGGAGAAGAGATGAGTTACATAATGCGACCAAACAAGAGGAGTCGACTTCCTTCTCGAGAGAGGAAGAAGATCCTACTCGACCCACATCAAACACGAATCGATCAAAGGAGGAAGAGAAGAGAGAAATGGAGAAAGGCAGCAAATATCCAAATTTAAGGACGAATTGAGTAATAAAATGCAACCATTTAAATCAACTGCTAATGCGAATGAAAAGTTGGAATACTTGAATGCTTTGGGGATAGGGAAGGCTCCGCAGGTTTAGCCGATAACCAAGCTTATATCAACACGAATCTCCCGCACATGAGCGCTCACATGTCCAGCCCAAGGCATCCTGTTCGTAAGGGCAAAATGCAGGCTTCATCTAATGACTATACAACAAACTCCCCACTGAAGAACCTGTTCTTTGAGCAACGACTATGCGCAGTCTTAAACGACGAAGATAATTGATGAATGTTGGTAGCCTCCTAAATCAGTGAGCTGTTCCCTGCAACAAATTCGACTATTTTTTTATGAGTGTGAAACTGGAATATAAAATTGAGGCCAAAGGCCAAGTGCTGGGGTTTACGAGGTCATTCAGCGTGGAAAACAATGTTGAAACAATTGTTAGGAGAGAGTTGAAAGTAAGATGGAAGGAAGATAATATGAACGGAGGTAAGTAAAAGGAATGAAAGGGGCTGCAGCTAGGGGTCTAAGGAACGCTGCAGAGAACTTTAATTACTGTAATGCCTGTACTGCACAGATTGAGCTCCTCTGATGGCACTAACCCCCTCCAGGAATGTGAGTTTGTGCATTTTTGTGTGCTATTTTCCTACTATATACCATTCCATCATATCCCTGAGGTGGGAACCAGAAGGGTAGAGCACCTTGGTTCTCATCAAGGTTCTGCAAAGCTGGGCCGACTGGTCGGGGGCAGACCAGCAATCAAACAGTAATCTTGCGAATGCAAGCCCAGTGTTTCTAATATATATATATATATATATATATATATATATATATATATATATATATATATATATATATATATATGTATGTATGTATGTATGCATACATATATATATATATATATATATATATATATATATTTTTTTTTTAGCTGAATCTCATATATATATATATATATATATATATATATATATATATATATTATATATATATGTGAGAGAGAGAGAGAGAGAGAGAGAGAGAGAGAGAGAGAGAGAGAGAGAGAGAGAGAGAGACTCAGCTAAAAGTCATATCTCACTGAAAATCACGAGGTGTACATTGAGGACCTTGTGACCATTGACTCCGTTTGCCAGTATAGGAGTAACTTTCCTTGGCATTTTTATTGATGTCAACAGTGTACTTGCTAAATGCAGCCAGCTCAGTCTGGATAGATGCTTCTTTCATGACACTGAAGGTCATGTGAGACTATGCAGACAAGGCAGTGATTGCTTGGTGCGGCGCAGGTTTTGCAAATGGTTTAACAACTACGTTTATAGGTTGTTATGGATGAGTTAGGGGAAAAAACAGCTGCAGCTGCAAGTTTGTGGTATAAGAGAAAATGCCACGAATTGGAGGTAAATCATTTGTGCAATGACTCAACACTAAACTGGTGTGAGCTGGTAAAAATATGAATGCATTTGCAAGGGAAGGAAGCTAAACGGTTGCAGGTAAGCAAAAAAGACCAACGCAAGTGTTAAAATATCATAATTAATATTGGAAACATTACGAGGAATGTGAAAGAGAAAACAAGAGGGTCTGGAGAAAGGAAGAACAGCACAAATATGATGTGTGCGGCAAGAACAAAAAAAATGTGAACACCATAACTTAAATAATAGAAAATAATGTTGCCTGGACAAATGTTCGTTCAGTCTCCACGTAGTCCCCAAAAATTAATAGATCTGCTCCGCCCATTCCCACAAAATTTCTGCTTGTTTTACATCTGTCTGTCAAAGAAGTTGAAAGAGGGCTGTTTTCAGCAAAGTCTACGTTTGTGTTCTCGCAAGATATTTCAAAAACGAGAGAAGAGAATGATACACCTTTGGGAAAAATCACAATAGTGTTGATGATTTGTTGGCATGAAAGCAACCTTATCCCTTCATTATTTATTGTTCACGCATAGTCAGTTTCTTTATTCACTGTTACATGGAAGTGGCAGGGAAATGCTTCATACCGAGCGCCCTAGAGCAGTGGTTCCCAACCTATGGTCCGGGGACCGGTGCTGGTCCGTGGTGTATGATTTGCTGGTCCGCCAAATTGCTTTACTTGTTACTAATCATTTTATTCATAATCTAAGAAAAATAATAATCTGTCAAAACTAACTTTATATATTTTCAATAAAGACTAAATATAGAAACAGACTGAATATAAAATCGCCACTTCGTCTTGCACTTAGTGACATTGAACGACGTCTTGAGAAACTTGTTTCAGCAAAGCAAGCACAGAAATCTCACTAATTTAGCTACTCTGGTTAAGCTAACTATTGAGTGTTTTTGATTGCCTTTATATTAAGACCCTCTTGGATTTCTGAGTCTTAAATACACTCAAGAATCGGTTACATTATGAATTATAAGTTTTGCACAAACATGAAATTATATAAAATTTGAATGGTAAAATATGAAGCATGATTTGGATGAGTATAGGCCTATTTCTCATTTCATTTGTTAAACATGAAATATTACATTTTGGTGTATTGATAGTTCCTTGCAATACAACTGAATACATGAATCTGTCACCATGACTCCCATTTCTACTGTAGTATTTTTTTTTTTACCACCATGGCATGCATTTGATTTGGAATTTTCTTTAATCAATTTACTTTTTATAATGTGAAACACATAATATACATTATGATTACATGGCATTCTCGCATAGAAATTTGAATTGCTAAAAAAATAAATAATGCTGAGGATATGTGCATTTGTTATACCTTTGATTGTTTTTGATGATTATTTGGACTAATTAAATGCCAGTGTATCCCTGGATGTATGTACTGGTCCGCAGAATTTTTTGTACTCTCTTGACTGGTCCGTGCAGTTGAAAAGGTTGGGAACCACTCCTAGAGCGACATCGACTCTTACGCTGTAGAACGACTGACTTGATTCTGTCCCAGCCAAATTTCGGAGCCCGAAACCATCAGTAAAAAAGATAAGTAATAAGTACCATTACATATCATTTTGCAAAGTCATCGACATAACGAACGAAATCATAAAAAAATAAATGACAGAGAGAGGCTTGCTTATAGTTGTGGCACTAAAAGGCGTGTCGTCGTTTATTCAACAAAAGATAATAAAACAAAAAGCCTACCTAACTGTGAAATTTACAGCTGGAACGTCTGATCTGTCCTGTCCTCCTTTGTAAAAGTAAGGTCAGAAAAATCTCCCGCTCCGGTGCGTAAGCGACTGAGGCCAGGCCTGCCACTAACGCTATACTAAACAACAAAATGAAAATCATACTGAAGACAGCGTGAGATCATATCTACTGCTCCTCCATTTTTTCTCTGGTTTTGGTAACGTTCCAAATTCATTCGATCGCATTTCTTCACCACTCGCAGTGATGATGGTAACGAGAGATATGAATTTTCCCGTATTTAAGTTGATGGGAAATCTGTTTTGTTTTGCTGGGAATGACACAATTTCAAGCTACCTCGGGCTGAAAGCAACGAAATTGAAAGAAACGTGTTAACCGAAACTCCTATTACAGCTATGCTTCTGAGTAACATTGATAGTATTTGGCGGAGTAGAAAATGCTCGATATGAAAAAAATTTTATATATATATATATATATATATATATATATATATATATATATATATATATATATATATATATATATATATAGCCTATGTGTGTGTGTGCCTGTAAAAGGCGTAAAAGGAGAGACGAGGCAGAAACAGGCGAAACAAAAAGTCTGGAAGTAAAAAGGAGCCTCTAATTATCTAATAGAAGACTTGGAATGTATAAAGAGATTGTTGGGCCGACACTCTTATATATTTCTGAAGCGAAATCCTTTGATATGTAGAAATCACGCCGAAGGTATGTACAGGTTATATAGGTGCAGTGTGAGTGATCCTGTTTTCAGCAAATATTTTGGGATGAGGTGCTATCCTGGTGCCCTCATACACAGTGGCTGCAGCCCTATGCAATAGGCAAACTCACTAGGTATTTAATTCACTGTTACGCAACGGGTGACACTGAACGGATTAACTCGGAGTCAGACTAAATCGGTTCCACCGACTTCGTGTCAGGTGTGCAAATAAAGTGAAGTGCGTCGGAGAAAATTATTTAAATTTGCTTTTTTCATGAACTTTTCCCGTTACCTGTGTCTTGTTCGTGGATCCGGTCGTTCTCGTGTGTACTGATACTCATATTTTCCTCGCCTGTACTCGAACTACTTGATTTTCTTTGGGTGCACTTGAATCACTGAATTTTGCTTTAGCATTATCGAGCTAAAAGGGTAACCGTCCAGTTTGTACTCGGACACAAGGTTTTACTTTTTGTATTCTTGAACGGCTGTTTCCATTGTTTGACCACGAGCCACTGAGGTTTCCTTGTCTGTGCTCGAACCGCGAATAGACTGATCTTTGTTTACCGAAATTTCTCCGGTAACTGACTTTTGCAGCGCAGTGTTTGAGTCCATGCCACTGGAATGCTAATAACTGGTTGAATCGAGTTGGTTATCGATTATCCAAGGTAGGCGACCATGCACGTGAAAAGAATTTATGACGTTTAGTACTAACTTTATTCTCTCTCTCTCGCAGTTCTTTCTTGTTTTACCCACTTCTGTTTGCCCAGCCATAGCTGGTTGGCTTCAGATTAAACTTGATACATCCCACCACTGCCTTGGCCTTAGGCCGGCTGTAAGTCTAAGAAGTTAAAGTGCATTGTATAATAGGCCTGACGTCGATCTGTGGGCTCACCAGCTAATCGAGATCTTTGGCCAATAAAATGAGAATCAGCTTTTAAGCATAATCGTCCTGGTATCACATAACACAGATCGAGGCTACGAACCGTGCATTTGTTCCTTGAGTTTATTATTATTATTATTATTATTATTATTATTATTATTATTATTATTATTATTATTATTATTATTCTAAAGACAGATAGGTCTTGGGTAGATTAGACAACCATTAAATGATACAGTGACCTTAAAAAACACGCCAAGATATAAATCCAAAAATTATCTTGTTCTGGTTAAACGAGCACTTTGTTGCATTGGTCTTCTCAGTATCTGCTGTATAAAACTTTCGCCGACGATAATGTTTATTTTTGCACCGGTCACATATACAGTATATATTATATATATATATATATATATATATATATATATATATATATATATATATATATATATGACATTCATTTCTTTCGCAATTACAGGGAATTTTAATGTAACCACCTATACTTCGGGCCTTTCTTCACCTCTTTCTGCTGATACCTTATTTCTTATAGAAACCGTATTATGTTTTAGGTATCGATGTACTCCTTTAACAGTACATCGCCTTTCCCTGTGATAAATATATTATAAAATGTTCATGGAAGTGCCAATTAAATTAGAGAAAAAGACTCAGCCCTAATATAACTTTTTTCAAGCGATGTAAGTGAATTTTAAAGTTCATTATACATATTTACTTTCGGTACAGTAACTGCAAGGACAAAATTAAACATGACCATTTCGCAATATGATTTAATTACTCTGAAATCGGCGGTACTAGAATACAAATAGTACTCGTTATCATTTACAAGTTTCCAAATGCTTATTCAATAATGTCACTGAGTACGAATCGACTAGGTGCCAGTCGACAAGGTTATGAGTTGACTTGTATTCTGCCGGTCTCGTCCGCCCATAATTAGTTTGCATTCTCGAGATATGGCAAAAAATACGTTACTGAAAAATGAGAGGCTCCGGGCACATCCGGCAACTATCAGTACAAGCAGGAACGTTTCATTTCAGATAAATAGTGCGCAGAATCTAGTTCGCGGGAAAATTTTAAATCTAAATGAAATATACGTCTGTTTCAATATTTTCTGTCTCTGTTGCTAAAGTGGTAGGCAGTTACTCATGTAGTAGTGTTTGGATAATTCGTAGAAAGTATTGTTCTTCTGCATTTAATGTTAAAAAATGCCATATGTAATACATACATAAAGCACGCGAAAATTATAAAATTACTCCCCCCTTAGTGATCTTCCTTTAGTCCTGATCGCAGTCACCTCTTATATATGAATTGTCCTTACTGACAATCTGAAGTCAGACTTTAATCTCTCTTATTTGTGTATGTGTGTTTATGTGTGTGTGTCCCATTGCAAACAATAAGCGAAATTCGTGCAATTTAGACCGGAAATTCCAAGACCCTGAACATTAACCGGGATCTACAGCACCTGCGCAACTTACAGTTCCGTATTGGCGATCTGAGTGAATCAAACGTGCAGGGTAATACTCTGCAATCTCTCCTAACAGTTTTAGTTCCAAATTTTACAGTACAGCGGAAGATTTTCATAACTCGACACTTCTTGTTTTCAGCATCATGCACAGAGTCGGAGAAGGTAAGACAAGTTTGTTGTTAAACCACCCCTTAAGTACATTACGTATTTATTCGCGACTTCGCATGCGCACACGGCGTTTATCTTTTTTTCTACATATTAGACATGGCCCTTCTAAGTATTACCAGTGTCACCTGGCACAGGCAATTGCACTTGGCTTCCGCTGGTTAAGACCCTGTTTATCATGAATCCAAATTAATCCACTTTCAATGCCTTGAAATTAAAAGAACTGATTATACAACAATCTACGAGAGTTGTTGATAGAATGCATACAAGACGCTACCTTGGGCAATTGCCGACCACAGATGGCTAACACCGAGAGATATAAATAACCAGCCATTTTTGAAGAAATCAAGTATGCTGATAAGTACTTACTTGAAGTGATATCAGACCATTGTGATGATGGTAAAAGCGAGATAGCCTTTAAGGTATTTGATAAACGGTAAAGTTAGCCTTGTTTATGTGATCTGAACCACTCATAGGAAGAGAGAACATGACGCACTGTTTATAAAACCCTTCTTACCCCGGGGCGTCTGGCCAACTAACTGATAATAGTCTCAGCCAAAAAATAATGTTTCTCGTTTTTTCCCATAATTTAAGATATTACCATAATCTGTCATTTTGACATAAATACACGTAAGGAAAACGTCTCTAAATATGGGGGAGCTCGTTGTACCAACTGTGTATTTTTCACAGCGATTGTACTGCAGTGACATAAGATCCTT
The DNA here is from genome assembly GCF_040412425.1 of Macrobrachium rosenbergii. NCBI lineage: Eukaryota > Metazoa > Arthropoda > Malacostraca > Decapoda > Palaemonidae > Macrobrachium > Macrobrachium rosenbergii. The sequence continues at coordinate 16,232,485 of NC_089747.1, forward strand.
TCCTTCACAGGTCAGTTTGCGAGTCATCTCTCAGGAATCACGAATCAGTTTTAAGAACAGTTTGAAATTACTATTCATGTTGGGCTGCGTAAGAAAACGAACATAGTTTTCAGACCTGCTTGGCATACATAACGATAGATGTCATTTGACTTTTTCGTCAGCAGAACTGACATATTCCACCAAGCGAACGAATCAGGCAAAAGGCTGGCAAACACGTGGAATTTTCTGACGAGGAAATACTGCATACTGCCACTAACAGTTATGAAAATAGACGAGGCCAGGATTGTTGCCTAAAAATTAGATATGGGTATGAAGACGGGCAACCTGAAGATGAATTTGAACGTTTTAAATAGCATCCATTTAGACTTGAACACGAAAATATGTGCATAAAATAAAAGTGGCTTATCGCCAAGGTCATATTGATGATAGAGAGATAACTTTTTTGTTATTGGGTGCGCACATTATAAAAGCTTCTTAATATACAATATTTTCGTTAATAAAAGCCGCTTATCACTAAGGAGATACCAATGGCAGCGTAAAGAATGGTTTTGTGACCTGTATAACTAATAAAACTTGTATTTATAAGATTATTTTCGATAATAATATCGCTGATCAAACTGTTTTAATAATCTTTTTCCAGAAATTAATTTAGCATCTTCAACTAAGAATGGTTCAGTTCATTTTAGGTATTAAACTCAGATAATGTGATGAACAAGGAAGGAATGGCAATGATATTCTGTAAATAACATGGCGTCAAGATATAATGAATACTATAGATGAAGGCTGCTAATAACCTGATACCTGGTCTTCAGTCCAGGTATGCGTGTGATCATGATTTCCTTGATTGATTTATTTAATTTTCTTTGTATGCTACACTTTTGTAGATTGTTTTCAGTCAATTTCTGTTTCACATTTTACTTTATGCGTACACACAGTAAACTATCTAGTTACTGCAATCTAACGAGAATGTTGAACTATGACATTTTGAACTTTGAACATAATTATTGAAACACTTATCCACCTTGCTTTCCTTTTTTTCCGTTGCACGCCGTGATTTCCTTACTCGAGGGATTATTTTGAAAGGTTTTTCCTACGCTTAGAAATCAGCGTTTCCCTTTTGTATGACAGTGTTTCACTGTGAGTTTTCTATTCAAGTTCTATACGGGAGTTGCTTTAGTCATATCAATTTTTCCTCCTTCGTTTTCTCCTCCATGACCTGAGATGTCCGATCAAGCAGCAACAGGCTCATGAAATGCCAGAAGGACAAAAATGCTCGTGTACACAGTGACAAGCGCTTGTTTTAGGAAAGAGATGCCAAGTCTAGGCCTACTGTCATACCTATCGGTAGTCACTTGCGTTCCCATAACAGAGCCTGCCTCCACACCACATCCCGAGTTATCGTTGCCTCTACCACCAGATTTCTACCAAAGTCCCAACGTACACTGAAATCACCCGTGAGGAGAAGCTGTCAGACTGTAGGTTTCTGCATTAAGTTAAGTATATCTTAGTTTAACTAGACCACTGAGCTGATTAACAGCTCTCCTAGGACTGGCCCGAAGGATTAGACTTATTTTACGAGGCTATGAACCCACTGGTTACCTAGCAACGGGACCTACAGCTTATTGTGGAATCCGAACAGCATTACAACGAGAAATGAATTTTTATCACCAGAAATAGATTCCTCTAATTCTTCAATGGCCGGTCGGAGACTCGAACGCAGGCCAGCAGAGTGCTAGCTGAGAACGGTACCGACGCATCCAATGAGGAACTGGTTTCTGCATTGCCCTGCCTCTCTCAAAGAATAGAATAGAAGACAATATAGAATTTAGGCCAAAGGCCAGACGTTGGTACTTATAAGGTTTTTCAGTGCTGAAAGGGAAACTGAGAACAGAAAGGTGTAACTGGAGGAAAACCTCACAGTTGCACTATGAATCAATTGTCAGGAGAGGGTGGAAAGTAAGATGGAAGAAAGAGAATAAGAACGGAGTTACAGTAAAAAGAATGAAAGGGGTTGCAGCTAGGGGCCGAAGGGGCGCTGCAAAGAACCTTAAGTAATGCCTACAATGCACCACGTGAGGTGCACTGACGACACTACTCCAGTATGAGGTCTCTCGAAGGATGACCACGTATAATAACAGCTTCCGAGCTGTATGGCATCTGTGCGAAGTTGCGATATTTTTGCTCGTGAGGTTAGAGAATACAGTATTATGATAAAAGTCAATGAACATTAAGAGCCGTGTCCTGTATAAAAGTTTACGTTGTATAGGCTGTATAAAAAAAACTCAGTCTGGAAACAATCTTTTAAGAGGTGCTAAATAATAAGCAGGAGAAAAGTTACTGCTACTTCATTCAGTTGTTTTAGATTTAGCTGGCCTTGTGCCAGCACGGGCTCTTGCTCCTAGAGCAGCCCGTAACTCTATGTTGATGATGAGTCTGTGAGATGGGTAGGGTGGATGAAAACTTTATTATGATACATGAAAGTGATTTTGGTGGGGGGTACTTTATTCAGGACGCAGGCGGTTTATATAGCGGTGGACTGACGTCATGCCGAGGAATACAATGAGAATCAGGGTGACCTGAGGTCAATTACTCTTGACAATAATTACAATGGATAAATGCAATCTGAGTTACAAAAATGGACAACGATCAAGCTAAGTTGTCAACACTCTGATACATGTGCAAAAGAAACATATGCAATATAAGTTAGTAACAGGTACAAATTTACACAGATTAGTATGGTTGATTCAGTATGGCTGATCCTACTTGACCCGCTCCTATAGGAGCGGTATAGAAAACGGGTCGACCATCATAGAAGACCCACTTAGCGGGGACTTTGCAATCTCCTTTAAAAAAAATGATGGAACCTACATATTTTTTCTTTAAACTGCTGTGAAGCCACAAAAGCAAGTAATACAGGTAACTCATGCTTGTTTTTCTGTTCTATTGTTCTGTTACTATATTATATTTTTGGCAGCAGTTGCAAACTCCCTTTGTTTAGTGCAGCTCATTAATTCTACTCACCGACTTCTGAATGAGCACCATAATAAACTTTGTTGTTGAATTCTGTCCTCAGCAGCTGCATGGAATCATATGTGTATGTGTGTGTGTGTGTGTGTGTAAGCATTCTGTGCACGTGACTTAACCAGACTGACATGCAACATAGTGATGACAAACTATTAAGTTACCAGAGTAGTATAAATAACTATTGCATTAAAAAAAAAAACTATGAATTAAACAGCGAACTGTGTTCTTAGCGCAATAGAGGAAAATTGCAAGTCTATGAACCTAGATCTTGAAATGGAAGCAGAATCACATAAACACTGAACGTTGGATAAGAACTGACCTCGTGGGTTAGTAAGTCAAGAAAAGGCCATGCATCAAACCTGTATTACTTCCTAAAGCCATTGTTCTAGGAACTATTATTTTTAAAATCATTAATTCTCTCTGAACTGTGAGTATTTGACATCAAGTTCAGATATTAATTTTGAACTACACTTCGCATTTTCTCGACCATTTTAATCATATTTTCATCGTGTTTTGTCTTCGATCAGAGCAATTATTTGAATTTAATCTATACATTCGTTTGGAGCAACTCACCTTCTTCTTTTATACCCGTAGATTTTACCTGTATTTTATTTTTTTCATTTATATATATATATATATATATATATATATATATATATATATATATATATATATATATGTATGTATATATTATAATGATATGTCTTATATGTGTGTATTCTATAAAAGTAATATGTTTTCTGTATTTTTTTGTGTGTTTTCTTTTGTATTTCTCATGTGTTGTGAAATATAATGAGGTGATTTTGTAGTATGTATGTTTTTGTGTAATGCTTATATATTTTTTTCTTTTTTGTTTGTCATATATGGACTGTAATAACTGTAATAGTGTTTGTGGGAGATGCTAAGAGTCAAGTCTTACAAAGGGTTGGTAGGTTGAGTGATAAGATAAGATACTTCTTCCTGTAGGCATTGTGTACACAGCTGAGTGACCACAGGATGTGGGTATGCGAGAGAGATCCTAGAAGCCATTTATGTTATCAGTTAAAAGGGAGATGGGTTGACAGGTTTGATATCCATGGCCAGTTCAGAGGCCTGTGTGTTTGCACAAGTGTTTAAACAGGAAGTTGTCAATCATTCAGATAAGAGGCAAGCCTATGTGATTCTCTGAGTCAGGGAATAATTTTCCTGTCTTTTTTCCATCTTCAGGGGAAGAATCTGTTTTTTCCTTTCTTTCCCCAGGGAAGAAACTCAGTTTATGCCTGTTCCTTCTAGGGTAACCACTTTCTACAGATGCCTAATTAGCAACCCAGGTTTAACCTCATAGGAGATATTGGTAAAATAAAGTTAGTTCAGATAGAGACCTGGTAGAAATAGGGTGGTTTCTCTCTCTCTCTCTCTCTCTCTCTCTCTCTCTCTCTCTCTCTCTCTCTCTCTCTCTCTCTCTCATCCCCTCTTCATATGGAAGAGTGTAAAATTGTGGTCACTCTCCCAAACATATAAGTTTTGTGAACTGTTAATAATATTTAATGCTCCCTTGTAAATTCTCCGATAAGCGGGTCTTCTATGATGAACGACCCGTTTTCTATATACCGCTCCTATAGGAGCGGATCAAGCAGGATCAGCCATACCGAATCAACCACGCTTATCTATGTAAATTTGTACCTGTTACTAATTTATTTTGCATATGTTTCTTTTGCACATGTATTAGAATATTGTTAGATCAGTCATTGTCCATTTTCTTTTAACTCAACTTGTATTTATCCATTGTAATTATTGTCGAGAGTAATTGACCTCAGGTCACCAAGATTCTATTGTATTCCTCTGTGTGACGTCAGTCCGCCACTATATAAACGGCCTGCGTCCTAAATAAAGTAGCAGTAACTTTTCTCCTGCTCATTATTTAGCACCTCTTAAGCCCTTGGTAGAATCTGATATAAGAGAGAATGTATTGTAACAGGCCTGAGGTACAAGTGTTTTTACTGAGGAAAAAGTTGTGTAATGGTGTGCAGAGACCTGTATAAGGTAAAGTGGTATTTACTTATTTTTTCACCATGTTAAAAAGGTGAATATGATCTTTTTAAAAAGGTGAATATGATCTTTTAAAAAAGGTGAATGTAATCTCTTAAAAGGTAGATATAATCTTTAAACAGACTTTGCCTTAGTGAAATTATTGTTGATAAACTTTTTGTCCATTTTACATGTTCTTGTCTTTACATTTCTTTTATATGTTCTTGTGTTTATAATTTCATGGTGTTACCCAAGGTTTTGTGTTGGTGATTTAACATTGATTTAGTTAGCACTTTATATGTCTTGATACTTTAACACTGAATACCTGGGTTGATTTCATTTCTTAAGATTTCTTTTTCAAATTTGGAGTAAATCTTAATAGTTTGAACTTTGCTTAGTTAACGTAAATTATTGATAAATATAAAGTTTTGTGAATTAATCTTGTTTAAGAATTAATTAAATCTTACAACGTTTTCAAGTAGTAATAAATTTTTTGAGATTATGAATTCTAATTATAACTTTTGAACTTAGAAATAAATTTTTGTATTTAAAGTTTTAAAAGCACGGTGATTCATTTTGACCACCAGTGAATATGGTTATTTATGTATGCACAAGGTAAGTGATAAACATGTTCTGTTCTCCTTCGTGTTTTTTGAAGTGAATTAGGACCAGGGAAACAATCATAGTTGTTTGATGGAGTGATGCCCTTTTCCCTCTAGTATATTTATTGCTTAATAGTTATTACCTCACTCATAACTTGATAAACCTAGATTGATTTTTTCAAGTGACAAGCAAGTTTTAAGGGATCACTGTTACCTTTAGAGTGCTCAGTCGCAATATTATTGTTATGAGGTTTCAGGTATGTGGCTGAAGTGAGGTAAATTTTTGGATTTAATAGTTGTGTAATAACTAGGTTCTTGATCACTTTCAGACAATATATATATATATATATATATATATATATATATATATATATATATATATATATATATATATATATTTACTTTATAATTTTGTGCTTTTAGGTTTATACCATTTTCTGTGTCCATACCGAAAATTTTCAAAATGATAACCATTTCATAAAGAAAAATAAGTAGGAAAGAAAGGAAGACGCATTGGAAAGTGAAATTTTAGAACCAGAGTGAATCACGGTCCTTTGGTCAGTTTTGCATATCGTGTTGAATTAAATGGGGAAAAAAAATCTTGTGAATTTCTTGTACATATTTCATTATCGCATAACCAACACTTAGGTAATACAAAGACTTTTGATAAGCATAAACAAAATGAATACCATATATTCTTCAATAGTGGCCTCCGCAAGCACATGAACACAATATTAAACGTAACCTCAATAATTAAACCCATGGAAGAAATTGCTGTGATTGAAGAAGACATGAAAAACCAGTTGGAAAAAATGAAAAAATAAAGCAATTTGACCGGTTTATGCAATCCCATTCTTACAAAGAAAATAATAGGATCACTTAATAGGCCTACTGTTTTAAAGGGCAGAACAGCTGGTTTAAATCTAAAACAACCATTACCACAGAAACTAAGCTCAACTGTAAAAGTCCTTAGGCTAATAGCATTAACAAATATTCCATATTAAATGTTCATCAACTATTCATGTGGATCATGAAGACTAAAATAGAAATGCACAATAGAAATGTATGGAAAGCGCGTGAACTGCCGTCTGGCTTCAGTCTACAGAGAGAGACAGCTGTTTTGTACATACTAAAATACTGTGCAGAAGAGGCATAGAGGAAGAGATCCCTTACTTGTAGTATCAATAGATTTCCAGAATCCTTTGGACTTCTTGGATTAATGAAACTTATCGACGTCATGATGAAATGTAGAATGCGTGCAGAGGTTATGAATGCAATGTCAAGATATGTATTGTAAAGTCCCCGCTCAACGAGTTCTCTATGATGAAAATCCCGTTTTCTGCGGTGCCTTCACAGGCGACCTAAGGTTGCACGTACACAATCTTATTATCATTATTGTGAATTGTGTATTTATTACCTGTTCATTTGCCCTTGTACCACGTATATGTGTCAGAGTATTTTTATGTCCAACCAGTTATTGTTAATCACCATGTTTGCTGTATGTACTTGTCCTGTTTTGTGTAGAGAAATAGTTTGACCTCAGGTCACTTGTAAATTTTTGTACTCGCGGTCTCTGCGTATACGCAGGCGTCCGCACGCTCCTTTATAAGCGGTTCGCTTCATCAATAGTTAGCTACCTGTGCCTACTACTCAATTCTTCTTTTTTTCCCATCTGTTGGCCTCTCCCACTAGCCAACACTCACTGCTATCATACTTTTATCATCATCTGATGGGTACCTTAGGGCTGATTCACACCTGACACTCACACTCACACTCACGTGCACGCAATTGATCGCGCTCAAATATTCTTTAATGATAAACAGGCAGAGTATTCAAACCATCCAGTCAATCATTTTCGCTCAACTCCAGTCACGGTCACAGTCAAGCTCACGATCAAAGCAAAAGATATTTTGAACGTGCTCAAACTTGAGCGAGAGCAAGATCGTTTTTTATTTAGCCCTATACTGAGTCCAGAGATGGACAGAATATTTGCATAGCATTTGCGAATATAATTATATTTGATAATAAATTCATTAATTAATTTTGTGGGTTTTTTTTACCTTAAACATACAGCCAATCTTTCTCTTGAAGATATCGATTCTCTGAAATAGGTGTCTTCCTTCATTATATCTGATCCAATTTTGGACAAAATATACTCGAATGTCCCTTTTGGCATGCGGAAATAATTAAAGAATTTTTCTTCGTCATCTATAAGATGGGGATATAAAGTGTTATATTCTCCTTCACTCTTCACTTGCATAGGATGCACCCAAAATCTCCCTTTTTTCTCTCCCTCTTCCTCATCCAGCGCTATGGCTATACGCGCTAATTCTAGAGCCGAAAATCACACATGGTTCACCAATGCCAACACAAAACAAACTGAGCTCAGGAGAGCTTGAGCGGCATATGTGAACACACCAGTAAAATGAGCTGAGTGAGAGCTTGACCGTGACTTGGGCGTGAGCGTGAGCGTGAGTGTCAGGTGTGAATCAGCCCTTAGGGTTCAAAGAGGTCGCAACCTTGCCTGTTAAATCTTTTCACTTCAAAATCACCCCCACCAAAATCACTTTCATGCATCATAATAAAGTTTTCATCTAATTTACCCATCTCACAGAATCATCATCAACATAGAGTTACGGGCTGCTCTAGGGGCAAGAGCCCGTGCTGGCACATGGCCAGCTAAATCTGAAACAACAACAACAATCAATAGTTACGGGCTGCTCTAGGAGCAAGAGCCCGTGCTGGCACAAGGCCAGCTAAATCTGAAACAACAATATCAATAAACCATTACGGGCTGCTCTAGGAGCAAGAGCCCGTGCTGGCACAAGGCCAGCTAAATCTGAAACAACATCAATAAACCAGCATTACGGGCTTCTCTAGGAACAAGAGCCCGTGCTGGCACAAGGCCAGCTAAATATAAAACAACAAACAACATTCAATAAACCAGCAGTACTTGTCTTCCTGCCCATTATTTCGCGCCTCTCTCACAGCTTGATCATTGAGAAGCTAAAAGATACGAAGATAGGATTTAGCACTGTCAGATAACGAACTGACCCAAAGATCAGTCTATGGAAGAAATAGTAGAAGGCCAAAAATTCTTAAAGAAATAGCTAGCGAATGAGACCTAAGATAAACGGTGATAAATGTAATATGTTAATGTTCAGTGACTGGTACAACATAGATGCGTTGAAGACACGCAATGTATGAAAGCCATTAGAGCAGTCAAGCAAGTGGAGTCTGAGTGTCACAACCAATAACTCGAAAGGTTGTTTCCGAGAATAGCTGAAAAGGCAAAACAGATGGGAAAAGAGGCTGACTCGGTTATAAGTAAAAGTTGTAGCTGGGTGATGCTAGGGAGGCTGTATTGAAAGGGACTAGCAATGCCAACGTTCGTGTATGCCATGGTAATAATGAAGCTTAGAAATAAAGAAATGCATGAATTGTAAAAAATAAGGAATAGGACCTTGATCCAGCCACTCAAAGAATACGAAGAACAAATTGTTCTGTCTGAAGTGTATCCTCGACTGTAATAGGAATAGGCTCCTCTTTGAAATAACCATAGACAAGTACATAAAAAAACCTTGGATGTTGCAAATTAAAGAATATATGGAGAGTTAAACTTAAATTTAAGGAAAAATGAGCGGATCAAGGAAAGTCAGTTAACGGAAGTGGTAAAAGACTGAGACGAAAAAGCATAGAAAGAAAAATTAAATGAAAAGACAACACCGAAATCTACAGGAAATTTAGGGAACGTAGAAGAAACTTGATATGATAACTCCCAAAAAGCTATGCTGATGAGCAAATTTAGATTAAACATGCTAGAACTGAATGTTAGGAAAACATTAAAGGGAAAAAATCTAAATGTTTGTATCGTAAAAAAAAAACTGAAAACTTAAAACATTTTTAATTTATTGTCGATCGTATATTAGGAAGAGATCTAAATTCATGCAACAGCCATATCTGGGAGATAAAGAGAAACTAACAGCAAGCATCGCACATTTCACGTCTGTCGAGAGCATAGAATTAATTTAGGAAAGAATTTACTAAAAACAAAGTACACACCGAAAATATACTGGTACTGTACCTAAATCAACACACGCAATCGCAGAAAAGAACGAGCCAGAGAGCCGTTGAAGAGATTAATCCGCACCATATTACTACTAATTGTCTATGAGCGGTGATAAGTAATTATAAAAAATAGCAAATATACAATATTTTGTTACAAGTAATTTTTCAGAGTGAGATGTTATACAGTAAACTTAAGCATCATAAATATACAGGAGGAAGTGTTAACCGCAATTAGTGTAAAAATGTGGAAGGTCTAATCCATTTTTTAATTTGCCAGGAATATAGAAAAAAAAACGAGGCAATTGAACAACAGCACTCATAAGAAAAGGACATAAATGTAATAGGAAATTTTTATTCCCTACAGTGTTCTAAAGAAAAATAAAATCTTATATCATATGCAGAGAAAAATACAGACTGAAATAAAAGAAGAAAACATTCAAACTATTAGACAACGCTGCATGAGTCACTGAGGCGCCGTTGCATAGGATAAGTCTTAACCCTGGACCTTGAACCGGAACCTGTGCTTTGATGCGTATATTGTGAAGTGAGCTGCGATGCATGCGTGCAAGGCTGCAATAACACTACCGTATGTTTAAGGATTATACGTGTCAGCCAGTCTCCTTGATGATAATGTTATTATTTTCTGAATTTAGTAAACGTTTCGTATATTAGATCAACTGTGAAGTTCAGACTTCGCGAAAGCAGTCGGACACATAAAGTAGGAAGGACCATCCACCAGCCTCGTAATAACCAGGTAACTTATTTCCTTAGTTTTAACTCAAATAAAATGCTGATACGAATCTTAGCTTGTTCATGGAAAATACGATGCTTCAGGCTAACATATTTTTCTAATTGGGATGGCTGTCCTGTAATTTATGCATTGCAAGGGTAACCTTATTGTTGGTGCAAACCACTCGGTTGAGCCCGTACCCTCCCCACGATGCCCATAATTATGGGGAATGCTTGTGGGACCAGGGGGTTTTAGGGTGGGGAAAAAGTTTTGCGAGTGGCCATACTTCAGTCAGATAGTTAGGAAATCTTATATTACAACATACCTTAGGCTGTTTAGTTAAAAACAACTCGTAGTTAATGAGTGTTAACGGTAGCAATCGCAAATATAAATCTATAAAGTATGAAAATATATTATGGACAGTTACGGGGATGCATCTTAACCCAGCCTTACCCAGCCTAACCTAACTAGGATCGTGGAGCACATCCTAACCTGATCAAGAAGATAAAAGTCATGGAGTGAAATACATGTGGATTCATCCTAACCTAAGGGTGCCAGGTCCTGACCAGGTTAGGATTCCCCTCCCCAACCTGCCCTGCCCTCATTCTAACCTGAAATAGAGTGCCATGGAAAGTAAATGGAAATACAGTAATTCTTCTTGTGTAGAATGCAGAGTGAGGGTTCATGACTTACTTGGGAAGGAGGGTCTAGGGGGAACTCCCCCTCGCCAGGTTAAGGCACAGTCTCCGAGGTTAGGTTAGGTTAATTCAAGTCTGGTTGGTCATATTCCCTCACTCAGCATTCGTTCCTTCATCTCACTTAACCTTGGGGGTAGAATTGTGACCAACCAGTAGGCTAACTGACCTTTCCAGCCAAAGTTTATTTTGCAAAGCAGAGAGATTTATCATTTGAAAAGATTACCTTAATTCCAGATGAATAATCTACATAGATAGTTTACATTATCTTTATTATGAAATTTATTGCTTAAGACCATATTTTACATTATCTTTATTATGAAATTTATTGCTTAAGACCACCTTCATCTTTACATACAAGGCAGCCATTATTAAACTGAAGAAAATGTTGGAGAATTGATTGCATTCTGAAAACATGTGGATGTTTTTGCACATGAATTTATATATTTTAATTGGCGGAAAAAGCTAGGTTATTGTATATGCACAGTAAGTGATTATCACCACCCAATGTCCAAGCTTCTTATGGGAAAAATGTCAAAATGATCATCATTTAATAATTTCTGATGTTAAATTTGGTGTAGACTTGGTACTAAAGTATCAGTATTACCCTGTATTTTTTTATGGCTTAGGCTACTAGCCCAAAATGAAATGCAAGTAGGTTTCATAGGGTAACCCAGTCTCTACAATATTCAAGTGCTGCAGCATCAGCATTCAGTGTAGGCCAACAAAGCCTAATAGTTAATAAGTGGTTATTTAGTACGTACAATAGTAATTTAAATGGTGATACAAGAGCAAAGTTTGGCCGAAGTATATATTTGTTTTGTATTAGATTCTGAGGAAAGTGCTAGCCACTTGAAATTACTATATTGTGGCGATTTTCCAAGATGGCTGCACAGTACCTTTAAGCATGTGACACACTGAGATATATTGACTATGGTTTTAATTTGTAGGTTTTTTCCATGACAGTACTGACTCTGATATGAAAATGCATGTACTTTCCAGTTCCCGGTAGCTTTTAGGAATGGGGTCAGTTGTAGTCTAGATAATTTTTCAGTTTTATTTGACCTTCCTCACTTGGAAGGACACTGAGGGTCTGACTGATGAATGACAAAATGACCTCAGATCTGCCCAGCTTTATAGGCAGAATGTGTGGCATTTCCTTCAGTGCACTTTCTATTGGCTTATACTACTTCATCTTGATCTGGCTTTGCTGGATGAAGTATTATTGGCTTATGAATTAATGGCATGGAACAGTGGCATATTTTTTGCTGAATTACTGTAATCAGCATAGTCTTACATTCTTTGGAATTAACTAGTGGTGACATTAGCACTTAATTGTTTTTGTCCTCTTACAGAGTTTGCATTTACTCTAGTGTTTCTCATTTTGATTCTGCATCTGATCATTCATTTGATATGATTTACATCCAGTGCGATCTGCGCTCCATCTGAATAACGTTGAAAGACCCTGTTATCCTTGGCTTGGCTCTCTTGCACTGGCACAACCTGTCAGCTTAGCTGTAGCTGTCTACCATTTGAGGGGCTTATTAAATAGCTTTTTTGGATATTGAACCTGAGTTGCATAGCACTGTCTCACCAGTATACCATGGTAAGGGAGACACACTATTTGTCTGCACCAAGGCTGGCTATAGCTAATTTGTCCAGGTCAATTATGAGTTTTGCTTTCTAGATTAATTGCATTATCTTGGCTGATAAATTTCATGAGTACAGAACTTCTTGTATTCAGGCATCAGAGACATGCCCTTTGTACACCACCATCTGCAGAATCACCCATGTTTGTAAAGGAAAATTAATAAGTAAAATGATGTAGAAATGTAATTAAAAAACAATTTTTATGATTTATACTTGTTTTACCATACACTGATTGTCATCGAGTAACAAAAAAAATTGGTCGGTCAGCGAGTAAAAAAAAATAAAATTGGCTGTCTTATTGGAATTTTTCATGGCTGGCACCATTTCCACAAAAAGTGAAACAGAGGCAACACTCATACCAAAGTTCATGCTTTGATTTTCAACTGAACCACTACATAAATATATTTAAAATGCTCTAAGAAGACTGAATATACTTCTGCATCTTACTGAACAGGATCCTAGGAATGATAATTATATGAAAGGGTTAGTATTAAGCACTGAATGAACATAGCAAAATATAAAATTATCCCCACCAGATTAAATAAACATACTCTAGAATTTGTTTGTACGTTGAGTATATCATAAGGATATATGGAAAGACGACTAAATGTAAATAATATGTCATTGTTCAGTATAAGCAATAAAATTTCAACATTAATGCTTGGCTGCATGTCACCCATCATTACCCGGAAACATTATCGTTCATCTGGCTGTGGTTGCTCACCCAGTGGAAACGGATGGCTTCCTAATGGAAACGCCTTTCACCTTTTAGCGTTTGTTCGATAAATGGTGAAACAAAAAACATTTACATATACAGGCTACAGTAAGGCTGTTCGATAAATGGTGAAACAAAAAACATTTACATATACAAGCTACAGTAAGGCTGTTCGATAAATGGTGAAACAAAAAACATTTACATATACAGGCTACAGTAAGGCTGTTCGATAAATGGTGAAACAAAAAACATATACATATACAGGCTACAGTAAGGCTATCAGTGCAAGTCATTAAAATTAAAATGCAGACCATACAAAATCTAAATCTGTTATACAGTACAGTATACAGTACTAAAGCAATCTCCGTTAAAGTAATTGGTGTGTGTGAGGTGATAAAATGCAGTGTTCCTGAAAATTTAAAGGCGATTTTGAATGAGTTAAAAACAAAATAAGGAAATGTACACAGTCACACGTTAATGCAGACCAGCTGGAACATGCAGACCAGTTTTTTGTTTTCGTAGACACGGTCTAGGACACAGGCTAAAACTACCTGTGAACCCGGCGTAGGGTTGTTTGATTTTTCTGGCCAACTTGCCGTACTCTGACATTGAAGTAAAATTGTACATATACATACCCACACACACACATGTTTGAAATATTCTGGTTTTACAGTATATATTAACTCAGAATGATCATATGGTAGTTTTTTTAAAGAATATTTTGACATACACATTGACTTCTTACAAAAACCAAGAAGCCTGAGAGAGAGAGAGAGAGAGAGAGAGAGAGAGAGAGAGAGAGAGAGAGAGAGAGAGAGAGAGAGAGAGAGAGAGAGAGAGAGAGAGAGACCAGTTCTTGCTGTCAGGAGAGTTGAATGAATTTGGAACATGGGCCACGGCAGCAAATGGATGAGTGTACGAAAAATGAGGATTAGTACAATGTACAGTTCGTAGCATTTGTACAGTAATTATGTGTTTCATGAAATGGCAAAACAATTCTGATCTAACATATCACAACTTATAATACCTTAAAAGTTTGCTAGCCTATAAGATACGAGACTCTTCAGGTCATCTTGATGTGCCGGTTCTGAACACTTGTCTTAAACTGAGAGGCAGTACTCTCACAGCACAGCAGTAATGCGCAGAGATAAATCAATGGGCTTTGAGAATTCCCAACCGGGTTTGTTTCCTGGAGTGGGCAAGAATAGGCCTAATCATGTGTGGAGTAATGCCAAAAGGAGACTCCTCCTCCTCATCCATCAGCTGATATCAGCTGATATGCAAGTGCCGTCAATAGCTGCCTGTTTGAAAATCTTCAGCAGTTATAAATTCTCGTAAGGGGGTCACTATATTTCACTTACATCACCTTTTCTCTGGTAGTCTCCCACTCTTATGCAGTTTTAATCAACTTATATGTTTTTCCACGTAGCCATTCACTGTGCCTTAAGATTGAATTTTGTTAGTTTTAGCTGATTCCTCAGGGCATTAGATACCAATTAATCTCTATCTTCATATTCAGGTCATGATCACCAACATTTGCAACAGACAAATTAATGTTCATTTTATGTGCATCATAAAGGAAAGCAAGAAATCTAGTTTTTATGTTAAAATTTCTTGAATCCTAAAATAAATTTCTGTAAACGACATGGCATTGACAGAAACAGCATGAATACATATGGAGAGAGAGAGAGAGAGAGAGAGAGAGAGAGAGAGAGAGAGAGAGAGAGAGAGAGAGAGAGAGTTTTGATGACTATAAATATATCGTGGTAGATTGTAGACACACATAGTACCTCATAAGCAACACATACACCAGCATTGATAAACAGTATAGTTTTGGAAGACTTATTTTCTATTCTTATTAAATATAGAATAAATGGTGAAGCTTTCTTTATCGTTTTTCAGCCACTCCTAAACCCAAACCTGCATTTCGTTATCATCAATGCTAAAATAACGATTAGAGAGCAAAATTAGTGATGATTATCTCAGTAATGACACCTTTGTTAGTTGACCTCGTCCCATTTCTTATTTCCTTATATTTAACGATGTAAAAAACTTGAAAAAATAGTATGAGAAATTAACTAACAATATTTTTACGTGGCCGCAGTGAATGGTACAAATTTTGTTACCGATCAGTGCTTCAATGTACAATTGAATAAATAGCTGAATCATTTACAACTGTAGTGGTGTTAGGGAAATTAGATAGAAAAAATAGAGAGAGAGAGAGAGAGAGAGAGAGAGAGAGAGAGAGAGAGAGAGAGAGAGAGAGAGAGAGAGAGAGAGAGAGAGAGAGAGAAATGTAGACAGTAGAAAAGAGAGAGAGAGAGAGAGAGAAACATAGACAGTAGAAAAAAAAGAGAGAGAGAGAGAAACGTAGAGAATAAAGGAGAGGCAGAGAGAACAATGATAATGCCTAAGCTCTTGTTGTTGTTCCCTTTGCCTCTCCTAATCAGAGAAGTTTTTTAGAATTAACCCATTCATACAAGTTAGCAGGAAATCCAGGAATCAAAAAGACAAGTAGAATCATAACCAGAAATTATTTTCGGCCACATTGCAGTGAAGATGCCAAGAACTTTGTACAAAATTGTGAAGTTTGTAATAGAAACAAGGGTAACGTAAATCCAAAGGCTCCACTTGAAAAATATCCATCGGAACTCCAACCATTCCAGTGCGTGAGTATGGACTTTTTAAGTCCATTTCCTACCACTGTTAGAGGGAATAAACAAATATTAGTCTTTTTAGACTATCTATCAAGATATGTAGAGATTGTACCAGTAAGAAATAGAGATGCAGTTACAGTAGCAGAAGCTCTTAAATCTAGAATTATTACGAGACATTCGTGTCCACAAGTTCTTCTTTCTGATAATGCAGCTGAATTTACTAGTGAACTTTAAGAAAATTATGTGAATTTTATGAGATAAATAAATGTCAAATAACAGCATGTAAACCAAGTTCAAATGGAGCAGTAGAAAGAACAAATCGTAAAATAAAGGATATCCTGAAAACTTTGGTTAAACCTAATATTGGCGGTCCCCGGTTTATGACGGGGGTTCCGTTCTTGCACCGCGTCGTAACCCGAAAATCGTCGTAAGCCGGAAAATCGTCAAAATCATAAGAAAACCTTACTTTTAATGCTCTGAGTGCATTGAAAACGATGTAAACTGCATTATTATTGAGTTTTACATAAAAAAACCTTCAAATTATGATTATTCTGCCGTTTTGGGGCCATATTTCTTCCGTCGGATCGGCGATTTACGCCGTCGTAACCTCGAACATGCGTCGTAAGCCGGAAATAATTTCTGATGAATATATTTGAAGAGCGTCGTAACCTCGAACGTCGTAAGCCAGAACCGTCAGAACCGGGAGTGCCTGTACAGAAGACTGGGATTTAGCTTTGGAAGACGTACAGTTTACTATAAACAATACTGTAAATGAAACAGTAGAAGAATCACCACATTACTCAACAAACCATGGTTGTTGTGCCCACGGCAACAATGGTTTGGTTCAAAGCCCTACGAATGATCTGAAAAACGAATGAAAACGGTGCAATATATTTTTACAACCTTCAGTCATAGTTTCCAGAATCATTCTTAATTTTTCATATGTATGTATGTACAGTATATATATATATATATATATATATATATATATATATATATATATATATATATATATGTGTGTGTGTGTGTGTGTGTGTGTGTGAATGGATTTTGATGAAATTTTGTAGGCAGTTTTGGAATGTTAATGCGAACAGGTGATTAACTTATTACTTATTTATTTTAAACCACTTTACGGTAGAAAGGTTTAGATGACGTAATTGAGTACCTCAGTCTAAATTGGGATCTAGTGCGCAGGTAGAGGTCGTGACGTCACGCGGTCAATTTGCGGTCCTTGGTGCTTTGGTGATCTCTTGACTATCAGTCTGTTTACAAATATTGTAGACCTTGCTTCCTCATATTTGATACCGGTATTGTCCGTAATTGTTGCTTTCTTGTTTTCTCTGTCTTATTACCCAACTCTCGTACAGAATACGGCTGCTGAAAATAGGAAAAAATAAGGATCCAATTCTTCATATATTACCTGCGGACGACGACAGAAGGAAACGGTGGATTCACCTCAGTAAACGAAAAGATCCTATTAACGCTGATATTGCACAAATAGGCAACATACATTTTGAAGCTGATGTCTGTGTGAGAAATATGATGTAAGAAGTGCATAAAAATCAAATGAAACTGAAGAAAGGTGCAGTCCCAACTGCATACACCCATAATAGAAAATTCCCAAGAAATTGATAACTTTCTTTTTCTTGTAAACTTGCAATATCACAGAGATTGTGTTTCATACTCTCCAAAAGACATTCACTGCACTGTAGTCATTCACTGTAGTCATCACTAGCCGGAACAAAGGAGAAAGTTGTGTCCCATGTAATTTAGTAAGACAGAGCCTGTTTTGATTGCAAGTGTGACCTTGAAAATTAGTACACCTAATCTCTCTCTCTCTCTCTCTCTCTCTTGTGTCATATTTCGCTTACATTAAGTAACATTTTGTTCATATAGACTGGTAGTGATTATTATTTTTGTAATAGTAAGGGGCAAAACAAACAAGCAGTTTTATCGGCACGTCATCAAAAAACCTATTCATAGTTTACAGTTCATAAGTTCATAAGAATAATTAAATTCTCTCTCTCTCTCTCTCTCTCTCTCTCTCTCTCTCTCTCTCTCTCTCTCTCTCTCTCTCTCTCTCTCTCTCTCTCTCTCTCTCTCTCTCTCTCGATGTTTCATGTGTTATTAATTGTTTACATTCTATTTGTTATAAAGAAACTTGACTACCATAATTTTCTGTGGCTTTTACTGTAGTAATGCATTTTGATCTTTAATCAAGTGTGCCTGGTTCAGTACAAGGAAAGTGGGTGCTGAGAAGTAACGCTAAAAACGACTTTTAGATAAAATTGTAGGTCAAGAAAACAAAACAGCAAGGAAGGTTTTTAAAAAAGGTGGTCGAGATTGTCAACAGTTGAAGAATTACAACGTGAAATTGAGCAGCTGAAGAAGGAGATGAGTGATATTAAACGAAAGTGGGAGGAAGAATTAGTAAAGTGGAAACTTGAAAAAGAACAAATGGAAATTGAAGGAAGACTGGGAAACTGGAAAAGCCAACTGGGAAAAAGAGAGAGCCAAATGGCTGGGTGATAAAGTCAAGTGGGAAAATGAGAAAATATAAATGCACTATATGTTCCATAACAGTTTAGCCTCAGCAACTGCTTTTATTAAAAATAATTTTGTAAGATTTTTTTTATCTGATTAAGTAGAATGTCTCGTAGCCAGGAAAACATTAATTGTTGGATGGATGATGACATTAGTAAAGCTCTAACTTTACAAAATTTGAATCCGTTGTCGCCGCCTTATATTGGCACGGGCTGTTGCTCATGGGCAGGCCGTAAAGTTGAGTCCCAAAGCGTACAGATTTTTAAGAGAACTGAAATTTCTGTTTCCTTCCTAGGCAGCCTTATATCAATGGTCAAGGAAAATAGATATGGAACCTGGTATCTTATAAAATCAAAATAAAACATTGCAAGATATGATTCACCTACCTGTAACAATGAAAACTCTGGGATGCCTTGTGATATCTTGCAAATCTCTACCGAACTTGCTGAGAATGGTAGGTGAAAAATTTGCAGTATACAATTGACTTACAAGTTGAATCAAGAGGGACTGGAGCACTTTTTTGGCTGTATACGACAATGGGTACATGTTATCAGCGCCCATCACCTGTTGAATTTAAACACCATGTTAGAGCTCTACTTTTAGGGAAAGAGAGCACCCTACTAGATGTAGAATACAATGTAGGAAATTGTATTAGTGATAATGTGACTGGCCTCGTTTTCCAACTTGGCAACTAAAGAAAACAAGTAAGAAATGGTCCTAAGTTTCTTCGATTAACATACACTATTTTACTGTTATTGCCTACAAGTTGATATTAACAAAAATAAGTAAATAAAAAGGATTAAATCAAAGAAACCTAGAAAGTAATATGATGGAGAGAAGCCAGAAAGAGCATGGAAAATGGAAAATACCATTGAAATTGAGTGTAAGATAAGATAAGGGACAACTCTGTATTGTATAGTGATACATTGTATTGACAGAAAAGGCAATAAAATCAGTACAAAAAAAAACATTAACTGTTATGGTCTTTGGATAATTAGACAGTGAGGTACTAGTGTTCCATAATACTTTATTTCTTAAGCAGAAAAATGTGGCAACCATCAGCCATCTCAGTTGGTGCACACCCATGCCAGTAACAGAACAAGCTCACATCCACAAATGCTATTACACAATACACTTGACATTAACCCTCTTAGGAAATACTGAGAGTTAATACCAAACTAAAAAATACAGTAGTTGCATTATACCATCATACAAATTAGTTTACCAAATACTACTCCTCTGTTACAGATTGCTTCAAACTTTGGGTTTGATTCAACCTCGATTTCTAGTCATCTTTTTTGGACGACCGTTGTAGTTGTATTATTTTTTTAAACTGCTTTTATAAAAATTAAAATTTTAGTTAATTTTCTCTTAAACTTTCAGATTTATTGATGAAGTTTTAAATAACCAAGTAAACTAGACACTAAAAGTAAGCTGGATGAGATGTTTTCCTTGAAGAATGTTGAAGGTTTGGTGGCTGAAAATGAGCAACTTCCTAGTAAAGCCAGGAAGCCATTCAAAAGGTAAAGTATAGAAAGAGTAGGTATGTGACCTGTTGGAAGGTGAAGCACATACAGTAATGTTCCTTGTAAAAAATATTGCAGAATTGTAACTATGCTGTATTTTGGGTAGAAGACTAATTTTTAATTAATTGTAATTGAGCAAAGAGTCAGAACAGAATGAAAAAACAAATGTATTAGATCCTCAGATGAACTCTAGGTCATCTGAAGGTAATAGATTTTAACAGTATTTATACTCCATGAAGGGACTATAGAATTTATTAAATGTTTCGAACTTGGGTAAGGTTAACTCAGTTTGAAAATGTACATATATACCAGTAAATTAGGGCAAAAACATTTTTGCACGTCGTTGGGTTACCAGCTGTTTAATGTCGTGGTTTTTTGTTAGTAATTTTAGTTTTCTCCATTTTACAGGAAAAGACAACTTTCAAAACGAGAGCCAGATGAAGACCCAGTAGCTGAGAAGCCAAAGCCAAAGAAAAGTCAGGGTGCAAGTGGAACACACAATTTGACCACTGTTAAAAATTATCCTAGACAAAACCCCAGTATAAGTGGCACAGGAGGCACTGGTGCTGTTAAAAAGAAACCCAATCTTAAAACAAAGCAAAGCATATGTGTAGAAGAAGCATCAAGTGTTGCTAGCAGTCAAGGAAAATGGAAACAAAAGAAACAAGTGAATCCAAATTTAGCTGGAGTTAATGGCTTTCCTGCTACTACAGAGAAGTTTAAGCAAAAGAAAAAAGGTTTGAGTTTGGCTGAAGGTGGCAGTATTGCTGTAACAGAGAAACCTAAACAGAAGAACCGTAATTTCAGTGGAACTGGCAACGTTACTGAGAAAGTAAAGCTTGAAAACAGAAAGTTCCAAAACCAGAGAATAAATGAAGTAATGACCCCTCTAGCTGGTAAGGAGAAACCCAAGATGAAGAAACCGCAATTCCAAAGTACAGAAGGGACAAGTGGCTCTGTTGCAGGTAACACTGTTAAGCCAAAAGCTGCTTTCCAACCTGTCTTCGTGGCTAAAAAGAAGAAACCTGTCAAGGGGCTAAAACAAGGCAAAGTCACAGCAAAAGAAGAAAATGTTGGTCAGAAGTCGAATAAGAAGAAGAAGAAGAAGAAAGAGCAGACTGTAAATGTAATTGATTTGCAGCAGCTGGAAAAAGACCTTGAGAGTTGCATAATGTTTAACGGAGAAGGAGCATCAGCATTACCAGAATACAGTTACCAATTTAATGATGGCTTGATGATAAGTGATTGTCATTCAGAAAAGGATGTCGTTGGAAAGAAGCTATCAAAAAAAATGAAGTCCCTTCAGCTTAGTAATAGTGTTGATAAACAGTCAGAAAATGCCTCCAAAAAACTGTCAAAGGCAAAAAAAGGTGGAAGGAATGCAAAGAAGAAAAAGGCAAACAAAGCTGAAGAGAGGGTGCATGAAATGGAAACTGAAACTGTTGATAACAAAAAATTAATTTCAAATCCTAAAGAACTATTTAAAATAGGTAAAGATGCTTATATTGTAGTTTTACTACCTGGTCAGTCATTATATGTGCATGGCATTGTTTCTGTCCAAGTCTTAGTTGGAAGAGTGACGGTTCTTGGATACAGAATGGATGAACTAGAGAAACAGAATATTTTCTCTTTTAATAGTCATGCGCTTCTAAGTATAAATGCAACTGAGGGCCATAAACTGAATGCTTCTCGACATTCATATCTACTTGATTATGGTCTGTCAAGACAGCAACTTGAAGAAGCTACAAAGAGAGAGGTAATGATTAATTATTTACCATTCTTTATACAATAATAAATTTGTAACTTTACGACAGGTAACATATCAGCTAAGTGGGTTACCTGAAATTAACAACTGTTTCCAAAAATTATAGCCTGCAAAATCACCCTAATAGCTTATTCTTCTGTTTATTTGCACGTAAAGTAACTTAGTTTTTGGGAATCTCATTCCTTTGTTTTTTTCTAGACCTTTTTTGGAATTTCTAGCTTCTGTATTCTTAGTTGACAAGGTTTTTGTCATTAATATATTGTACTGTATAATGTTATGTAAAGGTTTTAAACATATTATGGTGTTTTTTAAAATAATTTATCATATGGCACTGAACTAACTTTGTTGCAAATCATAAGGCAGTCAGAATTACAATAAAACATTACCAGATATCACTGGGAAGGGACAAGGGAACAACCAACCGTTATGCATATAAAGATTTAAGAAATATGAATTGAAGTATTTTTTTACTGAATACAAACACGTATTTATCTTTTAATGGTTCACACTGTGCCATAACTGATACGATAGAATGTCATAGTACGTTTAGCAATTGATAGTATTTGATATATACTGTAGTATAGTAATAATACTATAATTGAAGGTAAGTGCACACACACTGTATATGGACTATGGACATATGATGAGCTTCCCTATCTAAATTGTCTACCAATATTAATATTCCTTTTGTTTGTTTTACTCCATAAATTATGTTTTTGGTGTATTATCTTGCATTATGAAACTTATTGAAACTGGTTAGATTAAGAAATTTTTGTTGAACTTTTCATGTTGGGTATTATTGAATCATACTATAAATAATGGAACATGATTCTTGCTTTTCTTGCAGGTTGAGCCACTGGTTATTTTTGAGCTGAGAAAGACATTTTTGCCCATTGCAAAACAGCTTGCAATTATTGGAAATCAGCAAGTGATGGTACCCAAAGGTAAAGAAGGTCATAATACCTTATATGGATTAATTGTTACAGAAGAAAATTGTCACAAATATGATCTTGTTCAGGAGTCAGCTGAGTGGAGGGAGTTAATGGAAAATATGCAACTCTATTTGGAATGTGGTAATGGTAAGTTGGTAATATAGTTTTATTGTCATGGAGTTGAGTCATTTAGCATATAGGTCCCAACATCATAATGCTGCATAGGGTATTGTTGATCAAGTCTTAATTTTATGGGAGAACTGTAGTGATCTGTGTTAATGCAAGGTGTTCAGCTGCATTTTACATTTGTATATTTATTGTTTGATTAAAAAAGAATGAACCTGTGCTTATATGCACTTTATGTGAAGTAAATAATTAGGAAGCTAGGATAAAGCAGTTAACAAAACCTTTCAAGGTTCTTTTAAACCTGTAATGATGTTCTTCACATATTAATGGTTGAGGTGTCTAATGATGATTGTCTCTTACAAGAACGGTGAAAGATTAAAAGTGATAATATTTGTTTAAGAAGATTCTGAAGATGTGGTACATGTTCATATGTAACTGTTAGTTGAGGTGATAAATAAAATTTATGAACATAAGTTGGGGAAAACATAAGAAATTGTTTCTTGTTACTTTTGTATGCTTATACATCTGTGTGATATGAAATTAGACTTTTATTCAGGTTAACAGTAAGTAACAAATTATAAAAAACAAAATAAGATTGTAAACTGCTTGCAACTTCAGGTACTGCATACTGTGTCACTAGCTGTTCATTTTGTGATTGAAAACATTGCACTGATGATACATAGTAACTGGCACTTGTGTTGATTACTCTGCAGTATTATTGCTTTATTTTAGTTTTTATTTTAGACAAAAATTTCAGAAATTTCTCAGCTGAATCCTATTCCCAGTGGCCCAGATTGGGGGGAGACAAGTAAACTGAGACACTGGTGGGCTTTACTAGGAACAGTTAACAAAACAAAGAAAGTGAGAGATGCATTTAACATGATAGAACCGCAAATTAATGATTTTGGAAAACTGTCATGTAAGATAAAAAATCACTACTGTAGTTTCTTAAATGAGCATAATGCAAAATTTTTGTTTTACTGTAGTCTGAGAAAATTTTTGCTGTGCTTCCATTGTAGATGTGATGCCTTATTAAATAAATTTCTTGAATTGAATGTTAAAGGTTAGTTTAGACTATGTTAGGAATTATGTGGAATTGCTGTTAGCTGTAAGAGAACTTAGAACGTATTCAAGTGTAGGCATAATATAAGGTTTTTCTTACTGAACAGACTGTTACTTATCAGAAAGCCAGACCCTTGAAGAGTCTGTTAAGTTAAGGTACAGTATTACTGTATTGTAGTATTCATCTCCTAGAGAAAATATTGCTGTAAACTACTCTAGAACTTATGTAGAAAATAAGTATTTTAACATTTGAAAGAATTATAGTTTTTATTGTTTTTCAGCCCCTCGAGTGGTGTTGTGTGGTGGCAAAGGGGTGGGCAAGTCGACTCTGTTCAGATATGTTGTTAATCGTTTGCTTAGCAAGAAAGGTACTGTAGTCCAGTGTCTTGATACAGATCCAGGCCAGTCAGAGTTCTCTGTACCATCCTGCCTCTCGCTCACACAAGTTAGTGAACCATTGCTCGGGCCTGCATACACACATCATGCCAACCCTTCTTCAGCAAATGTGAAACAAATAATGGTTGGAGTTGTTTCACCCCAGTTTGGTCTACAGAGGTACATTAAAGCTGTGAAAGATTTGTTTGAATTGAGTAGAAAGCATCCTGATCGACCTCTTGTTGTGAATACCATGGGTTGGACAGTCGGCACAGGATTAGATCTTATGTTGGATTTAATAAGAATTGTGTCACCATCACATGTCATTCAGATACAAAGAAACTATGAAAAATCGAACTTTGCTGTGCAGTTAAGTGATTTTGTTGTCCAGGATTACTTGGGAGGCATCTGTACAAAGCGCAATGATTGTGAACTTCATTATATTCTAACTGAAGTGAGAGCATTGTCAGGCAGAAAAGATACAAGTTCATTCACACCAAAACTCTTGAGAGAATTAGCAGTGATGCTGCAACTTTCTGATATCATAATTGACTTTGCAGAAAATCCCTCTGACCAGGAGGATGGTTCTCACACACTGATTATTCCATGGCCTGAGGTTGTCCTTCATGTGTGTGGATCAAAGATACCAAAGGAGCGAATACTACAAGTGCTGAATGGTAACTTGGTTGCTCTTTGCCAGGTTGACCCCAAAAAGGTTGAATTTATTTCTCCTGATCTTCCTAAGCAACTTACAGATGACTTGGATTTTGGTCAGTGCTGGGGATGGGGTGTTGTCAGAGGCATTGATCCCTTGACAAAATCCCTTCACATTTTGACATCTGTCCAGTCAGAAATTATCAGCACAAAAATTAATGCAGTAGTGAAGCCAGAATTGTATATCCCTGACAGATTTTATAATTTCTTCGCAAAAGGTAAGTTAAAGGATCCTTAATATTTTGTATGTGTGTTGAACCAGATTTTGATTTTTTGACTATGGAAAAAATTGATTTTAAAGTGCAATATTAGTACTTCTAAAGACATTGCTATACATGTATCTGTCAGTTATAATGTTTATTTTGAAGCATAAAAAATTACAGCTGATATAAAAAGTTTCTGGTCAGCAGCATTCAACAGTTTTCGTGATTCTGATTTTGAATTAAGGTGTATGGTTAAAAGTTATGCTAAGACCCAAATACAAACTTTTTCTTTGAAATAAATATAACTTATCAACCAGATGTTGAAATGAGGCTATAATTTGGTTTCTAGATTGTTTTCTTAATGTTCCTGTCTTTATCTACCATTTGGTGAGATTTGTGTATACAGTATAGTCAGCCAGGTTTGTCATGTCAGGTACTGTAGTTCATAACTTTTCAAATTATTTAAATGTGCCAGCAACACATGCAACCTTTCAAGTCCCAAGTAGCAAGTTGTAACCAAACACATATAACTACACCAGTTGCTAACCTGGAGCTATTGAGTGACACACATGATGATGGCTATGCTTGTATTTCAAAATACCTACTAAAGTTCAATGGTGATGTGCCAGAAAACACAACATTCTACTTGTTTGCAGAGAACAATGTAAATTATAACGGAAGTTACCATTTTTTTTTCTTCTAAAAATTTCACAGTTCATGCAAGCTGCTACTGTATTTGCAGGCCTACTTTTCAGTGGTCTAACTAAAATGAAACACTTGTTCATTAAATATTGGTATGTCGTTGGAAATACACTTAAAATCCTTAAACTTTTTGAGGACTACCATCCTTATCACCATAGAATGAAACTAGATAAAAATTTCAATAAGGACTGATTATTTATATCAAGTTCAAGCTTAAGCTTATAACTGCAGCTACTTGATTATTCTTGTTTGTTATGGCTATACGTACATCTGCTGCTCACTATGGGGCACTAATCCAAGTTTTGGGTCACAAAAATCAGGTATTTACCTCTCCATCAGTCCAAGGAATGAGTCTGGATAATTGGCTTTCCTGGCAAATCTGGAGAGATACGTGCTCTAGGGACATGGTTGGCATTTATCTTATGTAAAGCATTAAGAGGTTTTAATTCAGCCACTGTTAGTATAGGTTACTGAGAACCCCTTCCATAATTTTGCAGCACTTTACATTATTTGTATAAAAGTTTACAGTCATTTAAGTTCATTTCAAGATTAAAATCCCTACAATGTGTTGCGATTGCATTAGTTCTATTATTAACATTAGTGGCCCTTCAGTGCTCCCACTAAGTTTTCCAGAAATATATTCTGATCTCTCCCATGCAAGCCAAATTGTAATTATTACAGCTGATAACATATGTCCCAATTTTGTCATTTTTGGTTTGTTTTTACAAGGGATTTATGGGCAGTATTGATAAAATTAAAAGCAAATTTGTTGTTTATCCCCCAGATAGTGAGTGATGAGTTCTAAATTTTCTGCGAAAGGCAATTTTCTTTTTTAGCTATTTGAATGGTTGACATGTCTTTTTTTTTTTTTTTATTAGAAACTTTATCAAGAAACCAGGTAGGATGGAGTAAATCATGATAACATGTTTTTTTAAATTTATGTATTCATCTTGATATGTAGGGTCAGAAAGTCTATAGGCTCTTAGAGAATGACCTACTGATACTTTTTTTAAGTCAGAAGTACTGTATGGTGTGAAAAATAGTAAATGTATGGCTTTATAGAACGCTAATTTTTAAAACCATCTTTTTATCCTTTTTTTTCTTTCTACGGATGCTTTCCAGTCCTGAACTCCAGGGTTATGTTGGAGGACACCTGTCAGCGCCCATGGCATCACCTGGGCGTCTATGCCTTCTGCGATTTGTCTGGTAATCACTCATCTTTATGTCACCCCAGAACTCAGGATAACCCTGGTGGCTCCTTGTAGGCTAGAAACGTCAGTGCTAGCCAGCTCATTTGCAGGGATGGAGCATTCTCTTCATCCTTGCATTGTGGGAAGGCTCTTTGATGTCTGGAATACCAGTGATTGAAGATCCTTTAGGAAGTGAGGCTTCCCAGCATGTTTAGACCTAAAGGTTACATACTTTTACATTTCTGTGTTTCCAGTGTTGAGGTGCAGTATACCTTTGCTTTATGGGGAGAAGGAAAGGAAGGTTCACCAAGGTTGAGTCTTCTACTTTGTCTTGCTTTCTGCTTTACAAGTCACAAGCCTAACCCAAGCTGTCACCAGTGGCAACATGGGTACATCAGATTGGGATAGGACTTTGGAGGTACTAGTGATTGGTTGTGATGTCAGAGACAGTAGCAGAATTAAGACAGCATGTGACCTTATGCCAGTTTGCCTAGACCTTGGACTTTTGGTAAATTTGACATACCAGGATGTGGTCATCAGTACCAAAATGAAGTTTCAGTTTTGCCCTCAGTGGGAGAAGTTTGGTAGGAAGGGGAGGGAGGGCATCAAGTCTTAGCAAGCCTCATTAGCAGAAATATGCCCTCAGTGAACCTGCCTAATCCCTATGGTTCCTTTCTCTCCTTCATTCATGTCTCACTGCCTTTTGTGGGTACTTCTCCCTCTCTGGGGGTTAGTGCTCGAGGAGTGGAGGATTCCTGCCACTTGCTCACTTCAGAGGATGACACTGGTGCTGAGGCCAAGTGCCCCCCTACAATCAGGTGTTGACTGCAGCACCCACTTCGCATTCCTTATTTAATGACTGACATCATTGTTAGAATAGTTGCAGAAGATCTGGCCCTCCCTGATCGTCCTTTGTAGTCCATCATTTGCACCATTTTTAGACACTCTGGTCACTGAGGAGAGAGGTTCTCCTTCTGTTCCCACTGCTGCCTTATAACTTCCATTTTCTTATAGGGGTTTTCAAGGGTCTCCTAGCCTTTATCATAATCCCAGCTGAGCCATCCCGCTTTGTCCTTGTGGCTGAAAGAAAGTGGCTGGCAGTGGTGAGGGGGTGAAGGGTATCCCTCACTCACCTCCTATGACCACCAGTCGATGTCCTTGTTGCCAAGTTCACTGACCTTTCCATCTCATGCTGGCATTACTCCTCTATAAAAGGCGCTGGTTTGTATGCAGATAAAAATTCTACTTTAAAAATTTTGTTATGGTTTACAGGTTTATTACCCATGATGGTGAGCAATCCCCAGGATCTCCCATTCTGGGAAGAACTCTTTAAGTTAACTGCACCTCCATAGATTCCACACCATCCTGGACAGTGTGACTTCATGCTTCAAGCGCAGACTCAGAGGTAAAGAATTTTTAGCAGATGTAGACAAAGACATCACTAGACCTTGCAGAAGATTGACTAGAAACCTTTGTCTGGCCAGTTAGTTTAGTGAAAGGGGATGTCTAGCAAGTCAGACCCATTACACCAGTAATCACAAGATTTTCTGCCACTTTACATCACTGTAAGAGATTTTCTGTCCCTGTCATCAAGTTTTTACACTCGGAGTTGAAGATGCTCATCCAGCACTTGGAGGAGAAGGTTCCTCAAGGATCACTCAAACCACCTAATTTAGATCTCTCATTTGTCTTGGAGTCTTATAGACCATTACAAGGCTCTCCATAAATCTTCTTTGCTGGATCTCACATTGAAAACAGTCTTATTAATGGCATCTACAATTTTTGAGATGGGTCAGTGAGATTCATGCTTTGTCTAGGAAGGTCACATTCAGAAGAGGTTGGTCCTTTGATGAGTTTGTCGTATGCTTCTGATTTCATTGGATGATTCATACGACTAGTATGCGTGACTGTGCTGTACCACAGCGTCTATCTTTTGTAATGATAAGGATCTCTTAATGTTTTTGTGCAGTGAGGGCAATCAGGCTCTACTTGCTTAGGACTAGAAACTTCAGTTCTTACCCTTGGGCCAAAGAGAGAAGCAGCTGACAAGGAATACATGCTCTTTTTGGCTTTGTCATGTGATTTTGGGGGCCTATGGTAATGTAGTGAATGTTGAAGCTGAATAGGTGAGAGTGCAAGCCTGTGAAGTTAGAGCATTATCCAATTCTGTTTTATTTAAGCACAATACCATTCTGCTGTTCTTACTTTCTGTTTAAAGAGATAATATGCACAGATGGTTCAACTTTTATTTGTTGGGGCCAGCATCTATTAGGCCCATGTTTTACTAATGGGGAAGTTAGGGATTCTTTGCCTTCATCTTCACCCCAGTTCATACTCATACCTCATTAATGGCATTGTTACAAGACATAGGATTTCACAGTTTTTGCCCTCCATACCTTTTGTTGATGATAAGTATAACATATTTTGTAATCTTAGACACTTAATTGTTACAAATGTCTTGCTTTATGTAACATAGGTGTACTGGTTACATACATAGGATTGTATTAGTGACAGAAACTGATTTGTGAGTCCACAAGTTCTCTAGCTGGATTCTTCAGGCATGTAAAAATTTCACACTGGGATCTTCAACATCACAGCTACCCTCCTAAATAGTGATTTAGCCATATATGATTGATGGGGTTAGGTTTTTATAAGACAAAAGCTTTTCATATAAACCCATTAATCCTGATGAATGCCTTCTCTTAGCCTAATGAATCTCAGTGCTTTACATTCAGTCTTCATGAAAAGTGAATTAGTTAGTTGATATACACTTAGGGTCCACAGTGAGTATGTACAGTAGGATTTCGTCTGTCTGATAGGCAGAAGACTGGTAAACAAGGTAATTTGAGGGACTCTTAATAAGCCACCTACAAGATTTGTATAAATTGCATTATAATATAAAAGTATAATACTGTACTTCACAGTAATAACAACCCATATATTTCTTTTCTTGCCTGTTAGTCATAGTTCCATATGGTAACTCAGGAATCATTTATATTGAAGGGTCCCATATGGGGGTAGGTCATCAGTGCATCTCACATGGTACACTGTAGGCATTGCTTAACCCTTAGTGGACAGATTGAGCTTCAGTGTGAAGTAAAACAGGTTTGGGGAGGTGGACGAATTGAGCTTGAGTGTGAAGCAGAATTACGCACCGCTGTTATGGTAATAATGATTCGAAACAAAGGTGCCAATACTTCTGTATGCTATAAATTCACTAATGGCAACTTTTATACAGACGTGAGAGTTTGGCCAGTATCAGTAATGCTTGTGACTTCAAGGAGAAAGGTACTGCATCTCTCTCTCATGAGTCTTTGTGTAAATTTGCTTGTAAATATACGAAGGGGTTGCTGTTGTTTTTTGTTTGTCTTTTATGATAGTATGTCGGTTGTAAATGTAATTTTACAAAGAAAATTGCAAAGAAATATTAGAAAAAGCATGTAAAAGTAAAAAAAAAGTTACTGAATCTTCCTTCTCGTAAACTTACGTGAATATTTTACAACAAATATGCAAAAAAATTTTACTGCTTTTATTTCTTATTTGTTTTGATATTGTGTGAGCAGTAATAATAATTTTACAAAATCCAAAAACCTTTTTTATTAGAAAAAACATATATAAGTTGGTAAAATTTATGATTGTCTTGTAAATGAGGCCCCACAAGGGGTTGTAAATAGTAATTTTCAACTTCTCGTGAAGGTAGGGAAAATTTTTTAGAATTTTTTTATTTATACAGTGTGAATGTACGTGTCATTCTCTTTCCATGGATGTGGTTTTTATTTTATTTTGCTGACCTCAAAGTTTCCCCGGTCTGGGGTGCTGCACATTGATAAATTATGCCGTCCCTTAAGGGTTAAGGTTCTTTGCAGCATCTCTTTGGCCCCTAGCTGCAACCCCCTTTCATTCCTCTTGTTGTGCCTATGTTCATATTCACTTTCTTCCATCTTACTTTCCACCCTCTCCCAACAATTATTTCTTTACTCTCAATTTCCCTTATAGCGCTGAATGACCTCATAGGTTCAAGTGCTTGGCCTTTGGGCTAAATTTTCATATTCCTCCTGTACTGAAGGAGCAATAAAGTTTATGCATAAAGGTGTTCTGTGCTGTGAAATTTTGAATTAGGTTTTTATATTTTGTTTTTCTTTTCAGGGGAAGGTCCATATTTTCAGAAGATGCATAGGTCAGGTGCCGGAAGATTGAAAATTAGTCGTCAGATCAAGCCAAAAATGGCAAAATTTGGACCAAAGAAAGATAATTAAGTTCCTTAGTATCTGTGAAGTTAGCCATGAGTTATTTTTATGCATTGTTTATATTTACAATAATCATATTGTTTGTTTCCTGCTTGAATTTTACATTTTTGTAAGTAGCTGGTAATGCTATTTGCTATTATTGAAAATAAATTTTACATTTTTTTAATTTCTTTAATATCCTATTTTAGAGGTGTTTTTGAAGTCTGATATCCTAAACTAATGAGGATTTACAATTCATTACTATGAATGCTTCTTGAAATGCTAATGTCTCTTTCCACAAGATACAAGAAATGTTTTTTATGTATTTCAGGATTTTTATTAGATGATTTTCTTGTATTAGCTAAAGCTCTGCATTTATTGAACTTTATTAGATTAGAAATGTTATGAAAAGAACGTGGTATAAGTAAGTCAAGATTACTCTATTTTTGTCATTTTATGAGAAAGAACAGTACTGTACCATACAAAAACTGCTCTGACTGCTGAAAGCTAGTTTCTTTGTTGAAGTACAGAATAACAAAAGTTTATGAAGTGAAAAAACCAGTAGAATGTTTAACTAAGTTTCCATTTATCTTTTTCTTCTATTTCTGTGCCACAGAATGGCTCCTGAGCTAACCTTGAAGGTCCCTGTTTTCTGTTGTTGTCCATAACAAGAACTTAGAAAGATTAAAAGAGCAAGACAACACATCAGCTAAGCAGGATACAAAGATTAGTATAGGATGCTTGAGGTTGTGCTTTAGAAATCCTTGTTTAACTTTCATATTTCATAATTTAAAGTTTTCCCTAACTGTATTGTAACATAGATTCATTGTTTGTAATCCATTCCGCAATGTTGATATTGTGTATGATACCTGTCCTGTAATGTTTACAATTAGATGTTGTATAGATACAAGATACAAGGAATTTCCTTTTCACTAAACTCATACACTGTTCATTCTTGCAGATAATGAAATATCAGTTGAAGATGGTAATTACATCGAGAACAGAATTAGTGATTATGTTGATAATCTAAAATGTTAAAAATGTGTACAGAACTACTGGCCTGTGTTTGTACAAACTTTTACATATGCGTTAATGACATGTTGGTGTTAAGAAAATTAAATTTAAATGAGTGAGACCTACCCTTCTAATAGAAACCATATTTTGCTTGCACTCATTTTCATCTGTGGTATTCATATGACTTTATTACTATTCTGTGCTAACTTTTTTCACCTATTTCAGTATGGACGTTACTTCAAAGTTGGTATGTGTTTTTTTTTTTGCCTTCTGATCTTCTAATTAGAAAACCAGCTATTCAGTATCCTTGGCTACATTTAGAAATTTGATTTTGTATGTCATTACCTTTTTAAAAATGTTCATATTATTGTATGGTACTAGTGTTTTTCTACTGTAAAGTGTATAATTGTATTCTATGCTTTAATGCTTCTATATTCTTATCCTTGTACAGAACAAATCCACAGAAGTGGTGATACTAAGGTGTTACTGTGGAACTAGGAATTTGCAGGTCTTGCATGAAAGGCCTTGCTGAGGTATGTAGCACTATTGTGAATTACTTATCCAGACTGAATACTTTGTTGTGAGCTGATGTAACCTCATATTTCAAAACTCTTTCAGACAGGAGGGAAAGGGCACCATGTTGAAGGATAACATGATTTTCATTTTGCCCTTTTATTCTTAATTTTACTCTAAATTTTAATGTTACTTTCATTGCTTATGTTCACTTTTCTTTAGGTTTCAAGTTTAGTAAATCTACTGTGCCGCCTTTGTAGCTATGGCCCCATGTGGGCAGAGGGTCCGATCTTCATAGGTGTCAAGCCAGAGTATGACTGTGACTACTTGCTTTCCAGTAAATTAACTTTATTTGCTGCTGGACTCAGATGTGCAAGAAGTGAAAGTATTGATGTTTATGCTGTCTAGTTGGTGCAGTATTGACAAACTTTTTTTGGTCAAGATTTGTATGTGTAATAATAACAGCAAAAGATCCCTTTGGGATAATTTGTCTGTCATTGTTAACTCAGGCTGTAGGATTTCATCAAGCTTGATAATATAGATTATGTAAAATTTCATGAAGAAAAATTACTCATG
Organism: Macrobrachium rosenbergii; assembly: GCF_040412425.1. Lineage (NCBI taxonomy): Eukaryota > Metazoa > Arthropoda > Malacostraca > Decapoda > Palaemonidae > Macrobrachium > Macrobrachium rosenbergii. The sequence goes on from NC_089747.1 coordinate 16,266,101, forward strand.
ATTATTTGCTGTTTCTATGACTAGTAATGCTGTAATTGATGTACCAGTGACCAGTTTGATTGCTTTAGCTGTCATGCCAGGTAGCTGGATTACCCTCTGCTGCCTGCAGCTCCAGTGGCAGCTGTTTTGTTTGTTCTTTCATATATAGTTTCTTTCCTACTGCTTTACCAGCTATTTTGAAGGTGGCTGCTACACCTGTTTCTGCACACTCAACTCTTGTATTCCCTGCTGCATTGGAGACAACTGCTTTGTCTGTTTCTGCACATTAGTTTACTGTTTATGCTGTTTGCTTTTGAGGCAATTGTTGCTTCACCCTTTCATGCATGTGCAGCTCCTGGACTGCCTGGTCTCCTGGTAGTGATTGCTTTGCATGATCCTGTCCTCTGATGCATGGCTCTTGCATGGCCTAATGTGACTGTTGAGTCTACTGTTTCAAGGATGTGGATGGCAGCTTGTCCAGTTTCACGGGTACATTTGGTTGTTGCATTGGCTTCTGTTTTGTTTGAGATCTCAGATGTCCATCTTCCATCTGCTCCTGACTGATGCAACCAATAATTGTTCCTCCTGCTGTTGCTGTGATTGCAAGTTTGGTCAGGCCAATATTGTTTCTTGTTCTGGCACCTGCTACTACTTAAGGACATCTGCCATGTTTCTGCTTTTGCTTCAGTTGAGGCTGCTCTTTCCATTGTTGATGGTGTTGATTAAACTTTAGGCTGCACTGGCTCTTCCCACTGTTTTTCAGTTGGCATTTGCTGCTGCATCCTCTTTGGCTTGAATGCATTCTTCTCTGCAACTTTTGTCATTCTAAACATTCATCTATTTGGTACCCATATTATGTGGTAGTGCAGGCATAGGTACATGCTCTTCTGAAACAAGGTATTTCATGAAACCTTCCTGAGATCACGACTGTCTTGGGATGTCTTACTTCAGTCACTGTGGGTGTTCCTCACCCGTCAGCAGCAATTGTTGTCATAGTCACAGATCTTTTAAGGAACCAAGGCTATTTGGGATTCTTCTTTGATGAATGTGAATTTTTCTTTGCCAAGATCTACGCTGAAATGGAAGGTTTGTAACAGCCGCCAATTCTAGGAGAAGGCCCATGTCTCCGGAAAGTGGACCTTTATATGCTTCTTGTCTTCTTTATCAATAGAGATTCCATCCTCTAGAAATGTGATTTCCTATCCCAGACCAACCCTCCTGAGAGGAAATGTTAGCTATAGCGTGTGAGGTCTCTGATGACCTTTGTCTCCCAGTCATGAGGTCAGGAGAATTTTCTGACTATTGTTGTGATGACCTTGTCTTCTGCTTCTTCACTCACCCAAAAGAAAGCTATTTTGAACTGTCCTGTGATTTTGTTTGTAGGTGGGGTGTTCCTCAATGATGCAAGAGGAACCTTCTTTTATGAAAGTACGGACTTTGTCTGTAAGGTGTTCATCCTTCAGTGACTTGGTCAGCCATAGTAAGGAACATCTGCCATGGAGCTAAGACCAGAAGACTTTTTGGCTTCCTTTCACCACAGCACCTGAAGTTGTGATTGCCAAATGGCCTTCTCTTAGGCCTTGTAATTCTTTTGAAAGAAGTTATTGCCAGGGCAGTTTTTGCTTTGTCTTCAGTTACATTGTCACCTGCCAAGAAAGTTATGAAAGATATACTTGTGTGATTTCCTTGCCTTTGTTATTTGGCGAGACTGGCTACAGGAAATCATTAGTTGGAGACATTTGTCTCCCTGCCAACAAAGGAAGGAAGGTATGTCAGTCCCTGCCAAGCCTCCAGTTCTAAGAGGAAGGAGGTGTAGGAATCATTTGCCCAAGCATCAACCTCAGCATGCAGAACTAGTTCCTTCAGTAGCTCTTAATATTTAATGTGGAAGTGTTGGTTCACTGAACTCTTGTACCTGTGTACAATTAGGATGCTTACTTCCATTTACCAGGATAACCAGCACTGAGGAGAGACTTGTGCTCCATCTAAGAGGGAAGCTTTTTCCAGAACTATGCCTTTGGTTTGTCCTGGTGACCACTCCTCAGGTCATGAGTTGCACCAAACTTTGACTCAAGCAGCAACCTGGATGTACTAAGGCTGTTGAGAAACTGGGTGACTGAGGCAGCAACAAGGCTGAGTCTGTTTATGGTACCTAAGCTCTTATTGGGCCTGCAGCTCAACTGGAGGACATCAGACTTGTTTCCATTTCCAGATTTTCTGTAGGTGGTGGTCAAAATTTGTCATCAGCTGAGTTCTCCAGCCAAATGGTGGTAGTCTCAGCTAGAAAACTTGTCTCCCCTGGAAAGACTGGTATCACAGGCCTGTTCAGAATAAAGTCCCTGTAGTTGTAACTTCCAAGGTATTGGTCAGCTGTAGCTTTCACAGATGCTTACCCAGTTATCATCTCTAAAGTAGTACTGTAAGTTCTCTGTGGTAGCAGGACCAAGGTCACTTGACAGTCAATGTACATTTTGTCCTTTGAGCTTTGGGACGTACACTTCACAGTTGCATTGACACTCAGTGAGGGAGCTGACAGTGACCTACTCAGAAGTTGACGGGAAGCAGCACATCAGCCAGCTGGAATTGATTGTGGTTTTTCTGATTCTCTAATGATATTGGTATTTGTACAGCAAATTCTTTCAAGTTTTTTAAAACAACATCACAACAACCTACCCCAGGAACCAAGGAGTAATTTCAGAGCCTATGTCAGCTGCAGTGTAAATCTGCAAGTTAGCAGAGGCTAACATTCAGAGTTGTTTCATGGTGTGTTCCAGGAAAATGAAACATCGCTCAGACATAGCAGCCTGGAAGCTAGGTGTCTTGCTTTACAGTTGGGCTAGTTTCTGTGTTTATGCCTATTATTCATTCAGTCTGATCAGGCAGAAGCTGATGAGGTTCAGAGCCTCTAACCACACCAAGATGGCACTGGTCTGGTGGTTTCAATAGGACTGGCAGGTAGACCTCCAGTAACTGTTGGCATACCATCCAGGAGTTTGCTAACCTGGGGGATACTCTGGCAAAGTTAAGTTTGTCAGTCCGCTCAAATTTGTTCCTGTGACTTCTTTAGTTATCTACTCCTTCAGAAAAACTGTCCATGTATAAATTCAAGGGATACAGAGCAACTGTATCACAGTAACAGTACTCCATTGCTTGGAAGTGACTGTGTCCTGGGACTTCAGATGACTTCTAGCACTTTTTGAGCAGGCGTCCTCATAGGACAGTCTGGCTGCCCAAGGTGGATTTCTTCATAGCCCTCCAAAACTTGCCAGGGCTTCATACAAGCCAGTTCAAAAGTCATTTCTTTGTCATCTTTCCTTGAAGTCTGCTTTCCTTTAGTTGTTCCATCTTTGAGATGTGGAAGCAAGTTACATGCTTTTTTTGGCTTTCATGTTTCATCGGAAAGGTTTGACTGATTTCCACACTTTATTGAATTCTCACGAAAGACAACAGTCTATTCTATTTCTCTCTTGGCTTTAATACTCACAGTATTTCTGGAGATTTCTCTAGACAGTTGGTTCCTGACCCATTCTGTCCATAAAGGCTCTGCTAGACCTATTAGACTTGAACAGAAGCTGGAACTCGACTTCTTGACCTCCCACTTAAGTAGCAGTTCAAGCTAGTTATTATTGATGGATTTGCTGTGAAAACATGAAGTTTGATAACATGAAAGTAATTTTTTTTTTATACAAAACCCTTAGTTATAGAGAACCCTTACCTCCTAGTCCCCTCTCTCTTGCTGTGTTGTGATCATTTTATGAAAAAGAATGAAGGCAGTTCTTATCTGTCAATAGGTTGGAAGTGTGCATGCATGAACAGTCACTTTCCTCTACTCTTTTGTCGTAAGACATCAGAAGATGCTTGGCTTAAGTGAATTCAATAGTGCAAATAAGCTGAATATGATTGAGTGGTTTGTATAAAAAATATTAGGTTTTATGCCATACATATTTTTTATTCCTTTTTTTAAACATTTTGTATGTGCACCAGACAAAGGATGTTTTCCTCATGTTCCTTTCTCCACACAGGTAGCCAAAGAGTTTGTATGCCAATCTTTGCCAGTAATCCATCCATGTATGAATCAGAATCAGACCCAGTGGGTAGTTTGTTATTGATGTTTTGTGCATGATCTCCATTTGACACAATCTTCTTAGAGGAATAAGCAGTGAAAAGCAATAAGAGTGTGATACCCTTAGACATCTGGGGCTGCATATGTGCCATCTGTTGTCTCAGTGGGGTGTTCTCAGTGAGGGAAAGGGAGCTGTGCAAAAACAATTTATGATATGGGGAGAGGGGATAATAGATACAGTACTGTACTTTAGGGCAGAGGATTGCCTAGTAAATGGTTTTGAACCCGATGGTGGAAGGAAATAACCATATGTGACATGTGATCATCTCCCTTGGTCAATGGAAACCATGCTTTCACTCTTGCAGAATGCTAGAAAAGGAAAATTATTGTGTTCTCGTCACTGCACAGTGTGGGTCATCAAATACTGCTTAAATTAAGAAGAATGAAATCTAGGTTTGGGTCTTTTAGTGGACAAGGATATGGTGCTCAAGAGGAATGTATGATAGATTTGTTTAAGGAGAGAAAGCAATGCTTTGGCACCTATTGACACAAAATTGAAAAGACAGTGTATATAGGAATGGGAGAATAGAGTGATTGTGTTGGATAACTGAAAACAGTAAAGCCAGAGATGGGTACAGTATTGCCTGCTGTGACAGGAAGACAGGAAATTTATGAGTCAGACTAATTGTGGCAGGAGAAAAAGTACATATTAATGTGTCGGGTCCAGGAATGAAAAAGAATGTGAGTAAAAGTGTCTGATGGATAATAAATTTATACCTGGCAGGACTTGGGGAATGTGGAAGGGTGTATTAGGTGATGTAAATACAAATATGATTGACAAAGAGATGACAGGTACGTGATTCCTGGAGTAAGTAAAATGGAGTTAAAAGTCATGTGGTTATAATTTTTGGGAAGAGTCTTGATTGGTAGAACTTTATTCAAAGGATATTCATTAGTACTGTATGTGTGGGAAAGAAAAAATGTTGAAGGAAGAGTTTGTAAGATCTTGAGTGTGATAAGGAGGAATTGAGAAGAATATGGAAGGAGAAAATGCAAGGAAAATTAGCTGTGGATACAAACATAAGTAAAATTTGAGAGGGTGTCGTAGATTAAGCAGGGAACATATCTGGAATGAAAACAATGGTGGGATGAAGAAATAAAAGGTTTAGTGACGGAAAAAATGGTTCTGAGGTACACTTGCATGACTGAAGAGAATATTGGATACTGCACAGGCATTGAGGGTGATGAATAGGTTAGTCAAGAAGAAAGTGAAAGTGAAAATGGTAATTAATAAAGATAGAAGGGTGAATGTGAACAATGAATTTATAAAGAATAAGGAATGTCAACAGTAAATTTATAAAGAATATGAAATGGAGAGAGGAATGTTTACAAACAATATGATTTCCGAGTGAAGTAAATAGAGATGATGTCTTAAGAATAGCAATTTAGAGAGTGAAAAGTGAAAGCACTAGATCAGAAAATTGATGGAATTATAGCTTTTGTTAGAATATGTAGCTGAGTGACTGGCTGTGTATAAAAGTGGGTCTGACTCTGAGGCAATGGTGATTATTTCTCTTTGGATGTTTAATATTTGTATAAATGAAACAAGAAGGTAAAGAAAGGAAATTAGCCATAAATTTAAAGTTGTGGATTGAGGGAAAGTTGGTAATGGAGTATTGAATACCCGAATATTTTCAGATGAATCGATTTTGATTAAATATAGGAGAAATTCCAGAAAGTAATGAAAGAGTTGGAAAGTGTTTGCACAAGGAAAGAATTGAGAATCAGTGAGAGGCTGAGTGAGTTTATGAGGGTTTAATGAAAACCAGGAACCTGGAGCCATTACATTATGTTTACATGGATGATGGAAAAAAAAGTAGGTGGTTAATTTGTATAGGATGTTGGAGTAAATAGCCAGTGGTGGGACGAGAGACGAAGTGAGCCTTTTAATAGGCGAGGCAAGGAAGGCAGAAGGGTGAATGAAAAAGACTGGGCAGAGAATTGGAGTGTTTGTTGGAAATAAGGTGGGAATGTTGAGTTAACTTCCCAACATGTGCATTAGAAAAAAAAGTGGAACACTGCTGTAAAGATTTAGTGTTTGTATAATATATGTGGCTTAAGAAGAACTGACGGAGTTAGAAGTCGAGATTTTTGTAGAAGTAAAAAAAAAAAGTTATTGTAGATGAAAGGATGGGTCTAAATAATCTGATTTAGTTTGATCATATGGAAAGATTGAAGGACAAATGGTTGTCAGAAAGACAATAATTCAGATGCATTTGGAGAAAGGCTCAGAAAGCAGTGATAGAAAGGAATGTCATTGATATCCAGGGTGTGTGAAAGATGCAAGATAAGTTGAATGGTTCATCATTGTATGGGCATGAGATGCACTGCTAAAGAGCCTTTTCTTTTGGTGAATGACGTGCCTTTGCTGTGGAAGTTTTTCTTTTGTGGGGGTTCATCCACACTTCAGCAGTTCAAATAAGAATATAGCAAGAGATTTGTTCGTCCTCTATGCCACTTATGTTAAGGGTGAATGCTTATTGTGATTAACCTGTTCAATTAACCCATAAGGGCATAGTTTGTAATCCTGGCGAAGGTAGATAGTATTATATAATTCCCTTTAGGTGTAAGATGTTTTCAAGGTAAAGTGAAAGCCAAATCAGTCTGTTATTAGTGGCACAATGGTTAAAAGTATAAAAATGCTGAGTAAAATCGATCATTCAACAATATATATATATATATATATATATATATATATATATATATATATATATATATATATATATATATATATATATATATATAATAAACGTACGGAGAGAGAGGGGAAAGAGAGCAGAGGCCACAGGATTAAAAATGAAAGAATGTGCTGAGCGGTCTCGTGTTTTGTCAACACATTTTCCAGGTACAGTTCAGTGTCCTGCACATTGAACCTAGAAAATGCGTTGAAAGATCACGACAGCCGTCGGCATTTCTACTTTTATTTCATTCCAGTGGCTCTGCTATTTTTATTGTCACATGCTACGTGACAAAAGATATATATATATATATATATATATATATATATATATATATATATATATATATATATATATATATATATTTGTGTGTGCAAACTCCATAGTTTTTATAAATTCGTTGATCTCGGTGGAGAATTATATTCGCCACAGTATGATTTTAATGACATTCAGTAAATGAGACTAGAAAATTAATGAAAATGAATAAATAGACCGCTTCTTGTCCGAGCCTATTGGTTCATATAAACACGCGAGGGGAAAACATTAGTTATATAATTGCACTCGGTCACATGTAAGTGCCTTTGTTTCAACCATGTTAATGACTGTGCAGTATAATTTTAAATGTGTCGTTGACCGGTGTGGACGTCCGCAGCATTTGTGTATCACTGCCTTATCACTTCTGCAGTGTTACCAATACAAGTACGAGAAGAATTTGCATAATTTCAATTGCTAGATTGTCCTCATCATTGAGACATGTAAGCGATATTAGTGATTTACTTACAAAACTGCCATCAAAGAAAAACCATAGAGCATTTCATTTACAATACCTCATTGTGAATTCCATTGCGTAATCTTTCGCAATAAATTCATATTTTTGTACCCATGAGACACTGAACATAGACCAAATTTCTCTTCCAATTTTACTAAATTAATTTCAGTTTTAACGTTCCACGGTAATACAAACGGAAAAAGTAGCTGTTTTTGTATCTGGCAATATTACAGAAGCTATAGAAACAAGTATGGCGGCTACAAGGCGGCTGCAGAAGGTAAACCTCGCTCTATTATTAACTCGTGTCGTGGAAGTTGTCGTTTCCCGGCCCTGTTATTAACTTTAGAAGCAATTAAAGGTTATGTGGTCATTTAGAGCATAATTTTTTACACTGGTTTTAATGAGAACAGATTTGACCTCACGTGACAACTGGAGGAATCAGGTCGCGGGAGGAAAATGTTTGTTTGGCTTCTCTTCCCACTCCGGTGTCTTAGTTATTTATTTATTTATATATTTGTTTATTTATTTATCCAGATGTCATATCAGTTTAGTTTGCAGCGGTGCAATTAAAGCTAGGTTAGCCTAACCCCTACTTACGCTACGGTGTGGGTCATTTACATACCGAATACCTGTAACATGGGCTAACCTGATTGGCCTTCCGCGAGGCTAAAGAATTTAAGTCAGGTTAGGCTGCCATTTCATACAGGACAGGTAGGGTAGGCTTCCCTGTATCCTATGCAAATACGGCATTGGCCTAGGCTGTGGGTATTGTTTTCACTTTAACACCCCAACAAAATTCTGTAATTGGTATTATTTTAAATTAACCTAACCTGACCTAGGGGACCATGTTCTGACCTAACTAGTTCCTCATTGGAGGGGTTGGTAGAAATCTCGGCTAGCACGCTGTTGGCCCAGCGTTTGATTCCCCGACCGGCCAATGAAGAATTAGAGGAATTTATTTCTGGTGATAGAAATTCATTTCTTATTATAATGTGGTTCGGATTCCACATTAAGCTGTAGGTCCCGTTGCTAGATAACCAATTGGTTGTTAGCCACTTAAAATAAATCTAATCCTTCCGGCCAGCCAAGGAGAGCTGTTAATCAACTCAGTGGTCTGGTTAAACTAAGATACTTAACTTTTTTTTTTACCCAACTGGTGGCTTTGCCTCCCCTGTACCCCCCAGAAGTAACACTGATTATCAGAAACAGAGCAGGACTCAATTTCTGGTCCGTGGTCTAACACTGGCTACAACCTAACCAAAACAACCTTGACCTAACTTTAACTAGAGGGTCATTTCCTGACCTAACCTGAACTTCCCTTTCTAACCTGACTTAGGGTGCCAAGCTCTGACCTGGCCAGTGGGGCTTTGCTCCTCCTGGACCCCCCCAACTAACACTTAATGTTGAGCACATGGACTGGCTTAGGCTACCCCTTTGTGCTAGTACGCCTACCCTTGTCACCTAACTCTGCATACTACCCTGGAATTTGTGTGCTGTGGTCTTAAGTTTCCTTGACGTGATAACAGTATTCATGCTTCAATCTTTCAAGTTTACTGTTACCACACACTGCTGGCTGCGAGTTCGAATCTCCGACCGGCCAAAGAAGAATAAGAGAAATTTATTTCTGGTGATAGAAATTCATTTCTTGTCATAATGTGGTTCAGATTCCACAATAAGCTGTAGGCCCCGTTGCAAGGTAACCAGTTGGTTCTTAACCACGTAAAATAAATCTAATCCTTTGGGCCAGCCCTAGGAGAGCTGTTAATCAGCTCAGTGGTCTGGTTAAACTAAGGTATACTTAACTCTACTGTTACCAAGATAAACTTATTTACCAATTTTTGGTTTTTGATGAACCATTTTTTCCAATGGGGCAAGTACTGAATACGGCACTGATAGGAGTGGTGCTGGCATTATATGAAACTTTACAGTGAAAGCAACAAACATCAGAAACGTTCAGTGCATATTTTAAAACAGGAAAATTACATTTTCAAGTTCAAAATCTGGTAATGGTTCACAGTAAAATTTTACGCAGGATTTGGAATTTTTATGCTGTGCTATGCTTTAATACAGAAATCATTCTAAAGTCTAACACAGATTAACTGTTACCAAGATGTTTATTGTTTCTTTTTTTTCACGTTTTGACATTCATTCCTGCTGGGTTGGTACTAAACACAGTGTAACAGAATGAGGCTTAAATATTGATATAATATTTGTAATTTTTTTATTTAAGTTTTGATTCATACACTATATCTGATGACGTATGTTGACTTTTGTGGTGAATATCCCGGTAACAGTAGATTTGCAAGAGATTTTTTTATGACTTTTGTATTAAACATTGAAGAGGACTTAAGAGCACAGCATAAGGATTCTAATAATTAGTATTAAAATAATACCAAAAATACTAATTTCTCTTTAATGACAGGAACCATAAGCTTATGCCCAAACTTTTCCTGATTGCGTATTTGGCATTTTCTGCATGTGCTAATGCTGCTCCCTGCCTAGCTTCTGGTTTACCACTGGCACCAGAGTTGTATGCATAGCAGTGCACATGCCTCTACATGTTTGGCCATCAGTTGTGGCTGAGCTATCTGTGCCAGTTAAACCATGAGTCTTACACTCCTTGGACTTGGCTCTTTGGAGAGATATGACTCTCAGACTCTTGTTTAATACTTGAAAGGGTTGGAATTGCTCTCATGCTTGTCAATTACTGGGTTGTGACAAAAAACTCTAGACTTATCAGTATGATGAGAAACGAGCTTTGGTTTCCTCTCTGGGATCTTAAGGTGGTCTGTGCGAGAGGCTTCTGTGCTTAATTTAAGCTGTGTAGGACCTTACCTCTCATGCCAAGAGTGTTGGCACCTCTTTCTAGCTTTTATATCAGATGAGCTTACAGCATTTGACAGTTGTCAGCTGTATAGCTCAAATGAAAACTCAAAGTCAGGGGCACGAATCCTTTCCTGGCATTTCAGAATAATGTGTGGTACATGGATGATGTGAGTAGTTATCTACAGTATCAGACCACCTTTATCTCATCCTACCTAAGAGACTTTATTTTTAGGTTTCCAGACCCTTTCCTATGGGACCTGTGGTGGCTGCTCAGCAGGTTGTGTAAACATCCAGCTCCTTTTGGATAGAATAGCATCTCTCCCAAGGTAACATCAGAGTGAAAGATGGGGGTCTAATGGTAGAGTGACTAGCTTCTGTCCAATCTTTTCTCTGACTCCCTCTGCTGGAACAGCAGTAGGCCTGATTGTGTGCTGGACCAGGTGTAAATATAGGTGACCACTCAGTTGTGCAACCAGGCCTAGAGCTTTTTTTATATTATACATTATATATAATGTGGAGGGGGTATGGTAATGCTGTACTCTGATTTAAGAATATAACTACCTTCCAACTCGTACTATCTTAAAGGGGGTAGCATATGGTTCTTCGATCCTTTCCTTACTGAAGGGAGGCTCTTCACTGTTTCTTAGTTCTGGTGTCCTACTGCTCTGTCATCCTTATGCCACACTGTGTAGGAGGTTACCGGAGTCATTGCTTCCTTTGCTTGCTCTCTTGACTGGGATTATGGCAGTTCCAGGTGGATTTTCTCACATCCAATCCGTTGAATTACATTTTTTTTTTTTTTCCCACATATTCAGTAGGTGGAAATTGTCTCTGGACAACAAAGGTGTTTAGAGATGCAAAATTCTATGAGGTAGTGAAAAGGGAGTTGGAAATTTTTCTTGGAAGAAATCAGCCAGTGTTTATGACTGCCATTGTGTTTAAGGATTCTGCCTTCATAAATTAATATTTAAAGATTGTATAAATTTTTGTCTTATTTTTTATGGTTTTCCTTTTACATAGTTTCAGTTGGTAACAATATTTCCAGTAAACATTGCCATCTTATAACTTAAAGAAATGTTTTTGAATTTTAAAAACTATCAGGTCATTTAGTTGCTTCCTTTTACTGTACCACTGTTCATATTCTTTTTCCTGTTACACCTTTAAAACCTTTTTACTTTTAATTTCCCTTACCGTGCTGAATGACCTCATAGGTCCCAGCATCTTTAGAGAATTTAATTTAATATTTAGTATGTGTGTATTTTTATTATTTTTTTTTTTTTCAACATAATGGTTTGATATACTGGGAGAAGGGTGATATTTTCATATGTTTATTGTAAAATGTTTTTAACAGGAACTGGCAGACATCCGAAAGTCCGGGATTAAGTCCTTTCGAGATATACAAGTGGATGAGAGTAATATATTAACATGGCAAGGTCTTATTGTTCCGGTAAGTAAGCAGCATCATAATCTTCATATACTTGTGTAATTTCGAGATCTTCATATTGGAGATGCTGAATTAAGCCGAGATGAGTTGCTCACGTACTTTTTATGTTTACAGGAAAATCCACCTTATAATAAAGGAGCTTTTCGCATTGAAGTTAATTTTCCAGCGGAATATCCTTTCAAGCCTCCTAAGATCAACTTTAAAACTAAAATATACCATCCAAATGTAGATGAGAAAGGGCAGGTAAGCATGGTTCAGATTACACTCTGTTGTCTCATAGGTTTAAACAAAATAAGGCTACCATTCATGCAGATGCATAAAAAGACATTAATTACTGTTTGTTCCTACAGAGACACAAACCTTTATTCTTTACATAGGATTTAGTTCACATTAGGGTTTAGTGTGTGAATATGCTTTGGAACAGCTTTTTATCTTTCAAATGGTTGTTAACCATCAAAAGGTCGGCGGAGTTTCCAGATGGATAAAAAATATATTACTGTATTTGCTTCCCTGTTATATACACCCCTATTATACAAGGATATTGTGAAGCAAAAATTATTTTGAAGAAAAAACATATTTCGTCCTGACGGTGAAGCAAATATCCAGCTGCCCTATCCCCATGTTTTTGGCATTGGCTATGATATCTAGCTTGAATTTAATGTTGTTGCAGTCCTTCGTTCCTTCTGTACCCTGGGTTTAAATCTTTTGAAACTGTACACTGACACCTTAACTTACAGGATTTTGTTGCGTATAGTAAACACTTCTGAAAAGAAAAAATCACTAATGTAATACTGTAATCCAGTAAGTGAAATAAGCATAGCAGTTCCTGAAATGAGCATGACTGATACTTTCCTGTCTAACCTTTTAATTGTGGCTTTTTTTTTTACAGGGTAACTAACACTTCTTGTCCCACTTAATTCTCCCACTGACTTAACAGTTAGCATGTGTTTGTCTGCTTTATAAAGACTGAACTTCGTATCAAAATATGATCTTTAATGTCTAGTTTAATATTGCTGCACAGCAACCTGGCTGAGCTATTCTTTGGTGTTTGTGTGGGTGTGTGTGTGTGTGTGTGTTTTTTTTTTTTTTTTTTTTTTTTTGCTGCCACATTGTCTTTTTATAAACGAATCAATAATCAAAATATTTCTAAGTTTTTGTGTAACAATGAATATCATGGTCATTTAGAAGAAGTTTATTTTATTCTTAGGCCTCATGAAAGGACTATAGTATTTCATTTTACTGTTAAGTATATTGAATTATTTTATTTATTACAATGTATTGCTAGTGCCTTTTAATGTTTTATGTCATTCAGTAAAAATTGTTTGAAATACAAGTGGTGTGTCTCTTATTGAGGTAACTTCACCTAGTTTTTTTGTTTTGTTTTAGTGTATATTTTTTTTTCATTGTAATGTATTTGTATAATTTATGATATATTTCACCCATAAGTGTTTCTCATACTTAAGGGTAAGACTTGGCATTATTTTAACCAGTTTTATTCCTAATATACAGTAGTATTGTAATGTGCAAGGCAATCTGTCAACCATTATCTCCCACGTTATGAGATTGACCTGTATCAGGGTTGCTTTGGAGTTTGGCATGGTCTTAACTTTTAGATCTCGGTTTTCTAGGCTTTGGCAAATCCTGTCTATCAGAGAATTGAAAAGTGATATTTCAGTTTGTTTGCCATGTTAATTTGTATTCATGCTATGATACTCACTGTGGTTTTATTGTAAAACATAACTTGTAATTTATTGAGGTATGGAAGACACCTCAGATCATCTTAAGTGGTTCAGGTTAAGAGTGACATCCTTTGAGATGATTTCAATGAGACCCCTTTCTCTTGCTAAGCAGTGGCAAGTACAGCCATATACCACATTTTCCTAACTAACAAACCCTCAGTCTTAACATTAGGATAGGATAAACTTCTATCGCCAGCTGGCACTAGAAGGTTACCGTAATGTTAAGACCTTAGGTTTGTTAGTTATGAAAAATACAAATTAATTTAATAATTTTGTCATTTTTCACTTTTTTTTATTTTTGGATGGACTTTCATATACAGACCCCTTTAATGCTTGTCATAATGGTTGTACCATTAGAGCTTCAGTTCCTTGATAATTTCAGTCCCAAGAGATTTAAATCAAATATGGAGATTTTCTTCAGCTGCTCTCACTCCTCCCATCTAAATTGCAAATTTGGTTAATGAAAATGATGGTTTTTTTTTGTAGAACAAAGTTTTTACAAACAAATTTTTTCAGTGCAATCCCATCATGTTGGTTAAATATCTGATCCTAACCATGCTAATTGCAGTCACCCAACCATGCTAATTGCAATCATGGTTGTAGCTTGCAGCTATTACCCTGACTGCAAACAGTAAATTTCTTGGTTGCCTGGCCTCCCCAGAGTACATGGAGGCACATGTACAGTGACTGCCATTGAACTAATGGAGTACTTTTGATTCAGAAATGTTTCGGGTATTTGTGAAGTGCAAGAATGGAGATTTATGTAAGTGATGGGTTTGTATTGAAAAATTAGTTTTGTGTTAAAAAAATTTCAGCAGTTCATGAAGTGCCATTAAAGTACTTGAACATTGTATCTTGACTTGGAGATCAAGCTACTCTTTCCATAGATTATTTAAAGCCTGGTATAAATACTATATTTGTGGGATCCCTGCTAGTGTAGGCATTAAAGGTAATAGAAACGTAGATAAAGCAGCCAGTCAAGCAGAAATTAATAAGTAAGTTATTGTATTGACACTGTGGAGCTGATAACATTGGGGTTATGATAGTCATCAAGAAGGAGAGACAAATGTGATATTACTCATTGTAAACTTCAGCTCCCTCTTATAACAGTCGGGTACTTATAACCACTTCATATAATTTCCAGATGTGGAGAATTCAGTAACTATATAAAGCCTATTGTGTGTGAATGTCCAAATTTTAAAGCAGACTTTAAAAAACTTTTGTTAATCTTATACATTTCAATGTATCATGTATGATTTTAAGAATGGTTTCATTAGATCGGCCTGCCAGCCAGGTTTAAAGCTAACTTCCATTCTGTTGTAATGGAATAAGAAAATAGGTTGCATATTAATAACCACTCCTTAAGATCATGATTATTCTTCCTAGCTCAAGGACTTATAGTTGTTAATTTTTATGTAAAACCAGATTTTCATGTGAACTTATTCCATTTTATACAGACTAGGGAAGCAGTAATACATTAATATGATAAATGTGGTTATTGTCAATTTGTTGATTTTTAGCACAATTTCCATAACTTTTCCCTTCCTGTCCATTTGTTTTTAAAATCTCTCATTTGTTACTCTGTCCTGTACACCTCTCCTCCATAGCCATATTTCTGCTGTGTTATTAGTTTCTGGATTTAAAGCATTACCAATGATTGAAAGGCAAATGGTGGTATCCAGAAATTAAAAGATTAATAAAAAGATAACGGAATTTAGTCAAGCAAGAATTCTTCTGGCAGATCATGAATTATTCATATAAGAAAAATGAGCATTATTGTAAAAGTTAGTTCGTTTACAAAGGTGAAACTGTTTGTGTGCTCCCTTTGATGATGAAGCTTCATCTCAATCCTAGGACTAGAGGGGATGAAAAGACAGATATCTGAAGATTTAAAGGTAGAGCAGGAAAGATAATTATCATCCTGCTTGTAGATTCATATTTTTTTTCCTATTACATTCATATATGAGATTAACAGTTTACTTGGAAACTGGAAAGTCTGTCTTACTTTTGTTTATGTAGGCTTCTTTTGAAAGTGCTTGGTAGAGATACTCTTTTCTTAAAAATAATTTTACCCTTTTTTTATTTTAGTACCTTAATTACTTAATTAAAGAATTTCTGTTTTCCAGGTCTGTTTACCGATAATTAGCGCTGAAAATTGGAAACCTGCTACAAAAACTGACCAAGGTAAGTCTTTGAATTCACAAAATGAATTACAGCTAAATTTTGGCTGGTTCTCATTTTGGTAACTGAGTTTGTTTTATAAAGTTTTAAATGGTTCATGGTGGATTTTCAGAAAGAAAGTAGATAAAGTTGCTTATTCTGCCTTGTAAGTACTTGTTGCATAATTTCTTTGCAAGGAAAAGCATAGTGTACCTTAGCTCCATATAAATGGATTTTTGAACCTAAAGAAATAGATACCCTTAATCCAAAAAAATTTTGTATATATTTTTTTTTATGCAATCCTTTGTCATCTGCTTAGAAATGACAGTATTCTTGAAAAAACAAAGCAGGTACCGTAGATTATTCCTGATATGATGCAAGTGCTCATACAAGGTTATGTTGGAAATATATATGTAATCTACTGATTTGATATTAGAAATTGAGTCTGAATTTACTCCTTTTTCATTGGCATGGTTATGTTTTCAAGTGGAATTCAGCATTATTCAGAGTTGAGATAAAACTACTGAACTTTTTTCATTAATTATGCAATATTCAATTTGGAAAGATCTTCAAAACTTTCTTTTATTGTAATCCCTTGAATAGTCTTGGTCAAGAGTAGAATGATGGTTCACGCATGCACCACCTGGATCTGTAAGTTTGGAGTCTGTAGCTGTAGTATTTGCTGTGACAGAAATTCCCCGAGCTTTTTTTTTATTTTATTTATTTTATTTTTTTTCTCCTCCCCTCCATGGATGACATACCATATTTTACACAGCATCAGATGTATAACATGCCTAATATATATACTTAATTTGGCCATAACTAAAGTTGAATCATGGGCTTTCTCAGTTGGATTTCATTGCCCTTTGACATAAGTTTAGGCACACAGTTTTATAGAAGAAATGTTTGATGGAAACAAATCTTTGAAATTGAGAGAAAAAGTATTATCCATAAGTTCTTAGGTGTAACATTTGATACACACCAAAACTGGAAAGTTCATGTTGCAAAATTCGCGTGTAGCCTGTGGAGCTGGTATATCAGTATTTCTGCTGATATGTAAAACAGCGGTGGTGTTAGTTCTACACTGGTACTACAATACAAAAGTCAAATGTATGGATCAGCATCTGACTTGACATTAAATAACTTATTCTATTCGTAGTGAAAGGCGAAGAATCTGTATTGATGCTTTTAAATCATCTCAAAATGCACCACTGCAAATTGAAAATAGTGAGCTCCGATTGTCTGTACACCTTGCAAAATGCAGTACGAATACATGCAAGAGTGTTCCCATTAAAAAGATTGGTAATTTATAAAAATGTCTTTACATTTCTCCTTTGTAATTGGAGCTGATCGTCTCAAAATGTGATGAGGGTCAGGTTTCCTTTAGAACTAGAACTGACTCCTCCTTGTGCCAAGATGAGATACAAAGGTTCAAACTCTGCAGTTTATAGCGATGGTTCCAAATCTCTTACTAAGCATAGGATTTACTGCCATATCACCTAAGAAAACAAACAGGTACACTTTTATCAACAATACTATTTTCACAGCAGAACTGAGAGCAATAAATTCAATACTAAAGATTTTTAAAACGTCGTCAAATATTTTTTCAATTCCTCAAGAAATATTCAAGTCTGAGAATTTTGTCCCAAAAAATTTTCTACAACAAATGAAGTTTACATTACATATGTGTGGAGCTGGCGTAAATGTTTAAATGTGTTGGATTCCTACCAGTTTTGCATCAAGGGAAATGAAGATGCCTATAAAGCAGGCAGAGTTACTACAGTCTTGTAATTATGACATATCCAGAACCCGTCAAGGTTAATAACAGATGAAGTGCATGATTGAAACATAGCACTCTTCAGACCAGAAAGAGTACCACACTAAAGTAATTTTAAAGTATTGTTGAAGGAGGCTGAGTGGGGAATACTCCTGTAAGAAATGTGCAAGTCAGAAGGCAGCTGTATCTTGGGATCAGAATACAGTGGGTCCCCAGTAATCGTGGGGGATAGGGACCACAACCACCTGCATCAAGCAAAAATCTGTGTTGTTGGTATCCCCCTCTAAAAATGCTTATAACTGCTTGTTTTAATGGTTCAAAGACTAAATATACCGTAAATTATCATCATAAAATAAATTTAATATTTCAAAGTCATGTTACAACATTAGCTTTAAAAATATATTGGTGCATATTGTGGCTTACAGCTACCTACTATCACTTTAAGTCTTAGCAGAGAACTGTGTGAGGGTATGTCCAACTACACATCATGTACTGCGCAACTGTGCATTTTATTGATTTTTTTGTTTTGTAAGATGATTTTGAAATATTACGGTAAAGTGTTTTCGGATGAGTTTAGAGTATATCTAAAATACATGGTTAGTTTGTAGAACACGTAACTACTGTTAGCACATAATGTACAATACATATGTACGAACAAATTGGTAGGCTTGCTTACATCATGGCGATCTACGTACGTATTTGTATGTTAGTACTTTCTTAGTATTTTCGTGAATGAATACGTTTATGATCTTGTGTATGTTCATGTTACAATGATTTACTAATTTTCAAATATTAATATTAAACACATTAATATACTGTTTCACTTACAGAATCCATTTATACTGTATTATTACTTTGATCTGTTATCATCATAATATGTATAGAAAAAAAAAGGTCATCCCACATTTGAAATGTTTACATACTGAGAATCAGCTGATTGAGGCTCACTACTACCAAAAGAATTAGGAAATTAATTTTTCAATTGCTAAAAGAAATGAATTTATTAAAGGAATTATTTTTAGTTTTGTACATAAAAGTTTATGATACATAATAATTCATAATAGAAGTATTAAGTATTGAGAGAGAGAGAGAGAGAGAGAGAGAGAGAGAGAGAGAGAGAGAGAGAGAGAGAGAAAAACTGGGGTTTACTACAGATAAAGTCTCAGCACAGCAGCTGGTGACAAGCCTTGACTTGACAAGCTGGGGAGGAGAATGACAGTAACCTTGTATTGCTTACATATGAAATTCGGATTCTAAATATTTTTACGGTGATTAGAGATGAAACATCAACAGTGATAATATATTCTCTTGTGTATTGTTATAATGTGTGATAATCATAGAGTCAACTACCAAACTTTTAATGAAGCATGGTTCAGTAAATCAGAGAAAGAAAAAAATATGGCAACACATATACCTACAATAAAAACAATTACAGATATCAAGCAATCATTATTTTTCTACATATTACGATGATGATCGATCAATATTATAGTTTATTCTGTAAGTGAAGTAAAGTTTTATTGAAATTTTGCTGCTAAAAGATTTGTATACAGAAAGAGAGAGAGAGAGAGAGGTAAGCTGTTTTGTGATTTTGTGGGATTTTAATTTAGCGTTTTATTGATATTTTGCTGTTTACATTAACATTAATATTTGAAAATTAGTAAATAATTTTTTTTATCATAAAAAATGTATTTAGTCATGAAAATAAAATGAAAATACAGTAATTAGTGAATATTGCTCTGTGGAAAAATTCGCGAATTAGTGAATTTTCTGCGATATATATCTACCAATGCTCCCCTTCCTTGTTAAAAGGAGAGCAGAAGTAGTCACATTGTAAATGCTGAAGCCCATAAGGCTGGTTGCTCAATTGAGTAAGCACCTATATCTATACCCAGTCAAGCTTGTACTCGGATCAAGCTGCTACTCCACAAAGTGGGTAAGAGGGAAGAATTGAGATGCCAGTCACTCTACCATTCGATCCAGGCTTTATGCTGTCCCAGTGCCTTAGGCAAGCTCTTTTCTGTACGAATGGAGTTGGATGTTTACATAACCTGTTAGATAGCCAAGCCACAGGTCCCATAGAAAGAGTCTATGAACCTATGGGTGAAGTCCCCTAGGTACATTTTACAGAAAAGTTACTCTGAAATGCCAGGAGTAGTCCTATGCCGCTGATTTAGGGAGCTTTCGCCCAGGCTATATGACTGACTACTGTCAGATATGTTGGAAAATTATCTGATACATCACAAAAACAGAAAGAAGGGAAGTATCTCTAAACACCCACTACTTGTGTTTGCCAGTTCTAGCAAGAGCAATTCCAGCCCTCTGAGCACCTGATTTACAGGTAATAGAGCCTCCTGTAGTTATTGAATGTACCAAGAGTGCGGTACAATAATGGCCGAATGATATTGTTAAAATGTGCCGACTAAATATTTTCAAGTATCTCATTACGATTATCTTGTTACGGTTCTAATGATATAATTGGGCTACCCAGATAAGATGTACTTTGTGCAGATGCTTTGGCGTCTGAACTTTAGGTAAATTGCAAAATAAATCCGAGTTTATGACCCTTTAGTATATGTTGCATGTGAACATTCAGGGTAATTTCCAAGCCAACAAGATTTCATATACACATTACACTTAAAATTAGATTAGGAGATCTACTTTCAAAATGCATTCCTATTTCCAATAGAGTAGCCTTGCAAAGCAAAAATACAAAATTCATAATGCAACTGGCAACACTGTTAAGTGGAGGTCTGAAAGCTTAGAGACCATTCATTTATAATACTCGACCACCTGTATTATGTTACCTATTGTATTTATGTACCATTAATGTTTTCTTTATTTTTTCAGTTATTGAGGCATTAATTAACCTTGTAAATGAGCCTGAACCGGAACACCCTCTGCGAGCAGATTTAGCAGAGGACTATACAAAAGATAGAAAGAAATTCATGAAAAATGCTGAAGAATTTACGAAGAAGAATTCAGAAAAGAGGCCTGCAGACTAACTCCAGCTTTCGTTTAATCTGTGATGCAAAAAGGTTCTTGACAGGTAGACAATGACTTCCAATAAAGCCAGTGCATTTTAAAGAAAGTTGCTAATTCTAAGTCCACAACAAATGTCTACACAAGAGTATAGTTTTACAAATTTTACAAATTTATTTATTGGCAAAATGTACTTTGTGATTAGAATTTTAATGTAGGTGTGGAAATTTGTTGTCATACTTTGTATATAAATCCTATGGTTTTCTTTGCAAGGTCAGTATTTAGTATAAAGAGCATATACCGAAATAGGATTTCTAATTTAGTATACTTTGCGTAGTAGGTCAAAATTCACATTATTTATCCTTGTACTTTCATGATTTCTTAAATATTTTGTACTTGCTGTAGCTGTGAGAGGGTTTGTGGTGTCAATATATATTTATTGTCTGTCTGTCAAGTGCCTTTTGTAATATTAGATAAGTATTTGGCTCTAAAGTCTTGTTGCAGCCTCTCCCAGTGGTTTTGTAGATCACTTTCCTGAGAAAAGAAAATACAGTAGTGTTTTCACAGTGTAGCAACAACTGGATAATAGTGATTTAGGTTGGTTCCAAACCAGTATGTTTATATATATAAAGTGGCCTCCTTTTATTTCTCAAAAGGAACGCGCTTGGCTTGCTCTTTTGGGAAGTGACGAAGGTGGTGACGAGCCTTACTTGTCTGACTTATGGGAATCATCCTTTTTGTACGTCAGATCATAATGAATGGGTCATTGATGTCTGATAGGTATTTGCCAAAACACATTTATGCCAATCTGTCCTTATTGTGACAGTCACTCAGGCATACATGCATGGCTCATGAGGAATTACTTTGTACTATTACTTAAAGGTACAGTGTTAGGTTAAGTGGAACCATTGTACTATTGTCAAAAAACAAAGTATGATTGGAGTTTGTGTTACATCTTGAGTTTTCATCAAGAAGTTTTTTTTTTTTATCTTGTTACTCTTGATAGATCTCAAGCCATACATTTCTTTTAGAGAAAGCTGGCTGGTTAGACTTTTAACAACTTCATCATGATTTGTTCTTGAATTTACTCTGCAATCATAGTTTTATATATATATTTTCTTTTGTTAGTATACAGTACTGCAGATGTAAAGAAACACTTGAATTATTCCATTATATGTTGAGGCAATGGACCTTCCTTTTGATCCATTTAGACAGGAAGGGACATCCTCAGTTTGTAAGTAAATGGTACCTAACCTTCATATGTAGTATGTTGACAGTATATTTATATAGGAAATATACTCGAACCTCATTTGATAATAAGAAAGCCATGTCAAATTGATATTGATACCGTAATGCTTTCAGCATAGCAAGGTTGAAAATTTTTAATTATGCATATTCTTGTAGTTTTGATTTATATATTATATACATACATATATATATTCAGGCTGTAATCTAAAATTAACTTTTCTATGATTGAGGGGAATGGGTCTGCATTGGCTGCTATTGTGATTTGTATCTTTTTGAAGAGATCATTTGAAGAAAAATGTAAAGATATCTTAGATATAAGGGCAGTTGTTGAGCAGTTTTGTTACTAGTCTCTGGATTTCAACTTTACAACAGATAAGACAATATTTTACATAAAATACAAACGCCTTTTCTCCGTCTCATGTCAGTGCAAAATGGTTACAGATGGTGAGTAAATTGTCCATTGTTTGATCCCGTCTGCTTGTGCAATGTGTACCAAAAGTGTATGCTGTCAGTTAAGGGGTTAGAGATGCTAGTCTCCTCCATCTTTTCATAGAGGCACTGGTATTTTAGGTTTCTTCACAGTCTTGGGACTCAAGAACATTACATTATGTTGGTAAACAATATTTATATACAGGTTGTAAATAAGTTCTTGTTTTAACAATTGCCAGCTGTACAAGCAACAGTTAAAGTATATAATTTGAAGGCTATCCATTTTTTCATATAATTTGGATAAGAAAAAGAAAACCTAATTTTGAAAGCCCAATTTAGTAAACTTTCTAAAAGATTCAAGGAGCTTTCTCAAGCTTTCTCACTAAGTTATTCTTTGCAATATTGAATTAATTAGCATATTTATTTCAGCTTATGAATTATGTTAATATTTTACTGAAATACAGGTGCATTAAATTATATATTTTTTTCTTTGACCAATTCATAAATCCTTTGCCATTGTTTAAAATCAAAGGTTTTTATTTCCTAATTTGATTTTGGATATTATTAAGTTAATAAATGCAAATCTGCTCTAGTCTTTGTATGTCTTGGGTCTTGTTTAAATGACTTCTAAGATTGGCCAATAACACTTTTAATTTATGTATGTTTATTTGTTAATAATGTTAGCTTTTTTTGGTGTGAAAACAAATAGAAAATGTACTTCAAGTACTATAAAGTACAAATAATTTTGTCCTTACCTCAACTTCAACTTCGTGGATAGGTTTGTTCAGGAATTTTGCTTTACATTCGAATAAGTTTCTTTACTGGATTATAAAGATCAGAGTCCTGCTTAATTAATTTAAATTATTTACCAAGTCTTTATAATTTTATCTTTAGCCACCATTGGCATATACATACTGCTCTACGTATATAACTGCCTCAAATTTTCTGTAAGTGTAGACATGAAAGATGTGCTGTAAAAGGAGAATTTATACATCATGTGTAGACATGAAAGCTGCGCTAGAAAAGGAGAATTTATATGTCACATGGTTATTACAGTATTCAGTTTCAGTACAAATTTATCTATAAACAAACCAAAGATATGGTTAACTCGAGCAAGCAATCAGTATATGCTTATGAACATTTTTAGAGAAAAGTAATGATGCAAGAGTACATAGTATTATTACATCTAAAAGTTAAAGCATTAACAATTTTAGATCAATTAATATTAGGGTAATAATAATGACTGCTGAGCTTATGAAAAGCACATGCAACTGACAGTGTTAATTTGGGAGGGATGCTGACAAATTTTTCAGAGCATTTACTTGTACATAGCTTCAGCCAAGACTATGAAAGCATATCAGTCAACAACACATGACCATCAGGAGAATACTGGATATCTTACCCTTATTTTAAGCCATTTCTACAAACTTTGGACAACTGAATGCGAAGCTTCAAGAACTGAAAAATCACTGTGATTTGTAAAGTGAATACTGTAAATGGAAAAGATAGGAAAAAAGCCAAAGAATTAAAACAAAAATGAAGTAATATGAATAACAGCATGGATACAGAAATGAAAAAAAATAGTTAAGTGAAAAGAGCACTCAGCTCTGGTCCTGGTTGAAAATGGTAGAGTGACTAAGAGGCAAGGACAAGAACAAAGAGTAGGAGTTTGCAGGAACAGAATCAGCATAGCAAAGTGGCTGGGGAGAGATGAAAAAGATATGAGAGGGTCAAGTACCTATGTAAAAGATGAAATGGGAGAAACCTGAGATTAAAAAGATGGGGGAGGATGGAAATCAGAAATGCCTAAGGACCATCTGGAATCATCATCATCATCATCCTGGTGCCATATCCCCATGGACATCAGCAATCATGGCTCGCCATTCCTCTCTACTTCTGGCTCTCTGCAGCAACTGAGCTGCAGACATTCTTCCTCCAGTCATTCTCACCACTCCATCCGGAATATGTGATTTATTTTATGTGGCAGGAGAGCCTGTCATTAATGAGTTTACCAAATAATTTGAAACCAAGATAGGATGTACACAGGAAAATGCAATAAACTGTAATGTAAAAATAAGCAAGACTGCTTGAATATTATATAACCATTATATGAAAACACTGAAGAGGGAGGTAGAAGAAAAACCTAATTTTTAAAACGTTAGTCTGACTTCATTCTAGAAATGTCATCAATAGAATATATCTTTGTAATGACACAACTGCAGGAAAAGTATTATGCAAGAAGGAAGAGAGTATGCCTCATTTTTCCTGATCTTGACTGAATATCTGATAAAAGTTCACAGGCATACACCACTTAGATGAACATATGAAGGCAAAGCTAGTAGTCTGGTTAAACTATTGACAATAAAAATATTATACAAAGGAAGAAGATACCAGGAAAAAGTTTGTAATGTTACTCTACCATAACAAAAAACCACAAGTGAAGACTGGCAGGTTTTTCAGAAGAACTTGAAATAAATGTGTCTTATGATCAGAGCTGGTTCTTTTTTCTTTTCAAAAAGAAGAAAGGAGGTTCCTGAGAGATACCATGCATAACGACCGTAAGTGCCAACAGTAGAGGCTGAGGAGGAGGTGAAAATATTTAAAAGGTGGAAGAGTGCATTTGAGAAGAGAGGACTGAAAATCAAACAAAGCAAAGCTTATGGTAACTGGAAAGGAAGGGAAAAAAAATAAGTCAGATCTGGTCATGTGGCTACTGTAGGAAAAGAGTAAAATCCCTAGGCAAGGATGCAAGGATTTACTGTACCGAATATCCTCACCATGTGGCTCAGGTGGCAAATTCAAAGATTCCAAAACTGGGGCATTCAATCAACAAATGCCTATCAGTCAAAAGGTTAAACTTCACAAAAAGCTTTTCACCAAGTAGAGACTTATGATGAAGAATGAAACTGAAAAGTTACAAGATGTGGAATCCAGTGTGATAAAAGTTCCCACTAGTTCTTCAACAATTATAGCATACTTTCCACAAAAATCACCAATGCACAACAAATTCAATATAGCACAATAACAAAATCACTAAAAAATGGATCCAACTGAAACTCGCTAAAAACCACCGACATAGCGTCAAATGACAATATTATCGAAATTAATTAAAATCTTTATATGTATACAGTATATATACTAAAAAGCCCATTTAGAACAGACTCCCTATTTACAGCACAATGTTTTTAGGGGGTTATTGCTAACCTTTAAGTCCAATTTTATATTTGAGAAATATGACTTTTTTATCTATTGATAAAAAGTATAGACAGACCACTGAGTTTACATTTTAACTCTTAAGAGCTGGCTTGAATGGTTTGTTCTTAATAAAGAGCTTATTTAATAAATTCCAAATTCTGACATTTAATGACTGGATGGACCAAATTTTGAAGATTGACAATATTTCTTTTGGCTTTTTTGAAGTTTATTTTTTTAAGCTTTCAGACAAAGCCCAATTCTTTGATGATGGCAATGTTAAGAATAAGTAGGGAAGTGGTAGGTTTGAGGCAGCATAATATATAAGCAAAGTTGTCTATATGCTAAACTACAAGGCAGAAATACCAACAGGGAAGAGTCTGAGACAGCCCTCATATTTCAGAAGTAAACATGGAGACACTTGTTCGTGGGCATGCTCAGAGAACCATTTCATCCTTACCTATAGCAGACATTCCCACCCACAGGTGAGTGTATGCTGAGCCCTGTCCCCAAAGAAGAGAGACATTCACTAAAAGTCTGACAGAACTTCATGTGAGAGGGCTTCAAGGATATTGTCTTTTTCCAACAGAAGGAAGAAGAAGCAGAAGATGAGGAAGATAAAGATATGCGCTTGTTTCTCCACCTCACTCCCTTCACAGGTCTTACTTCCCTTGACTGCAGTAGAAGACTGTGTACTTTGCAGAAGTATGAACACGGGAAGAGTCTGGGACAGTTCTTGTGTTTCAGAGATAAATGAGGAGTCACTGGTTCTCGAGCACAATCAAAGAACCCTGTATCAACCCTACGTACTACAGACATCCCCAGCACAGGTTTGCAAATGCCATCACCAACCCTGAAGAAGGAAGGTGTTCACCCAAAATTCAACAGAACTTCTTGTGAGTGGGCTTTGGAGATGTTCTTTTTCTTCTTCCCTTGGAAGGATGAAGAGGCAGAAGACAAGGAGGAAGAACTCGACAACAATAAGTTGTTCACCTTATTCTGTCCACGTCTCTCTCCTCAGCAAGTAACATCAGAGTACAGCCTGTACTTGATACCATGGGGGTTATCCCCACAGGTAAGGCAATTGCTACAGGAGGCTCAACAGTACCAAGTTCCCTAGCAGAAGAGCAGTGGAAGATAGGTTGCTCAGAACACTGAGTAGAAACATCTGTCCATACATCAGAGGAGAGCTCAGCATGCACCCCTGGGTCAGTAATGTCAGAGTGCAGGCTGGTCACTTACCTCCACAAGTATAACCTCTCACGAGATCAGAAGGTAGGGAGAAAAAGAGGGGGCAGTCCTGAAGGAAGGAGCCAAAAACAATTTGCTGGTATTGAAGATGAAGTAATCCCTTTGAAGATACTGGCAAATATCTTTTGACCTTCCTTTACTGCTGCTAAACCTCTCCATTGCAAAGACCATCCAGCACCAATCCAAAACAACAAAACTGGCTAGCCTAATGCCAAGGACATAAAGTGGCCAAACCCCTACTTACAGCCTTCATACTTCTCAGTTTGCTTTTCTTGTTCAAATCCATGTTGAGCAAAAAACACAAGCACCATACACACAATAAAAAAGATTAAAGAAATTTTAACTTACCAGTTAGTAAGAGTACATCAAAATGTCATAACTCAACAACAGCCAAAGAAAAAGTGATTGATGATGGTGTGTGACCACCAATTAATTACCTGGTTACAAAGTTTTATCAACCAAAATAAAGGGCAATGGTTTGTATTCATACAAACCATTGCAACTCCTAGCTTTTCTAAAATCACATTGTTCATCTCTAAGAATTATATACCAATTTCTTTCTCCAATCTACTGAAAATAAGCATAAAGAATATTTTCATTACAACACAGGTGCAATGTCTCTATATCTACCACATTCAGTCAGGTCAACTTTCTTCCATGTTTGCTATGAAATCTGATTCCCAATCATCATGCTTTGTTTTCTCATTCCATACTCTGCAGAATAGTCTAGTTAGTATATGTAGGTCTCCATCAGCTGGTATATCAATCAAATTATCCTCTCATATTAAATACCTTTCATAAATATTCCACCCAGCATTGTCGTTCTTTTTCTGAAATTATTGAACCTTCACTCCCTTTGACAGGAATTTTCCTCCTTTTTCCACCATTCATTAATAACTGTCTGGGCTAACCCTACACTAATGCCATTCCCTGAATACAAGGCTTTGTAAACATCAGCCTGTTGACTGTCCAAATATTCTTTGCCTCTTTGTTGTCTAACTTCATCTACACTAACAATTTGCAATTGAAATAATCTTATAAAAACAGGACATTTCAAAATTGTGACAAAAATAAAGTTTATGTAAATGTCAAAATGAAAGTGGTTGTCAACAATTATATTAGGACTTTTTTTTATATGTAAATTTGGAAGTAATAAAATCTATTTTCATTTTCATATGCAGAAAGCCTACCATGTGCAAAGCGGACAATTAACAGATTTTATCAATTTGTTTAAAACCTACTTGTGCCATATGAGTAATATAGCTTCTAAAATTGATGATATTTGGCATTATTAAAGTCCAAAACAGTGCAGTAGAGATGATGGATACCTCCTTTGTAACCAAGATGCAAGGCATTAATGAAGTAAACTTTACAAAAAAAAAAAAAACTTCTTGAAGAAAATATCACCATTGTCAGTGCCTTTTATCCTGCTGTGACCTCTCCAAATGCAAAAATGGGTTACTACCCATAAGGAGCTTAAGAGAGCCATCTAACAGCTTGTAAACATTGGCTTCACTAAGAACATTGTCAAGAGGGTCACTGGGAGGATCATCAACCATTGCTATAACTGAAGTGATGTTAATAAAAAAAAAAAATTATAAAATTGTCCTCTACAATACTTGAAAACCGATAAACTAATAAAATATTGTAGCTACCTACATTTACCTTGCTGGCAGCACAATCGTTACAAAGAAAATATCTCATCTCAAGAATACTGTTATGCATCCAACTGAGCAGCAGAGATCCAATCTGATATATAAACATATTTGCCAAACTGAGGGGGCCCTTTACAACAAAGAAAAACCCTCAACCACTCTACTATACAGTTTGTATAAGGTAAGAACTATTCCAAAACTTTAAAACATCTTCACAACCACTGGATGCATCCAGAAGATAACAGTCCACCCTGCTGATCAATAACACCTTACCTTTGAATGTAACCTTCCAAGGCCACTATTGATACATCCAAATGGTTTTAACATTTTAGTCAACTTGCAACAGACAGTAATGAAAATTCCAGTTTGAAAAACACATTCTAAATTGTAATATAAATTTTCATTGCACAGTAATACTGGACACTGTACTCTCCACTACAATAATGTATAGTTAAGTCTCATAGATTAACAAAATGAACCCCAAAATTCAGATTTTAGAAAATGAACATTGTATAGAAACTAAACAATCATATCCCTGCAAAATTATTGGTGATGAAAGTAGAACATCTCTCATATGATGATGCATCCCTCCTGCATATTATGAAGAGAGTAAAACTACTGGTATTTGGTAATTATACTATTTACAGTTATTGTTCAAACTGATAAAGATTTCCTTGAGTAAATATACATATCTAAGGAACCCCACAAAAAGTAGCAAACAGAATCTATTAGATAGCCAAATCTTTAAAAAGAACAACAAACAGACATTGCACTCTACTTAACATATAAAATCAAACAGATCTCATTATCCATAGAATGCTACTGTTTTACATCTAATTAGAAGAAACAGTTTTCTGAAGATGTTAATATGTTAGAGTGGGGAAAAAGGCATATTTAATTATCTAATAATTGCCTCAAATGTACTCTCTACTCTATGGAATGGAATGGAAAATACAATTTAGGCCAAAGCTAAGCACTGGGACCTATGAGGCCTTTCAGCACTGAAAAGAAAATAGAGAGTAAAAAGGTTTTAAAGGTGTAACAGGAGGAGAACCTCACATTTGAACTATGAAACAATTGTTAGGAGCTCGAGAGTGTGGAAAGTAAGATGGAAGATAAAGAATATGAAAAGAGGTACACAGTAAAAGGAATGAAAGTGGTTGCAGCTAGGGGCTGAAGGGAAGTTGCAAAGAACCTAAAGTAATACCTCCAGTGCACCATGTGAGGTGCACTGACAGGGTCTTTACTCTATATAATATTACAGTGAAGATGCACTATTGTTTGACAATTTATCAAATAAGTCTACAAAATATTTAGTCAGCATGCTCACTCTATCAATAAACTATCAATTTATCAATATTTAATTTAATCGGGCCATTTGCATCACTTGGTATAGGAGGTGGTGATGATGATTGATTTACTGAACCTGAAATTTTTTAAGTATTATGAGAATTTAATTCAAACCCTTTCAAATTGGTTCTGCTGTCTTTCTAAACTACTGATTACTTTATAATTGTGATCATAATTCATACTTTACATCTTCGGAAGAAAGAAGTTTGATAAAGGATGTTTGATGATGGAGCAAGTATCAGAGGGTATTACAGATGAGTCAATATTGTTTGGATATATTTTTTCATTCAACTTTGTTCCCTTATCGAACAACAAGACACTAAAATCTTATAACTACATACACAAAACAATCGCCAACATTCTGTCAAAATGGTTCATAACTGTCATAAAAATGCAGGGGTTTTCTTAACTGGTTTCATCCACTCTTTTACCAACAGCATAAAATGAAAAATTAATTGTATACAAAGCCAAGCTTAACTCCAAAGTAAACTGGTCCAAGATGTAATAATGTGTGTATCCACTTTACTGATCTCAAAAATTAAAAACTATAACCACCCTAACAAATGAATCTTATGTTTATCCCTTGTACTGGCAACTACATCTTGCAAAACAAAAACGAAAAAAGATAACTTGGAAATGCGGTACAGTACTGTAGTCATTCTGAACACTGTAAATATGAATTAGTAAAATTTATCTTACTAGGCCTCTATAAATCATGTTTCTTTCCCTCTTCAGAATACACGCTGCCTCACGAGGGCTGATTCAAAAGGACACAAACTCCACGACTGGGTATAGCAGTAACAGTCTCTACGCACTTGAGTCCCTCGCCACACTTTCCAAAGAGATTAAATTCACCCCCACAGAACTCTCCTGGACCCTGGAAAAATAAAAGAAAACATATACATGAGAAATACTGCTATTTGGAGCTGTACTGTACTTATAAAAATATATGTGTGTGGCTAGAAATCAGCAAGAGGTTTGTGGAGACCCAAAGATGTAGACCCTGTCATTGCAAGGATACATTTACTGGATTTCCAAGTTTAGGAAGAGGTAGCAAAGCCCGTTCTTCAAACACACTGTGGCACCTATGCTAATTGATGCAGATACAAGTGAAGGAAGAATACCAAAATCATAAATCCCAAGTGAATCCTGAAACTTTAAGAAAATACAGTATATAATAAATAGTCTCAAGCATAGCTATCAAATCTGTCTGTTACAAAGAATTAATAAAATAATTAAATAAAAAAATGCAACCAATGTTCATGTCCAGGGAAGTATAGTAATTCAGAGACAGATTTCCTTGCTTTTCATTCATGTGTTTATCAGAAATAAAGTTTAATGACATAAAATATGGTTTATAGCTTATGAAATTATCTAAGGAGTAATTCTTATTAAAAATTCTTGGTGAGTAGTTACTGTATATCCAAGTTAAAATATTCAAATAATCTTTTGAACAATATGTTTTCAGTTGATATCTGCCAGTGCTCAGCAGTCACAGAGTTTTGATCATCATTCCATCAAGTCATGAAATACAGCAATATCTATTCTTGCTAACATTCCCTGTATTAAGATACACCTCAAAACACCAAGTCAGCTACCCTCAAAACCAGTCTCTTAAGTAAGACAGTATTACTCCAGTACTTCCTAATCATTAAAACCAGTTGACATATATACAACAAATCAGCTAGGGACATGCCTATTTTAGCTTTACAGTAATGTACTGCAGCACTTCACATGATGGTATATATATATATATATATATATATATATATATATATATATATATATATATACACAGGCAATCCTTGGTTAATGGCAGGCTTGGTTACCGGTGATCTGGCTTTATGGCACTTGTCTAGTGACGAAAATCTGCAGTTTTCGGTGCTGAAAATTGCTTATTTCTGCTTATCGGCACCGATACATACGTAACAGGGGCGCCAATAACCAAAAATCGGCACTTTTGGGCACCGATAAGCCCAGAAAATTCCCAGATAAGTGCCGAAAATCGCCGATTTTCAGTTATTGGCGATTTTCGGTTATAATCACACCCTCAGAACGGAAGCCCTGCTGATAACCGGGGACTTGCTGTGTGTGTGTGTGTGTGTGTGTGTGTGTGTGTGTGTGTATAATATATATATATATATATATATATATATATATATATATATATATATATATATATATATATATATATATATATATATATATATATATATATATATATATATATATATATATATATATATATATATATATATATATATATATATATATATATATATATATATATATATATATATAGTCTCGATAATTGGGCAGCTACTTGGAAATCTTAGCTTAATGATAAATAATATTGCCAAGACCAGGAAGAACATTCTTTATTGTACAAGCTTTCGAGTATAAAACCTCATCATCAGGCTGAAAAAAAACCGACAAGGATGAGAATCAATAAAATTACAATAAAATGAATTGTCATAATAAATCTTCAGCAAAAATACTAACGAAATATATAAAATGAACAAGTAAATACAAACTAAAAGGGTGAGACGTAAAATAACGAAAAATTAAAAATACAAACATAAAAATATGAAAATAAAACTAAAGTGAAATGTAAACAAACTACCACTCACAAAGTAAAATATTTAACGACCTAATTGAGTACCTACTATGAAATTACACGATAGCTAGTTGAATACCAGACGAGTTGTTGTTCAATTCCGGCTTCATCTTTTTAATAATCAGCGACTCTGAAATTAAAAGGTCCAGTCACTGACCTGGATTTTCGGGTACTGTCTTTTTGTTCAAATAGACTGGACCTTTTAATTTCAGAGTCGCTGACTATTAAAAAGATGAAGCCGGAATTGAACAACAACTCGTCTGGTATTCAACTAGCTATCGTGTAATTTCATAGTAGGTACTCAATTAGGTCGTTAAATATTTTACTTTGAGTGATAGTTTGTTTACATTTCACTTTAGTTTTATTTTCATATTTTTATGTTTGTATTTTTAATTTTTCGTTATTTTACGTCTCACCCTTTTAGTTTGTATTTACTTGTTCATTTTATATATTTCGTTAGTATTTTTGCGAAAGATTTATTATGACAATTCATTTTATTGTAATTTATTGATTCTCATCCTTGTCGGTTTTTTCAGCCTGATGATGAGGTTTTATACCTCAAAGCTTGTACAATAAAGAATGTTCTTCCTGGTCTTGGCAATATTATTTATCATTAACTATATATATATATATATATATATATATATATATATATATATATATATGTAGGCATGTATGTATGTATTAGACTTTCCTAAATAGGTTACTTGTGGAAGGCTTCAACTTCGTTCATGTCAAAACAGCTTTTGTCATTGTATCTGTATTTGCTTTTATATTTTATATTCCCAAAGCCAGTGTTAGGGGCTCAATGAAAATGTATAAAATATCTGAGTGTATATCCAGTATTATGAATGGCTGTTAGAACTCTATGAACACTGCAGGCATTATATATATTAATGCTGGGTTCTCTCTCTCCACTGTAGTTTACCCAGTGAAGCTCTCGCCTACTTATTCATAAACTGGGAAATATTACACAGGTAGTGTCACGGTAATAGTTGTCTCTGGTACACATTCTGAGTGTGGGTCATACTGGGATTTACCTTGGTTATAAATGCCCACAACAACAGCCTTTGTTTATTTGATAATTTTTTGCCCAGGAAATCACCATAACTTCATTTGGCCACCCAAGAGCACCTTTTACATTTATTGTACTGAAACTGTAAACTTGCTTTATGATATACAAGCTTAATTAGGTTTAAGTGGATTAAAAATTCCCTTTAAAAAAGGAATATACTATATCCAGATAAGTCACCAAACTGCCATCATCCGTCTACAACTAATGCTAATCTGCATAAAATCCTATGAGTGTAAGAATCATTAAGTAATCATTAAATAACATGTGAAATCAAGTCAAAGAGAAAAAGTAATAACAAACCAAATTCAAAACAAGAAAATCCATTTTAAGTTTTCAAGATCTGCACCAAGGACAAGAGGAAAATGAAGCTGCAGAGAACATTTTGAAACCAAACCATCAATAAACCAAAGTCAATGACAAATAAAAATATTTTGGTTTTAAAACACAGATAAAACAATTTTGGTTTCAAAATGCCAATCGTATTTATTTCCTTATTTTGTATACTTAAAACTAAAGCAGATAAAAATTCTTGTGAAATATAATTTTCTTCTCTTCTAAATCACGCATGGGCGGGAAAATCCAACTTTAGTCATTCGATTTTTTTAAAGTATTCTTTTAAGTACATGCCAAAAAGTTTTCTGGGGAATCAATTTTTTATGCCTTTAATTTATTAACGTATTTGTTGTTTAAATCTGGAAATACTTTGTCATACTAGAAATACACAGAAATATGGAGAAATCTTGATATTTTTGGACTATCCTGGTATCACGGGATATAAAGGTAAAACTGACCGCTACTCGCGCGGCCTGTTTCCCTCCAGTCGCCGACCGGAATATTTACTGACTTTTTTAATGTTTTTGTTTATCTTTATGATATTTACTATCTTTTGTTTGTTTTTACATTCATCGCCAAGAGGCGTCCATATTGCACATAACTAGATGGGCGCGGTTGTAGTCTTCAGTTTTACAGCTTTAAACAGTGAAATAATTACTTGATTTAAGTTAAATCGATGAAAATGAGATTAAGTTCGTCAAATGTTGTGGAAGGTCTTGATATCTCTGGGAGTCTCCTGTTTATAATGTTCCCCTGTGATCTACAACTGCAGTTCCGTTTTCTTTATTAAGCATTACTTGCAACAAGAGAAAATTTATGTTAAGCGTAACCATTCCAATTGTCATATCTTAAATGCACTCTTTCTCCTCTTCAACCCAGCACCCTTTCTACGTCATCTTTCTTTCACCTCAACACTTGCGAATTCAAGTTTCCACAGACTCTAGTCCTCTATTCTCTCTATGTCAAGGCGCCACCGTGAAAACACCAGGCCTAATCCAATTTTTTTTTCGGCATTTTCACTGACTACCTACTGTAAATCTAACGACTCAATTTCCCCTCTGTAAAGGACAATAATGTCAACAACCTATGCACAACTTTTCATTCATTTTTGGCTGCTCCATTTGTCTCATTTAGTCTATCAGTTGGGCCCATTTTTGTGTGCTACCATTTACAGTTTTCTTAAGTACCATTGTTTCTTTTTAAATGGGTGTCTTATAGTTCTAAACCTTACATACATTACAACTGGTGCCGTAAGCAAACCATTTTTTATTCAAAATATCTGCATTCCTGCTACTTTTCTTACTTCACTCATTGTGTTGATTCACATTTGTCTACTAACATCACGTGATACACTGATTCCCCCATACCAGTTTGAGCCAACCACTTTATTCTCTGATACTTCCTCCTAACCCCCTTTACCAACAAAACCTCACCATCCTCCCAACCCCCTTTACCAACACAACCTCACCATCCTCCTAACCCCCTTTACCAACACAACCTCACTCATGCTAAAATCAACTTTCAACTTAAAATTTTGTTACGCGTTTCTAAATGAACACCAACTAACGTCGCCCCTCAAACATTCAACTACATGTCCTGTTGAACTTCATTCTTTCCTGACCTCTGTTACCATTATAACGTAATACATCCACGGGAAACAGTAAACCTTGTTTAAGTGCCACTTTTCTCCCAAACTACTTACTCTACATATATTCACACGCTTCAATTTCAATTTAAAAACTTCTAGTCTTTCTTGTTAAGTTTTCATCTTCGAGTTTAAACCATACACCCTACACATTGCATCCCTCGTAATTCTAGCATGAGGTTTCTCTAAGATTCCCTTTCACTCCAGATCTTCTTGCAAAACTGTTATGACATGCGCCTGATCCACATACATTCTCCTCCGTCTATACACACATTCCTTTTCCATTATGAGCTTGGCCAGTGTTATTCTTACATCCACTTCTCACTACTTCTGTCATTGTACAAAGGAAATTTTCCCCTCTGACCAAGTCCTTTGGGATCTTTCACTCCAAAAATATCTTATGGACGACTACAGTCAACTACATAATCGCCACCATGCTATAGTGTTCTACTTGTAACCCCTTTAACTTCTGGTGCCTTTCCCTACTCCATCGTTGTAACTGTCCTCTTTTAATTTACAAAGTGTCTTCTACTAATCTGCTTCTTCATCCCCTGTATACTTACTCCATCGACACAAGACGTGACTCCATTCATAAAGCATCTCTACATAGTTTCTCTAATGAAATGAATGCTGGGCAGCATCAAGGATTTCTAATCAGCAACCTTCGTCGTATATAAAAAAAGAGTAAGAATTGCTTAAATGTAGTTATACTTAATGATATTGGACCATGACAAACCACAGTAGCTAAAAAAATATTCGATATAAAAATATCAATAAATATGGTGCCATGCTTCTATTTCACTCACCTTTGATGAATGGCACATCAATCTGTTCATCACCCTCGGCAGAATACCAATAGTACACCCCGACAGTCTTGCTTGTGTATCGTGTGACTCACACCACAGTTTACATATTCATGAAGTATCACATGGCCATGATAAGCCTTTATACAAATGACCTTGACTCATAGCCAAACATCTCGGATGAATACATTGCAATGGCCTTCA
This sequence comes from Macrobrachium rosenbergii, assembly GCF_040412425.1. Taxonomy (NCBI): domain Eukaryota; kingdom Metazoa; phylum Arthropoda; class Malacostraca; order Decapoda; family Palaemonidae; genus Macrobrachium; species Macrobrachium rosenbergii. The sequence goes on from NC_089747.1 coordinate 16,302,380, forward strand.
TATAGTAATCTTTCAGAATAAACAATGCAGAATCGATAATTTTCATATGACAGTGATCAAAAAAATTTTTCAAATACTACAAGTAGGACTACAAAGAAACGTTTCTCTCCAGTTTAAAAACATGGAAGGCAAGGTCCTACTAATAAACTGATCTAAAGGAAAAACGTAAAAATACATCTGGTGTCTATACACCATGTTAAATAATGTGAACTAAAACAAATCTGAACTGTTAACTACTGAAGGCTTTGAAGACCAACCGGAAAACTCAAAACCAACTTCGAGCACCTTGTGGATATGTTAAGATAATATGATTACTATATTAGGAGGCAGATTTACTTGTTGCAGATCGGTTACCTTAAGATTCTGTCTGTTTCCAGTTTACCATTGCATGTCCACAAAAGACAACTTGCGTCTTGGGACAGGACTCTGAAAACATGAATACTTGGGGAATGCAGGTTTCGAAAATGTCAGGTTTCTAAATAGAAAGAGTGAGGGTGAAACACAGTAGCACGAAAACTTGACATTCCACTAGTGAAATGAACACAATAAAACTACATTTCACTACTTAAAGAGACTACAGATTACATTTCACTACTGAAATAAATACAAAAAGACTAAGTGGATCAGAATCTCCAGTTCCTGATTTGTAAGCAAATTGGCAAATCGAGTTCTCAGGTAGAGTACGTTATGCGCCAAGATAGTTGATAAAAGCTACCAAATACAAAGTTTCGTTTCGTTTTCTTTTTACTTAACAAGCAAAACAATGAGTCATGGGCCATACTGCTTACTTGAACCACGCCGATAGGCCCACCAGGGCCTCGGTTTGAACAATCTCAAAGTTGTACTACGCTAGGGTGATTGCTTTTAATTTTACAAATTGCAGTCCCATTGTTACTTAGGAGGACTTTTAAAGATTCTTTTTTCACATCTCTTAGTAAAACTTTGGACCTTTACTTTAGCCCCATCATGGCCCAGTGGGTTTACTAAGATATCCAACCTTATTGGATAACAGTGTTTTGCCTTTACGTTATGTAAGTGGAGAAAGAAATTTGCATGCCCTTCCTTCCTTACCTTTGCACACACATCGCAACAACTGCAGACTCCTTTGACGTAGCCGTAAGGACACCCGACAGGTTGCAAACATATAATTTGGTCACACGGGAGGCACGTTAGTCCCAAGGAGCTGGAAGCAGGGAGAGATCCCGATTACCATATTGGACAGCAAGTTCATTTCCCATTCTAGAATACATTATTTTACATCCTTACTTTTTTTTCGTGGTACCTTCCTGTATTTCTGAAGTACTGTAAATCTTTAAGTGTGTCAAAATAAATGTAAACCTGTAACTTCATAATTGTATATACAAAATACATGAAAATAAATGAACGTGTTTTTGTGAAAGGATGGGTACCTGCGTATTGTCACACGACTTTCACAGAAAAGTAAAAGGTCTGATTCAGTCCAAGGGCTGACGAAAACCAGTTCCATCACATACATGGGGTTTATCTAAAGTTAGGCCTAAACTAATAGCAGGGGGTTCGTGTTTTTGTTTTCGAACCCTGTCCTTACCATGAAAGGAGTTCCTGGCGTCCACACCTCCTCACAGTTTCATATCATGCTGAAGAAAACACACAAACTCTATACACACACACACGAAAGGAAGCTGCATATGAGTGGAGTTATGTGGAAAATAAAGATCAGGGTCTAAATTTCATAACGGACCTTCGCATCACATGGTGTAAAAGGCGATGATGATGATGATCATGTATATAAACATATAGATAAAATGTATATAAATAATATATATGTGTTTATACAATATGTATATGTAAATAAAGGCAAATGCCACGAAGGAAAAATGAACAACGGAGTGGTTGCTAGACCTTTCGACACAACGTTCCATTACTATCAGTCTGCTAGTAGAAGACCGTTATGTCGAAAGGGCTAGCAACCACTCCGTTGTTACATTTTTCCTTCGTGGCATTTGCCTTTATTTATACAATCATCATGTTCCATATCTTCACAAATCGGTTGACATACACACACACACACACACATATATATATATAATTGTGTGTGTAAGTACGTGTGTACTTTCCATAAAAACACACAAGCTGCTCACCAACAAGATCTGTTTACACAAAAGCTGATTCAAATGTACAACATACGTGATGAAACTGGACGGATAACTAACACATTACAGGCAATCTGACCGATCCTTACCATTCAACAACAGCGCACAGCAAAAGGAGAGAGAAAGGGAAGTTCATTATCGCTGCTTTGGGTTCTACCTAGCTATCTAGACCAGGGCAAATCCTTTGGCCACAGAGCTGTGGTCCCTCGCTTATCACAGATAGAGACAAACTGAAGGGTATCACCAACTACTACCGGTTTTAAGTACTTTCTGTTCGGCTTTCTAAGAAAAGCGTCTGTCCGTAAAGGTGACATTTCACATCACTGTGAGGCCAGGGTCACCCTAATTGTAACTTTCCCCTGTATATGGCTTCAACTCGAGTTGTGGGTTAATTATGGTAAACACTTGGCACAGAATTTCGTAAAACTTCCATGCGAGTAAATTTCAGGTAATATAGGTAAAAGTCCTTTTGTTCAAAAGTGCACGAACATAAATAATTCCACGTAAATAAACACCATAGTTATCTACCTACTGCTGTGTTTTTCATGGTTATCCGTTCAGTTCAGGATTTTTAATAAACAGGAAACCCAACAGATTAAACTAAGAATTCAACACTGCCATTCAACAAGCGGACCACTAGAAAAAAAAAAGCGGTACTCATCGAAAGTATCCATGGCCAAGGGATGGTTTTCTTAATACAGCTACGAAAAGGTTCGAAATCCGTGTTTGAACTGCCTGTCTAACATCCAATAACAGAAAGTGACTCATGGCAGAAATAAAGAAAAACAGAAAAAAAACCCTTTCGAATACGCAACATCAAACCTACTAATAGTAATAAGATGCCACAAGAAATGACAAAATGTGCAAACTTAACATATCTAAGAAAACTGAAAATACATTTACTCAGAATTTATGATACGAAAAGACAACTTATTCAAGAAAACTAAAAAATGATAAGTAAATGTGACTCACGAGGCCAGATAGAAAAGCCTCAATAAATAAACCCGGATGACGATAATGATGACAGTTATGATGAATTGATGAAAAGGATACGGTGTCTTGAAATTCTAGGATTACTTAATACCTGATAATGGAATAAAACGGCACCATGATCTTCCAATCAATAGAGAGGTGATGCAATTTTATTATACATCCTACGACCACATAAGCAGGGAAAGCGACTTACCTATAACCTGTAAATCGTTATGACGTAGTAATAATAAATATAAAAGTACAAAATGTATTCTGTTATTCTCAATACAATATCAAGGTCTGACTGTTCATGTTCTTTCGTTCGTTTGTCGGTGATTCAGGGGCTTAGTGAATTCATCTGTTTGTGTAAAACAAAGCAAAGCAAAAACAATCACAGGAAGGGGTTATTAGGCATTGTGATGCGAATATAAGAAATGCTTTATTATCTTATTTGCAACACACGAGAGAGAGAGAGAGAGAGAGAGAGAGAGAGAGAGAGAGAGAGAGAGAGGGAGACGTCCAGTGCGGTTGCCAGAATAAGCCTTTAAAGAGAAAATGCGGAGAAAACGTTTTCAAGCTGATAAGATCAGACTCTATCATCAAGGGATGAGAGGAACCATCTGTATGGAACTCCTTTTGGCTGGGTAATGCAAGTCCAATGATCAGCTTGTGGAATTCTCAACAGGCAAGAGCGTGTGAACGATTGATAGGGCAATGGGGTGGTTTGTGACAGCTGGTAATTAACCAGCGTTGTCTACCAAGTGATAAACATGCTTTGCAGTGCTGGAACCTAGTGCAAGAACGTTCGTTCTTATTCCTCAAACTGAATTGCGCATTAAGCTGTCTGTGAACGTTATGGTACTCCTCAAAATTGATTAGTCAGGACCAATGGCGGGGGTGAAATATTCAAATTATTTTCTCATGTCAGACTGACTTAAAATCAGGTTGAAGATAAGTGGTATAACGTTAGTGGTTTTAAAATTAACCAGTCGAGAACTACAATCTGTTCCCTCAAAAGAGCACGAACAGCTTATTAGGATTCCCACGAAAGAACATTCTAGTAATATACTCTTGTTCCTTGGGGGAAGGTTAGTTATGGTAAACAAAGAGGGTAAGCAGAAAAAGAAAAGAACATTACATAAATGGCAAGAGGGAAAACATTGCCTTCATAACAATTGCTCATAAAAGACAAAGTAAAATACTTAACAAGGTCAAATTATACAAAACCTACGCCGTCATTTAAATATTCATCGGTGGTCTGGCAATATTCTTCCTCCAGTTTGATTCACGCTACCCTATAATGGATAGATAGGGGCACAGTGCCAGTAGGATAGGTTATGTTAGGCTTGGTTGGCTAATTTACTACTCAAGTTAAACGTAGGCTTTAGGACGACGTCAGAACTCTCGTCAAAATCTTACCTTTGCCGGAATAAGTCCTTCTTTCGGCACTTTACAGATATAGAGTAAATGACCATGCTGCCAAGTATTTTCCACAAACGGATAGATGAGCCTTTGCTGGCCTTACCTCTACGCTGCAAAAAAATGAAGAATGAAGAGGTTGTAGACATCTGTTAAAGACAATGTTTCCGATAAAAACATAAAATTACAGCAACACCGAGTTTGCATGGACAAGCTATCACTGTACCATCCAAATATAAGGCTAAGTTATAGTGGAAGAATGGGAGACCTATCGATTAACTCAAAACTGTTGGTTAAATAATAACAAATGTACAAACCTGAGAGAGATACCTTCAGTTAAAAGATTTTTAATAAACAGGAAACCCAACAGATTATATAAGAACTCAACACTGCTACGCAACCAACGGACAAGTAGAGAAAAAGCTGTACTCATCAAAAGTTCCCATGGCCAAAGGATGTTTTTTTAATAATATAATTACGAAAAGCTTCGAAATACGAGTTTTAATTGCATGTCTAACACTATGTAACGGAAAACGACTCGTGGCAGAAATAAAATGAAATATTCATTTCGAATATGTAGCACCAAATCTATAAAGATGCCGCAAGAAATGACAAAATGTGCAAACTTAACACATCTGAGAAAAAACTGAAATATAATCAGAAATGCTTTTGATACGGAAAGACAAATTGGATTATGTCAAAATTGGCGAACAAAACATCTCCATGTCATGAACAGCGAACCCAATGATCCCCATGCAAAGAATGGCCAACCCTTTCCGGTCCGAACACCAATTCCACATGAGGGCTAGTGCTAAACACGGCGAAACAGTGATTCATCTACACTGTTTCGCCGTGTTTAGTACTAGCCCCTGGGTGGAGGCAATGTATTTCGCCTTGTTTAGTACTAGCCCCTGGGGATCAAATGTCTGGTACCGAAGTGTTCATGTCTAGAACAGCGAACCCGATTATTCCCCTGTAAATAACGAACCCAATAATCTTCTTGTAAAGAATAGCGAACCTTGCTGTGAGTGGGTTCGCTAATCTTGACATGATCAGACAAATTATTCAATAAAACTTTAAAAAATGACAAGTAAATGTTACCCACAGGATGGAGCAAAAGATGTCTGATAGAAAGGCCTAAAAAATAAACTCAGATGACGACGATGTTGACAGTTACAATGGATTGATGAATAGTGGTTCGTAAAGGATAAAATGTCTTAAAATTCTAGGACTACCTAATAACCTGATAATGGAATAAACGGCACCACGCGAGCTTCTAATCATACAAATAGGAAAAGCGACCTATCTATATAACCTGTAAACAGTCATAAGCACTAGGAAAAATATATCAGTATAAAATGTATTGTGTTGTTTTCAATACAACATCAAGGTCTGACTGTTGATTTTTTTGCGTTCGTTTGTCGCTGTTTCAGGGATTGACAAAGTGTACAATCCCAGGAAGGGGCGTCTAGGCATTGTGATGCGTAATATGTAATACATGCTTTGTTTTCAATGCTTGCAACACACGAGAGATATATACTGTACTACAATACCTAATAACGCAAAATTATAGAGACCTACGCTATCATTTAAATGTCGTCGAGGACTCTAGCCTCACTCACGACACCCTAAAATTAATTGCCGTCGAGGACTCTAGCCTCACTCACGACACCCTAAAATGAATTAGGTAAGACATGGTGCAAATAACATGGATTAGGTTAGGCTTGACTGGCTAATGCACCAATTCAAGTTAAACAAAGCCTTAAGATGATATCAGAGCTCTCGTGAAAATTTTCTCTTTTCCAGAACAAGTTCTTACTTCAGTGCATTCAAATCTGATTACAGATGTGAAGCAAAAAAGGGACAATTAGTGTTATAAAGACTCCTTTTAACTATAAAAATTCCTTGTAACGACAATGTTTCTGCTTAAAAAATACAATACTGGAAGCACGGAGCTATCACTAAGCCATCCAGATATTAGGGTTAAATTAAAGTGGAAGGTTGGGATCCGTATCAATTACATTAACCTGTCGTATTAAACCAGTCTCCTTGCAGGACACATAAAAATAATGAACAAACCTGGGAGATGGAAAACCAAGTTATGACGGAACCAAAGTAGAGCTGATTTTAGCTGAAGCTGAAATGACACTTGTTATACTAACTGAACTGTTCTGAAGAATATAAAACGAGGAAACAGACCGATGATTGGGAAAATGCAAGTCTGAACATAGTACCACAGAAAGGCGACCTGACTGATTGTGGTAACTAAAAGGGCATGGACTGGCTTGGATTGCAATGAAAATATTCAGTATGCTTATTTTCAAAAGGCTGTGGAATGAAAACGGAATGGAACAGAATTTAGGCAAGAGGCCAGGGCCAAACGCTGGGACCTACATTCAACGCTGAAACGGAAATTGAGAGTAAAAAGTTTGAAAGGTGTAACAGGAGGCAAACCTCGCAGTTGCACTATGAAACAATTGGTAGGAGAGGGCGGAGAGAGATGAATGACAATATGAACGGGGGTACAGTCAAAAGGAAGGAATGAAACTGGTAAAATTCTTAAGAGATGAACAAAATGGTTTTAGAGCATTTGCTAACTAAGAGAAGGCACTTAACAATGCCCAAAGACCAATAATATGGTAGGTCTTGCATTACTTTGGTATTCCGTACATTATGTTGTAATATCAAGCCGGCCTCGTTACTGCACAGGATACTGCGGTTACGAGCTTGTTTGACAGCGCTCATCCGATCTTAGTACAAAACCTCGGGATATGGTCGGGAGTTTTTGTACAGGGAAGAAAACGACCATTGCACACTTGAAAAATATACGACAATCTTCCTACTAATTAACTATTTTATAATTATCTAATCTGCCATATTGTCGTTAAAGACAAATTACAACCCCTGCAAAAAAAAACTGACAGATGAAAGAAAAACCAGATCTCTGGCAGTTACCAAGTCCTCAAGAGAATACCCGATATATATACACACATATATATATGTATATATATGTGTATATATATATGTATGTATATAATATATATAATATATATATATATATATATATATATATATATATATATATATATATATATATA